>NC_090935.1:516899424-517208907 GCF_040938575.1 Ambystoma mexicanum | reverse complement strand
CTGCCATCCATTGTGGAACCCAAGAAAAGAGCGCTCCAAACCAGCTATCATCAGCAATGTCTTCCACTTCGTCCATCATTTGGACATGCGGTTTCATCAGCATCTCAATGGCCTCTGTCAAGGTGCCATTCTTGTCATCATGAGAAGGTATTAATGTGCAACATGATTCTCTAATTGTTGCACAAACACCTCCATCCATAGCTGTGATCATATCCAGGACGTATCTATTCTGAAGAGTCATCAATCGTAGGGCTCTCAGCTCTTCCCTGATAGCATTGAATCCCTTTATGGTAGTGTTGATTGTCTGCAACAAATCTCATCTGGTAATTTGCAGCCATTTAGTATTTGCTGCAACCTGGATACTCTGCATAAATATCAACGTGAATATCGATGAAGGCTGGCTGAACAATCTGTGTTCATATGGAATGGAATCAAAGCTTCTATTGACTTAGCTGAGAAATAGTTCTCACTGTTCATTCTACTTATCAGTTCCACAGATCTCTTCTTCCTCAGGTGAGCATTTGCTTTTGGAAAGCTGTCAATGTTCAAGTCACTTTTAAGAATCCCCAACTCTGGAACATGAACATTTACAATGGAACACAGTACTTGGGCAGCTTCATGTAAACTCTGGATTCACACACCCAGTAGTGATCCATGATCACTGCTGTCCCAATGTTCATCACTTGTGCCCCAAAGATTCAACAACAGTTCTGGTTTTCTCCCACTTTTCTTGTGCCATTGTTTCTGAAACACAACTTGGCACTTTCCAAAGGCGCTATCTGCTAAGGTCCTCCTTTATCCTCAACCCATGTCAGTTGTTTAGCAAGTTTCAACCATAAAGGCTTAACCAGCATTTGCACATTTTCAATAGTTGGCTGGTAGTGACCCATTCTAATCCAGTCTCTGCAGATCACCACACCTTCTTCTCAACCATCTGGTGAAAGCACTGATCCCCAGATCTGCATTTGGCCTCTGTTTTTCCATTTACAAACTTCTTCTGTAGATTTCCCTTGACTCTCCAGTCGTCTGTTTACTTCCCACGTGATAAAAATGGTTGTCAATAGGTGCACACCTAATTATCTGACACTGTGTAAAGTAGTTACATAAACATTTTCCAAAATTCAGGGTGCTGGGGAGGAATACAAGCCCTGACACTGGAGCCTGTGTAAAATATGAACTAAGAAAAGTGTCTAAATTTAAAGACACTCCCGTCCCCTGCACACCATTAATGCTGAAATAAATCAGTCAGTACAATACTTTTCAAAAATATGTAATTCAGGGTAATAAACAAGAAGTAAAAGTGTATATATAGATTTGATTTAACAATTGAATTTGTACAAACAATAGTAAATTGCACATATAGCCATCGTAAAAAGCAAAGGAAAAAAACAAACACTATGTTCTTATGCTGAGATGTGATTTCCAACTCTACGCGTTTCGGGGAAACTCCCCTTCTTCAGGAGCAAAAGAAATCTGCAATTACATATATACATACAATTATTAATCACCTTTTTCATATGTTAAACACTCAAAATACATTAAACAAAGCATTAACATTAATCACTTCCAACCTAGTGCATAAGAGAAATAGCTCATTCCCTATGTTTTTCATGATGGTTGGGGAACCATAATTCTAACACCGGTGTGACTCCAAAAGAAGAAACTAAAAGAGAAATAGTCTAGAAGATTACCTCTACTGTATCTTTTTGTATAGTCTTCCACAATGAATGAGTATTATGCAGGTCAACAGTATCCACAGCTGTATCAAATCTGGGGAGAATCTATCAAGGATATTTAGTTTAGGCAGGAGGTCATATTAGCCAACTAAAAATTGAACGTCAAGTAATCATAGTCAACTAAAGACATAAATCTATGTCAAATAAAGAACCAAGTGCTTACCCAAAGGTTTAGAAGATAGTAATTAATTCCAAAAGGAACCACAGTAGGAAAACCAACCGGGTTGTACGACCCCCCGGTGTAGATCTAGTCGGAGTATCCTAAGGATAATAGAAATCCTAAAGAAATGTAAACAACCCACAATCAGTATTAATGTCAGTATCAATCTAAATGAGCATAGAATTGTTTCACTAAGGACCACCTTTACCTCAGTGGTGTGTCATGCGGTCTGCTGTACATGCAGTATCTCCAATCAACTCACCATGGATAAATGACTCCAGTTTTCAAGTACAGCGTCTAGCCACTTGCAGATTCGAAATCACGTACTGTTGATTCCAGCTCCTTTTACTCCAGCTTTTACATATCTGATCACATGATCTCTGGTATGAGCTCGTAGCCTTGTCTTTGTATCTTGGACATAATCATCTTCTTCTGGATCTGTCCATTCAGTTGCCCATTTGAGATAGGCTATTCGGCCCATGAACTGACCTCTTGTACGGCACAACACAATGTGTGATGACAATGTGCTGTCAGGACGTCTATTTCAATAGCTATGAAGATCTTAGACTTCATGCTATAAGGCAGAAATGCACATAGAAAGCATTCCTCCTTTAAGGTTCTTCTTCCCACTTCGTTCATATGCTGATACCATATGTTATTCCCCAAGTGTGCTGTACTATCCAGGCAGCCATTCAACTCATAATCATCCTCCCTATCACTTCTCTTAGGTCTCATTCTTTTCTTGTGAATTTCTATAATCATCTCATGATATGATATGATGGGTTATTTATAACCCTAGGTCTCCTGGGGGCAACCAGACGTGGTCTCCCTCTCACTGTGCTTAGAGAGGCATCAGCTTCACCTCACTGATGATCCCCAACAAGGGTGAAACACGTGTATGGGGTTGCTGGTGGTACTCTCGTTCAGATTGGAATTGCCATTGTATTTCGGTGCTGGACTGCCCCTGGGCAGGACAAAGACTGATATGCAAATGGATATTACCCATCTGTGAAAGGCACAGTGAGTAAAAGCAGTGGCTGCGAACTCTCAAGTGGTTAATAACCACTGAACAGGTTATCATGTCTGTTCTTGCGAGAGAGGGGCGCCCGCTACCTTTGTAAAACTTATTTATAACAAGCTTAACACCCAGAGGTTTCTAAACGCGGACCCGGGGATTGAACCTGTGTTGCTCCATGTCGTCTTGCTTCCAAGGCGAGCACGTTGCTCCTGAGCTATCCTCCCGTAAGGATAGCTCAGGATAATTCCTTCTTACTGGACTAATCATAGGAATATTTGTCAGTAAACTCAGTGCTTTTACATGTGCTACTTGTGTAGGTTTGCTCCTAGAGGATCTTTTCCTTGGCCTTTCCTTACAAGCCTGTTTCTGGTGTTCAAAGACAATCTCTATAACACCTTTTTCTAATGAAAGATGTCTAGTGACATTTGTCATAGACCCAAGAACTTTTATACGGTCTACTGGAGTAGGGACAATCACAAAAGGTCTCGGCTGCCTGGTAGTTGGCACATCTTTACCCTCCTTCTGCATACGAAGATGCATAGGAATCTTTGCTCTATTTGAATCTAAATAGTAAGCAGTGCGCACTGTAGGTGAGAGAGGTATCACTATAAACAAAATGCATATATAAATGACATATAGGTAGGCCCACTTCTTACAACAATAGCTTCTTGCACATCGTGGAAGTCTCTCGTTGTTGTCCACAACATTATTACTGTTGATGCTGCCCATTTTTAGTCTTCTTTAAGGAAGGAAAAATCAACTTTTATACAGGCAACATCATGCAATATTCTGAAAATCTTAATCTCCTCAACAAGTTCTTTTAACAGCTGGCTGATTGCAGGACGATTACCAGGGTTCCTGATGTATAGAAAAGAGTCATCCTTTCGCCAACAAAATGTGTTTGTCTCTCCAGCAAGAAGTAGAAGATTGCAGATAGTAGGCTCTGGATCTCTTCCTCCAAAAGTCTCATTCAGTTATCAGTGTTCTCTTAGAATATAGATTAACCTTCTCGATTATGTCCCGTAGCAATTCATTAAGTGACACTGTATTCCTCTGATCTCTCAAGAACGTGCGAACATCAGTTTTTCTTCCAACAAGATTTGGGCATTCCTCAATTAGGTAATGAAAAACCAACCCTACTAGTCTATGAGCATTTTCATCAGATAGGTGGATTTGTGTTTTCTTAACTGTACTCAGGAAGCTCCAGAACTTGCTCTATTATGGCTGCGAGCAATATCCTCATGATTGGGCCTTTTTTAGGATCTTGCAAGAAATTACGAATGTCAGTAGTTCTCCCCACCAACCCAGCACATGAATGAAGAATGTAGAGAAAAATAGCAAGCATGATCCAATAAATGTTGTCATTGGGCACCACCATGGGCACCCCAAAGAGAAAATCAGTGAGAAAGCAATCAGGGAACTGTTCCCTCTTCCCATCGTCAAAAAAGAAATCCAAATCTGGCCTTCTTTCCATCCCGATCAAGACTTAAGCATGTCTCAGTCCAATATTTTATCAAGCTCTTGTGACTCAAGAACAAATAGCCTTCTTTCAGTACTTTTTTAGCAGCTTAAAAGAGTGCCCGAAACAAGCCGCAGTCCAAAGTATTCTGTATCTGTTTATTTGACAGTTTCTGCATCTTCCTTCCTCGCCATGGATCTCGTCTGCACGTGCTGAGGTTCTTCCCTGATGATTGCTTCCGATGGGGGTGAGGGTTAAGGGGGTTCTCCAGCGTAGATCTTTACATCTCCAAGAAATATCCATGCACGTCTGCCTTGCACTTTCACTGCTGACGGCTTTACGTCCTCCACAATATATCGGCCGTTAAAGCGTGGCTCGTGCCATTGTTGTGTAAAGTTCCTGATCAGGATATGCTCACCGGGGAAAAGTTTGGGAAGACGTAATTCTTCAGATCCGGTTGTTGAACTGTCTCCATCTGTGTTCTGAGCCCCACACCCCTTCCGTTTGAGCTGATCTGAAATGACAGAGATACTTGTAGTCATACAGGTTAAGTAATCACATAACTCCTTAACAATTCTGCTGTCGTCTGGGCATCACTTCTAGATCTAGACAGAGGTGTGAGGGATGTCCTCATCTACCTCCCTGTCACTATTTCATGGGGTGTAAGATGGTGGTCGGAACCTGGTTGATTTCTCAACACATACAATGCCAGTGGTAGGCAATGCAACCATGCTTTCTTCAAGGTAAGATTCAATTTGGCTATTCTTTCTTCAAGCAAGCCATTGAGTCTCTCACATATCCCGTTCGCTTGCAGGTTATAATCCTATGAAAACCTGTGCTTTATACTGAGCAACAAGCTTATCTGTTCAAAGATTTCATTAACAAAATGAGGGCCATTATCTGATCTTAATACTTCACATATTCCGCATCTAAGAAATACTTCTAGTACTAAAAGTTTTGCTGCGCTGGTGGAGTCTGGATGTGTACATGGACCAGCTTCAATCCACCTTGAAAAGGGACATACTACTACAATCATATATCTGTATCCATTACAGACTTGCAGCATGTTCATAGTAAAATGCTGAAAGGGACCATTCGGTCTTCTAACTGTACGAAGTGTGTGCCCAGCAGTAAACTTTTGACATACGATGCAGTTCACTACATAAAATGCAACATGTTCTAATAAATTCGGAACAACCCAATCCTCTGGAATTGTTGCAGCGAGGCTCTCTTTAGTGACATGCACAGGGTAGTGTAGCTGTTCCAACGCCACCCTTAATAAGGCTACAGGCATCACCGGTTTACTAGTATTTTCCTGTCGCCACAATGCTTTTGAAGAAGTTAAAGAACACCCCCTCTGTGTCCATAGGTCTTTCTCATCCTGCAGTGCTTCCCTTTGAATTTTCATTAACTGATTTTTAGACAAGTTGTTATAGCAATCAAGAACACTCATCATCACCACCATACTTTCATTCACATCAAGCATATAAACTTCATGATACTCTCTGAACATGCAACACGGTTCGCTTCCTCATCTGCAGCTTGATTTCCAAAGAAGATAAAAATCTGCTCTTTTAGTGTGAGCTGCTCATTTAATGACTGTGAAGGATACTGGGAGTTGTAGTGCTTTAATAAGTCTGTCCAATAAGGCAGCATGTTGCACTGGAGTGCCGTCCACTCTGAGGTAAACCCTCCCTTTACAATGTGCTAGCGCATGTGTGTACCATCGTCGTCACGTAGGCGGAGTCACTGTACACTGTTACTTCCTGGTCTGTGTGATTCTCCGGCGCGGCAATTAGCACCACTAATTCTGCAGCCTGTGCCGAAAAGTGAGACGGTAGTCATGCACTTATCAATACTTCAAACTCTCTATTAGCGTTGGGCTTCACCACAGCGGCACCTGTATATCTCTGTCCATCATTCTGGTTGATTCTAGAAAAACAGTCAATAAAGAGAATCTCCCCAGCTGCCAAAGAATTTTCCTTTACCCTTGGGATCTCATCATAGAATTCCTCATAGTTTGAACAATCATGCACATGCTTCTGCCAATGGTTCTGCTATGAACATGGCAGGGTTCACTATTCTGCATCTGAGTATTTTAATCGCTGGATTCCATATGACTACCTCATAGGCAGAAGCCTTTTGATAAGTCAACGTACCTTTTGGTTTTTCCGAAATGGCAAACAAAGCATGTTCAACAAATAACGTCATAGAACATCCCATTACTATGCTAGCAGCCTTCTCAATTGTGGCCTGAATAAAAATTAATCGGATATTCTCATAGTTTTATGCACTAAACCTGGTAGCCATGTTAACAAAATGCATACCCCATAGTGAAAAACTTCTGGTTCAAGCGGTATGTAAGATGTTCTGTCCTATTGGGGTAAATTCGGGATTTGGTGGTATTTTCTTACCGTAAAAATATTGGTGGTAATTTTGGCAGTAAACTAGCCTTACATTTAGAATGGGTTTGGTATCACTCATTTTATTGACCATATCTTGTTAGCTTGTATTAGCGGTAATTTTAGTGGTATCTTATTTCACTGCATTTTCAGAATAATCTTATTCCTGTGGTATAGTGGTGAGCATGTATTTTTTTTATACTATAACCCCATCATAAAACAAACCTTTCCTATCTATTAGAATGCCTTCTAGTCGCCAGTAGAGAGCCCCAGAATTAGAACACTTCAAAGATTTATTCAAGGCGCCACCTATAGTTTGTGGCTGATATTACTGGCTTATGTACATCCAGTAAAGTATGTGCCGGATTAGGCACCCCTTCCCATCAGCATGCAAGGAAGGAATCACTCATCACATTGCACATGATTCTCTACTTTGTGGCTGTCTATTACTGACTTTCTCTTGTTTGCTATTTTAGCTACAATTATAAATTGGTAAATACACTACCGCACTGGTATAAACATCACTTTTGCGCTTCATATACAAATGATTCACAGATGCATGAATGACACCAAAGTGTCAGTTTTTTTTGTATCTACACTTTCGGTTACATGACATTTACAGACCATGAAATCTTACCACATGATATTTACGGCATCGCCTGCAAGATGAAAGAACAAAACAGAACAAGCAGGTATTTTGCAAACATGAATTTATGTTATTACACTTTGAATATAGAGAGAGAAAAATAAACATATAATTATTTCTAACCTCTCTGCACTGTCAATGGATTCTAGAAACACACGCGCCCCATACTTTTTTTTCCTCACTTGGTACAAAGCTTACCAAGGCCAGTAATCTGAAATCCCCGCACGACCTCACTGTCTTTCTCAGTCTCAGTGCGAAACTCCTCTGTACATGTGTGGGGAGCGCCAACTGATTAGATTCAAAGTCAGCGCTCGACCCTTTGAGATAGCACCGTCCGTCTGTCTCCTGAAACCAGCATGAACTGCCAACTCCCTCTTTTTCATTCATTAGCAAAACTCTCATTCAGCCCCCGGTTGACGTGACTTGTCTGCCTACAATTCCTACCAATCAGAGTAAAAAGAATGTGCCCAGTACCAGCCTTCGTTTTCAACACAATGAAGACTTCATGTCCAGAGTAACTGTTTCGTTTTGCGTCCTGACATATTTCTGCTCGCCACAAGCTGAAGAAAATGCTAGTGTCCATTTCCTCATGGAAAAATGAATTTTAAACGGTGCACCCAACACATGGACTGTACCTCATTGTGCATAGAAGACTGCATTATCATGTTAGAAATTAGCACTTTAGTAATGTTAGTAATGTTAATCAGTTATGTATTCTTATGTAGTCTTCACACATGAAGCATCCAATATAAATTGTGCACCTCATTATTTTAACCTGGCAGCACAGTAAGTTCTTTTTATGTGTGCTCGGAATGCCTGCAGTTTCAAACTGGGCCTGGCTGTGTTTCTCTACTGTACATTGTATGCTGACAAAAATGCTGTATTTTGTATGCTGGCAATAAAATCCCATACATGTTCTTACATAATCCCTCCGCTTCCCTACAATTGTGGCCACCAAACCCACAATTGGAGGAAACCCAAATTCTTCTTCTTTCTTTTTCCATCATACGAATCACAATTGAAATAATAGCAACTCAATAAAATCAACATTTAAATATCTCATAATAACCCACTGCTTAATCATAACAAAAGTAAAATAGATCCCAAGTGAGCCCATAAGTCCTCATAGAAATATTGTACACATTTCTTTCCAACCGAAGTGTCCACGTATGTTTGAATGTTTTTTCAATCATAGTCTTTACACGCTTGTGAAATCAACATTTCATATATGATAACAAAATAAAAAAATAGATAAAATAAATGACTAATGTAACTAACTAAAACAAATAATAAAAATAACAAACATGTGAGTCCATCACTCTTATTTTCAGTCACACAGGATGTGTTTCATATGTTTCATCAGGAACGCTGCAGAATCAAATTCAACTCACTACTGTTCCCTTGATGGCATTCACCATCTTTATGACCGCACCTCTGAGATGTCCTGATCACCAAGTTTTCATTACATTATTTGATGTGATCCTTTCATCCTGGCGCTCTTGGGCGTTTTTCCACAGAAATCATCTCTTTTGGCATCCCAGTCCCTTTGTCTTCACCTCCATACTTCGGTCCGGAGGCTTTACTTGGGCTTCATCCCGTGGACTCCAGGACTCTGTCATCTCTCGCGTCCTCCGGTCCTGCTACCTCTGACCCCAATCAACGTTAGTTTTCTAAATCAAATAGAAAAGGAACAGATTAAGTACATAGCACAATATCAGTTCACCCCTTCTACTACTTTATCAAAAACAAAATGTTGTCCAAAACATTCTGATTTCCTCCTCCCAATATCTCCAACTAAGCACATGTTAGAGAAAAAACAATAATATATACGTTTACATTATTATACACCAAAACAATTTTTCTGCAGAACATTTCGGCGCATTTTACCATAGGAAAATAACCTAATTCAGCACCTTCTACCTATATATATATATATATATATATATATATATATATATATATATATATATATATATATATATATATAATATATTCAGTGAAAAAACTTTGTTAAAGGGACGTTATGGTTCAAAGTAAAACCGAAAAAACCCCTGACAGTTATGGTAAGATAAGCAACCCACAACATCAAAGATGACATCACAAATGCCATTGATGACATCACTGATGACATCACATGTGTATGTACTTTTCATGAAATATGTGTACAAGGGATTCTTATTATAATGTTGCGAAAAAAGTGTCAAGAATCATTGCAATAAATATCATACCCTAATTAGTGCTTTGAACAAAGTTTTTTTATTAGCATGCAAACAATATACAAAGATGGAGTGTAAAAAGCAATTTCTCAGAGATGGCTGTACACAGAATGTTCCAAACTAAGAATTTATGGTAGTTTACAGTGAAGGTAAGCTGCTTCCATTTTTTGCTCGCGTGCCAGAGAGGCCCACGACTCGCACTATAAGGTTCTATTGTTTTTTGACCTTGACAGATAGGGATCGTGCTAAAAGACTTCTTTTGAAGGAGTGTTGCAAAAACGTAAGACACGATAAGGATGAAATTTCTGAAACAAAACCACTTTTATATATTATATCACTATGTGAAAGATCGTTGGCACAGACGGAGTCGTATTTTGGGACTGCACTACGCTTAAACAATGTAAAATGCCAATATAATGTAAGTAACCCTTTAGATTATTTTATACCGGAATATAATAAGAATAGCGTGGCGTTAAAGCCTGGTTAAGTTGTACTTGTTCGTTCAATGTGGCATAGTGTTTTCTACCACGCACTATCACCGCCAAATTGGTCCCCTGTCGCTTAGAGGGCTCTGAAAAAGGCAGAGGACAGAGGGTGGGTTAATGGGAATAAGTTAACATACTCTGTTGCACTATCCTCACTAGCAAATAGTTTCACGCCCTAATAAATAAAATGAATATTTTTAATGGAAGATCGGCTGGTGAGACTAATTTATGTTTTTTAAAATAGGTACGTCCTTCCGTACTGTCAATGCCACGATTTTAGACCCCGGCCGACCGACTTTTTAACTGCCAGGTGCAGCTACTTCTAAACAACTTCATGACCCTCACCATTTTATGGGACAATCGCCAAGGACCAATATGCCCTTACTAGCGGCTAGAAGCAACATACCAACCATTATGGTGGTCTAATGCCTCGTTGTTGGAACAGCCTTCCGATTATCAGTGCGAACATAGTGCTTCTTTTATCATAAACCAACACCCTGTGTACCGCAAAGGAACAGCGCGTGACTCAAGATGAACTTTTGCGGATCGACAGCAAAGACAAATGCAAATCGCTGAATATTCTCTAAACATTTGATGTCAAATAAAAGTTCTTTACGAAATGTACAATCTTGCTGTTTGTGTTTAAATCACAGTTTCATATTCCGAATTTTTGCGTGCTGTGTTGTGAGATGATCTGTGTTGTTTTCCGGGTTCTGTGTAAAGTCGCGTAGGATTGGAGACGACTGGGCGCGTTTGGCTACGCACCCTGTACCGTCACAGAGAGAGACAGGGAATATGAATGCTTTGATAATGTCAGGCTTAGGGGCGGGAGATATGATTTAGTGTCGCAAAAGCAGGTCAGGTCGATGGGGCAAGTGATAGGATTATCACATAATGTCGGCGCACAGCAGCCTGATTCATCATTTGTTTAGTGGACATAAAGTCGGGTAAGGCCCAGAGGAAATTGTAATGTCAACGGACATAAGAAGGGTTCTTAGAACACTTTCATCCTGACAACGAACAATACGAACAGCGTTCTCAGAACAACCCCATTTTGTTTAATTGCAAACATTACCTCCACGTCCACTCTTCCTCGTCCCAGTACTTACTTCATGAGGCCTCTGACACAGGACCTTCTTCTATTTCTTTAAATTCCTATAACTCCTCCCCCACATCCACATCACTCTGTTTCATATTACCAAGCCGGAGCATGGGACCTTCCCCGCAGGGAGGGTGAGGAGGGTCATCAGTACTGTGACGAGGAAGAGTAGGACTAGGAGTAATGAAGATTACCGGTAAGTAATCAAAGCATTTCAGGACACCGCGAGTGTTCTTAGAACACATTCAACTTGCCAGAGTACAACACGGACAGCGTCCTCAGGACACCCCCATTTTGTTTATGTACGAACATTTAAGGACACTGCGAGTGTTCTTAGCTCAATTTTAGCTTGCTTGCGAACAAAACGGACACTCTGTCCTCAGAACACCCCACCATTTAGTTTATATAGAACATTTCAGAACAGCCGTGTTGTCCGCAGACAAATCGAACACAACAAAAGTGTCTAGCATATAAAAAAAACAGAACATTGAACCTATCTCATACTCCCCCCACCCTCCCCAAACACTCTTACACACCAACACACTCCACTAAATAGAATTTTTAATCTAAATTTCACCGCGCTGTCCGCGGCCGTCAGCGAATGCAAGATGGCGGGCGCCACAGAAAATCTGACGCGCTTCATGCACCACGCCATCCAATCAGCGAACACGTCGCATGTCCGCAGACATCACGCAAGCCGCTGGGCCAATCAGGGCACTGTCCGCAGAGCGAACCGGGAAGTCCATCCACGGAGCGAACGGAGATATCACTCATTTTTTTGCCTTACATTTTGGTCATTTAAAAAAAAACTACTGGACGGATTTACACCAAATTTGCAAAAGCACGCTTTCGGGACCAAACCCCTGCTCCTGCCGCAAATTTGGTGTAAATCCGTCCAGCGGTTTGGGCTCTAGGCGAACGCGCAAAGTTTTTTCCCATTATGTCTATGGGAAAAAACTAAAGTTTTGGGATCCCCCCTATAACTTTGCCCCCCTGGACCAAACCTCTCCAAACTTTGCAAAAAAGTTCAGAGTGGGCCATATACTTTTTTTGCAAAGTTTGGTGAGGATTCGTCCAGAGGGAGCGAAGTTATAAGCCACCCAAAAAATGTTCTTCCTATGGAAACACCAACTAAACCATAACTACATGGACGCTACCGTGTCCATGTAATATATATATTGCATTTTGACATCAAACAAGCCACGGTCAAAAGATAACGGTTTCCCCTACTCGACCTCTTAACAGGCCCTACATAGTCAATTTGTAAATCTGACCATGGAAGAGTTAAACCTCTTTTCATCAGTGGGGCTCTATGCATTGGTGAAGTAGGTTTAAATTGTGAACATACCAGGCACCCCCTGGTATATAATTCCACATCTTGGAACATGTGTGACCTGTAAGCATAATCTTTCAATATCTCTAAAGCCTTTGTGAACCTCTGTGTCCTGCAGTTATTGCATCACGTGCATGGTGTAACATTAGCCCTCTGAATGAAAGAGGTACCACCCACTGTATCTGTCCTGTTATGGATTCCCTGATCATCAGACCATCCTGTAGTCTAATCTGTTTTTTATTCTTTAATAACACCCTCAACTATTCTTTTCCTGTACAATCATTTTCAGTTAAAGGATTTTGTTCGGGGTCCATCAAATAATTATAATAGATGCCCAATATTGGATCATCTTTTTGCGCCTTAATCAGATCTTGATCTGGTGTATCATAACTCCATTGCACTACTGGCTGTTCAACTTCTTTTGGACCTTTAGAGTGTGTAACTGCATCTATTTGTATTTCACCAATTAAGTTTTCTTTTTTTTATTTTTTTTTATTTCATTTAGTTTATACAAACATTTTGAAAAATGAGAAGAATTTCCATTTTACACTGTCAGAAAAGCAGAGTAGAAACAGAATACATCTCAATCACATTGGTTTATGCAACAGTTTTAATGTCCTTTGTTGCTTGCCTTCCAGCTCCTCATTTCCTATCCATTAAGTGTTCAATGGGTAACAACTCTCCCATAACAGCCCCAATCTTGGCTAATTGACCTGCTTTATCGTTTGCCACCTTATCCTCTCCTGGTGTTTTCGAATGTCCACAAATTTTCCTCCAGTATACTGTTTAATCATTCTCTGACACTAATTTGTCTATAGCTTGTATCATTTTCCCATGTTTGAGGGGCTTTTTGTTATATGTAAGCTTTCCAGCCAGGCAAATATTCTACAAAACTATTTCGTGCATAATCAGAATCAGTCACCAGGACAATTTCATTGATTTTTTTCTCAACTGCAGTAGTAATTGCTTTATAAATGGCTGCTAACTCTGCTACCTGGCTACTTCTAGCCCCAATTCTCATTCCTATACTAGGAATGTCCTCACATTTCAGCCAGACATTTCCTATCCCTGACACCAACTGTTTATTGCTGTCATTGTCAATGTGAAAAGCACATCCATCCACATATACAGTTGGAAATTCTTGCATGTATTTTCATCAAAAGCTTTGTGTGGTGCTTGTTCAAACTCCTGTAACCTGGACTCTACCTCTACTTCATCTGATACACATTCAGTTGCACAGTCATGTAGATCTGCCAACCCTTGAGCAATTGGGCTCTTTTTATTCTGGCCATATCTCACTTCTACAGGAAATCCCTGCAATGCCAATGTCCATGAAGTAGTTCTGGACTGTGCTAGATTGCCCGATCTAATCCTTTTACTCTGTAAAAACTGCAATGGTTGATGATTTGTCTCAATGAATACCTTTTCCCCTTGTGCAATGAGACGAAAATGTTGCAATGCCCATACAGTGCTCAAAAGAGACTTTTCACATTCACTGGATTTAATTTCAACCTGAGAAAATGCCTTATTCGCATAAGCAATAGTTTTGTGGTTCAAATCATGTTTTTGAGATAACACTTCTGACATGCACTGCTCAGTGAATCCTATGTCTATAAAGAAATGTCTGTTCTTTATGGGGTACGCCAAGCCTGGTGCTTTTATGAGGCATTCTTTCAACTTAGCAACTGCCTCAGATTGCTCCTTTTCCCATTTCCAGGTTGTATGCAGTTTCAATAGTTTAGTGAATGGTTGAGTGATTTCAGCATCATTTTCAATACATTTCCTGTTATATACCGTCATTCCTAATAAACTTTTGAAACCTTTCATGTTTCTGGGATCATTCAAATTCTGTATGGCCTCCACCTTTTTCTTTTATGGATTTAATCCATGTTCAGTTATTTCATGGCCTGGGAAATTCACCTTTTTCTTACATCATTGGGCATTCTGTAAATATACTTTGGCACCCGCCTTTTGCAATTGGTCAAGTACATGTCTAATTTCATCAAAATGACTTTTTAAGTTTTCATTTTTTATCACGACATCATCTACATAAACTATGGTTCCTCTTTCCGCTGCATCCGGCATAGCTTTTCTCAAAAATATGCAAAATTCGCTTCCACTATTGACATACCCGAATGGTGTTCTAGACCAAGCGTATTGCGTTTTATCAAATGAAAATGCAAATAAATTCTGAATGTCCTCCGCCAAAGGCACACACCAGTATCCAGACGTGAGATCTAATGTGGTAAATACCTTTGACCCATGCATCTGAGCAAGACCTTGATCAATGAATAGCAGAGGCCATCTAGACACTGGCACTCTTTTATTTAATTCCCTCAGGTCTGCACACAGACACCATTGACCATTTGGCTTTAATACACCCAAAATAGGAGTGTTGGAGGTACTATGAATGGGTCTGATAATTCCCCTAGACTCCAAGTTTGTAATTATCTCTGCCAATGACTCTAAGCATGCCAGTGGCAATCGATATTACAAATACTGGATTTCTACCGCACCACTCTGGTAATGTGGCAACATGTAACTCAGTTAGGCCACAATCATGTGCGTCTTTGGCAAAAACGTCCTTAAATTTCATAAATGTTTTTCTCAATTCATATTTAGCCACTTTGCTATCACATGCATCTGCTAACAGAATTTGCTCCTCTACTGTTTTTGAAAATTCTGGGAAATCCTCCAGTGGAGGAACCTCTGCTCTCTTCTAACTGTGTGGTTGTATCTATCTGCAAATCTGCCACTTTAAAATATTTTGGCATATCAGCCTCTATTTCAATGTGCTGATTTCCTGTTTCATTGTCATTTAAATCAAATACTATACAATTCTCCTGGTGACAGCACACTGTTTCATTGGAATCATAATTTTGAAAATCCCTTTGATGCTCTGGCAACACACCCTGTGCATCTACATATCTCTCAGGGATATTTCCAATCACGATGCTATTGAAATCTGCAGTATAATGTGATTTTTGTATGGCCATTCCTAGTAAGGAATTCTCTTCTAAATGAATATCTTGACATCCTTTATTATCCACCATAATTTTGACAGACCCCTCCACAATATCTATCAATGGTGTATATTTCTAATCCAGGCCTTGCTGTTTCATGGACTCATTCAAGCACACAAATGCATCAGAATCCTTCATTTGTTGTCCATTCTTGCACTTTAGTGCTATAGCAACCTGCTTGATGAATGCAAGGATAGTAATATCCTTCTTCACCTGTAATTCAATTGCCTATGGTACCAATTGTGCACAATGATAAGCCTTTCTCCTGTCTTCAAATTCAGGCGCCGGCCCGCCTAGCCGGGGACATATTTTTTGGTTAAGAAAATCTAACATCATGCACATCCTGTGCATGATATCATTGCCCAAATAAAAAACATTGTGTGTTCCACTCACTATCCACACATTGTGGTAGATGGTTTTTTGTCCAATATTAATGTTTAGCATGCACCTTCCTGCAATTCGATTTTCAAAATCTGGATTGTCCAAACCAGAGATATATTGGTTTTTAATTCTAAATTTTGGGATCTCCTCCTTTTCCATTATTCTTTGCAGTAGTTTCTCATTAATAAAACTCCTTTCCTGTTCAAGAGCCAAAGTGGCTTTTATCATTTTAGAATGGCCATTTATACCAATATGAATCCATGGCTGCTCATCTTCCATATATATTTCAGCAAGAGTGGTGATGTGTTTTTCTGTGTCTGCTTTAGGGGTGGTGTTCGGTTTGTATTTCTTCTCTTTTAAAGAGAAGCACAATATGTGTTCATCTATTTCAGTTTGCCATTTCTTCCTAGGATCCAAATAAATCTGTACGGATTGTTTTTCGTTTTCACTTTGCATTTTGTCCTGACACATCAAAATGACGCTGACACTAGGTACACAGCTATTCTGGAGGTACACCTCCACTGCATCATTCGATTTGTATGAACAGTATGGCATTCATTTACACTGGTGTTTTGTGACTTTCTTTTCTTAGGCCTTAATGTTTTTTTTGGTTAAAGACCACAGTACCCCATTTACCCCATCAATGAGAGGAGACAATCTTTTCAGGCAATCTGTTCCCATCAGGAATGGAAGTTCACAAATATATGTGATCATGACTTCCTGTTTCATTCTGTGTTTTCCTATCTTTATGTCAACCTCGGTGACACCCTCAATAGGCAGCTCCTCACCATTAAAGTTATGTACTGTGCCTTCACTCTGCCTGACTTTGATCTGATTCTGTGGAGACCTCCCTTCATTGATACTTTTTACCAATTATTTGGACATAATTGTGGCTAGTGCACCTGTGTCAATCATTGCAAATGTATTGCACTTCTCTTCCACAGTAATGGGAGCATAATATCTGTCTTCAACTTCTTCTAATACACACAAAAGTGTGAATTCTTACTGATTTCAGGATTCACCTTTCTCAGACTCTTCTCACTCTTGGCTAAGCACATTGGTAAATGAAAGGACATCTTTCCCTGCTTTCTGTCCATTTCCATTTGAGAAACCTTACTCATCTCCCCATATTCAGAGGTCATTTGGAGTGTGGCCACTGTTCGCCCTTCCATCCGGGTTTCATCAGAGTGCATCCTACAATCCTCCAACTGAATATGTGTATAAACATCACCTGATAAGTTGTCATTTTCTAATTTTGGGCATTTGTGGGTATTAGGCATGATACCAGTCTTTTCAATTGCCTCAAAAATCTGTGGCTCAAAGAACTCTTCAGGTGATTGATTTGTACCCTCCTTTTGAGTACTTATTCTTCCTGCCTGTATTTTATTAGCATCTTGATTGTCTAGGAAAGGCGTTTTAACATCCACACTTACTCACTGATCAATTATTTTATCCATGCATGAGTTCTCTTTCTTAAATCTATCTCTTTGTTCTTTTGGAATTTCATGTTTTTCTCATTTTCCTTTTTCATTTGTGCAAATTTCCAACATTTGATTCAACTCCAGGTTAAAGCAAACCTCTTTTTTAGATGTATTTGCAATTTCTGTCATGTTCATTTGCCGGTATTTTCGTTTTTGAATCATTAAGCAGCTCAGAGTCATTATGCAAAACCAGATCAGGGAAATCTGTCTTTTTATCATTGCAGGTGTCATGAATATTTAGTCATTTATTATCGGAAGCCACCCGGGCACTACTATGGCCTTCAGCCCCCTCCTTTGATGACTGTTTCTGAGCCGTACAGAGCTTTCCTATTTGTTCAGCCAACATTTTTACTTGGGCCTCGAGACACTGCAATCTTTCCATCACTCTAGAATATTCTTTTTGCGGCCTATGCTGATATTGGTCATTTTCCCCCTGATTAAATCTATTCTGGTATCTCTCAGGAGAGTGATTCCTATTGGAGTTGTTTCTGAACTCTTGATTCATGTGGGGCGGGGAGCGGGGTGTACCTATTCTTTGGTTGTAATCCCCCGGTGGCGGTGATTGATTGTATTGACATGCAGCATAGTTCATATTCTGCCTCATATCCTGTCTCTCATTTTGTGAGTATTGTCCTATATGATGATTCCCATTTTCAGGAAATCGATCCACATACCGGGGCCTGTCCTGATTACCATATATCATAGTGTTGGGGTCAAATCTGCTCTGTGTCCCCAATGTCTGGTAGGGACTATTACTTCTTTGGTCTTGACTTTGTTTCTGATTATTGTTCATACCTGACATGTCGGATCAATATCCTGCCCGGGGCTTGTCTCCTAAGTACCTAGGGATAATATAGCTCTCCCTATTACTAGGATCATGTGACTGAAACATTGGTGCAGAGAGCAGCAACCTCTGTGGAATACCCCTCTGTTCGGGCGTCACATTATTTTTGCCTGGACTTTGAGCGAACTGAAGTGATATCTTAGCTGCCCTGATCTCCAAATGGTATGTGACTCCAGCAAGATCATCACACATTGCTGCACCTGATTTCCCGGATCAACACATTATGCAGTGGTGCTGCGCAACTCCACGCTACCCCATCACATGGAGTGACATGCTGGACCACGAACCTGGCTGCTTGGTGAGTTGACCAACTGGCCCATGGCAGTGCTTTGGGGCACTGATGTGTAGGGATGCATACTCCACCTGGGTGGGAAAGGGGGGGGATGCATACTCCACTTGGGTGGGAAATGACGGTGATTGTAGAATGCATGCAGAGCTAAACACTCCTGACCTGAACCTCCCAAACAGAACATGACACATCACTGGCACACATTTTACCATTAATGCATATCGAGGACAACAAGTAAGAGGCACGACCAGGCCACCATGGGTATCACAAGCAATGCATGACTGAACAGGATTTCAACTGTGCCAATGTGGCTGGTGTGACCATGCACAGTGTAGAATACACAGCATGAACGGGAGGCTAAACATTGTCGTACAACCGCCTCAGCATGCATCATTACACCCTGCATCATCTATTGAACGCCACCCAGACTACCACGCCTCATAACAGTATAGTATGCATCAACGTTAAAATCTTGCATACGTACAGGGACATGAAGGTGGCAGCTCAGTGTGACACACACCTATTTGTGTTTGCTTGCAGGTGATGGAGGATATCCCTTGAGGCCGTGGCTACTTACCCCTGTGCGGAACCCGCAGAACAGCCATGAAGAGGAGTACAATCGTGTGCACCCCCTTACCCGTGTTGTCATTGAGCAGACCTTTGGCCTGTTGAAGGCGCATTTCCGCTGCCTAAGCAGGTCTGGTGAGGCACTCCTATATAGTCCTGAGAAGGTGGCAAAGATCACCATGGCCTGTGTCATGCTGCACAACATGTGCGTCCAGAGAAATGTTCCACTGCCACCTGTCATTGACATGCATGCACTGGGTGAGGATGATGATGATGGAGACGGAGGTGAAGTAGCCCCCTGCCAATACGCGATGCACGGGATGGCCATGCAGTACGCCAAGCACTGATTCACGAATACTTCTGAACCACAGGGACTATGATAGACATGTGTCACTGACACACTGGGTCCATGTGGACATGCACACTGGGATTGTTGGGAGTTGGCCACTGAACACCGTCACACATTATATGGATATACACAAAATGAAAAATGTCCAGCCATTGAATTTCTTTGCACACAACGGAGTGGTGGGAGCTGGAGTGGTGGGACCTGGAGTGGTGGATGGTGCATGCACGGGACCTACATCCTGTGTGCTGTCCTCCTTGAAGGGGCACCGGTCCGAATCCATGAGGTCTGAGTCATGGAGGCAGGGATCATCACTGCTGTAGGTGGTTGAGGGCTCCATATGGGGGGTGGGCAATGGGCTTAGGGTGGGTGTAGAAGTCACTACTGTGACTCCCTCAAGGTCCACATTGGCATCCAAAACGTCCTTGGTGGTGGGTGGTGCAGGAAGGGACACCCCTCCAACAGTTGTGGGTGTGTGCTGCTGGTCCTGATGTGTGTCCAGCACACTGGCAGCAGGTGTTGTTGGCTGACTTTCCACCCGGTCAGGCACACTGCCTGAGGGTCTGGCCTGTTTGTCTGGCTGGGTGGTGGTGGTGGCGGTGGCCCTTGTTTTATGGTGTGACGTGGATGCCCTTGCGGTCCTCTCCTGACTGGCATCTTCCTCATCGGTGCCTGGGGGTTCGAAGAGATGCAGGTCATCAGTGATGGTGTCACATGCCAGTGGCATACAATTGTACTGTTCAATATTCATACATTCATGCATCCATGTCTTACAGGTGTGTGGCACTTGGTGTTCTGAGGGGGCATATTGGCGATCACTGCATGGCAGGTGGCATGCCGTTGATATGGGGTTTGTGTGATCTGTTACATGGGCACGGTCCAGGTGTGTTTGCCATGTTGGTTATGGGATTGGCACTCAGCATGCATTTCTGTGTGGCATGGTTTGGGCCACAATCTGGACTTGGATATGTTGATGTGGGTGTAGGGACATGCATTGCCTTGCCTAGTCTCTCTTCCACATCACTTGTGCTCCGTCATGGTTTCCCTACAGGGATGTGCAGGGTCACTCACCTCCTTCTGGGGATGATGCCGCACCCATCTCCATCTCTCCAAATCCCTCAATCGACTCAGGATCAATGAAGGTGCTAGCAGTCTCCTCCCAGGGCATCAGCTTTGCAGGTGAGTGGCCGCCCCCCTGTTGCTTGACAGGATGTTTCTGACCCTCAAGCGGAAGTTGTCCCACCTCTTGCGGCAGTCACACACAGTACGTGGGGTGGTCCCCACGGCCGACACCTTCCGGCCAGATTTCCTTTTTCCTCATCTGGGCCTCACGCTTCATCTCATTAGCTTTCATGATGTCTGCATGTGCAGCGAGAGTGTCCGCCAACATATTTAGCTCTGCGTCGGAGAAACGCTGTTTACGCTGCCGGGGGTTGTCTTCCGGGTGGCCTTGGACATCCTCAGGGTTTTTCCACACAGCACAACACAAATCGACTGGTGGTCTGGGAGGATTGCAATGGATTGTGTTTTTAAAGATGGCCGCCGTCCAATTTCCTGTTCCGATGCGATGACGTTATTTCCGGGTCCGGTTTTACGAGCCCGGTATTAGCATGTTGGTATTACTGGGTCAGTATTTAGGGGTTCTTCCTTGGCGGTGCCGGTATCGGCTGGTCCCGTGATGCCACTATCTGGGGGTTGGAGGGCCTTTTGCGGCATGCCGGTACGGCCATTACCGGCATGGGGGCTCGCGCGCACTCGTAATTACCCGCTATTAGCGCCATCATACGAGCACGGACCTGCTCGTTCCGCCATGCCGGTAATGACCACGGTTTTACCACGCTACTCGTTATGAGGCCCTTTATCTCGCTTGTCTCGTTCTTGAAACATTTTAGCTATCTCTTGTTCAGCATTCTGAAGTTCATCTTCTTTCTCGAAATTTTCTTTTTGTAAAATTTGCATTTCCAAAATAACCTCATCTTTATCTTGTCTAATATGACCTACCAATCCTTTAAAGTGTTTTAATTCTTGCTCACTATCCTCAAACTGTTTCTTCCTTTGGGAAAATTGAGTGTCAAGTTCTTTGATTGCATGTCCTTTTGATATACCTCCAGTTCTGCTCTTAACTTTTCCTCCTGTTCACTAGCTCCATCTAATTCAACTTTTAGTCTGCTAATCAGCTTGGAATTATTTTCTTGCATTCGCAGGGACCTATTTAAAATGAACCCTGTTTTGGCACATAGCCGTATCAGACAATCTTTCTATGCATGTTTATCAGCAGCATTTAATAATCTCAGAAGACAGACCTGAATTATGCTACCGTCTTCAAAAATGTTGCCCAATGGCTCTTTCTGAACTTCCCCATATTTACGGTCATGCCAATCTGTGGCGTTATTTGATGACCATGTTCCATGTGCATATAATTATGCCTCCAGATATTGCACCAATTCTGGGAATGTGGCCTACATTTGAGACATTCTGAGATTCACTTCCAGTGTCACACTGCTCTCATAAAATGAGTTCTCTTTAGTGCACGTATGGTAGTCTTAGGCACACCTGCCACACCCAGTAGATGCTCTACAGTCTATTTTCCAGGCCAATACACCATATCTGTAAGAGGTTTTGTTTTAATGGGGTAAATTCGGGATTTGGTGGTATTTTCTTACCGTAAAAATATTGGCAGTAATTTTGGTGGTAAACTAACCTTACATTTAGAGTGTATCACTCTATTTTAGTGACCATATCTTGTTAGCTTGTATTGGCAGTAATTTTGGTGGTATCTTATTTTGCGGTATTTTCAGAATTATCTTATTCCTGTGGTATAGTGGTGAGCATGTTTATTTTATTTTTATACTATAACCCCATCATAAAACAAACCTTTCCTTTCTATTAGAATGCCTTCTAGTCGCCTGTGGAGAGCCCCAGACTTAGAACACATCAGAGAACCCAATGAGTTTATTCAAGGCGCCACCTATAGTTTGTGGCTGATATTACTGGCTTATGTACATCCAGTAATCTATGTGCCGGACTAGGCACCCTTTCCCATCAGTATGCAAGGAAGGAATCACTCATCACATTGCACACAACTCTCTAATTTGTAGATGTCTATTACTGACTTTCTCTTGTTTGCTATTTTAGCTACAATGATAAATTGGTAAATACACTACTGCACTGGTATAAACATCACCTTTGCACTTCATATATAAATGATTCACAGATGCATGAATGACACCAAAGTCTCAGTTTTTTTTAAATCTGCGCTTTGTGTTACATGACATTTACAAACCATGAAATCTTACCACATGATATTTACAGCATCACCTGCAAGATAAAAGAACAGAACAGAACAAGCAGGTATTTTGCAAACATGAATTTATGTTATTACACTTTGAATATAGAGAGAGAAAAATAAACATACAATTATTTCTAACCTCTCTGCACTGCCAATGGATTCTAGCAACACATGCGCCCCATACTTTTTTTCCTCACTTGGCACAAAGCTTACCAAGGCCAGTAATCTGAAATCCCTGCACGACCTTGCTGTCTTTCGCAGTCCCAGTCTCAGTATGAAACTCCTCCGTACATGTGTGGGGAGCGCCAACTGATTAGATTCAAAATCAGCACTCGACCCTTTGAGCTAGCACCGTCCGTCTGTCTCCTGAACCCAGCATGAACTGCCAACACCCCCCTTTTTCATTCATTAGCAAAACTCTCATTCAGCCCCCGGTTGACGTGGCTTGTCTGCCTACAATTCCTACCAATCAGATTCAAAGGAACGTGCCCAGTGCCAGCCTTTGTTTTCAACACAATGAAGACTTCATGTCCAGAGTAACTGTTTCCTTTTGCTTCCTGACACCCAACACATGGACTGTACCTCATTGTGCATAGAAGACTGCATTATCATGTTAGAAATTAGCACTTTAGTAATGTTAGTAATGTTAATCAGTTATGTATTCTAATGTAGTCTTCACACATGAAGCATCCAATATAAATTGTGCACCTCATTATTTTAAGTTTTTTTTATGTGTGCTGTGAATGCCTGCAGTTTCAAGCTGGGCCTGGCTGTGTTTCTCTACTGTACATTGTATACTGGCAAAAATGCTGTATTTTGTATGCTGGCAATAAAATCGCATACATGTTCTTACAGGTATTCCTTGTATGGCCTTTTGTCCCGTAAATGCCATAATAAATTCAATCACGTTTAAATAATGCATTCCTGGCATTGAACATACTATGCCTTCATCAGTAAATGAAATCTTTGTGTTGAATTTTGTCATTAAATCTTGACCTAGTATATTCACAGGTGTCTGTCGCAAATACAATAATGGTACAGACATATCACATTCTCCTATAGAGTCTGGCAATTTTTCAGTAAAAGCAACTCTACTTGTAGCTCCTGTGAAACCTTGAGCATTGATGGCATTCCCAGATAATGTAAATTTCCCCTCTCATATACATGTTCGTGTTGCCCCCATGTCTACTAAAAAAGAAAAAGATTTAGCTCATATAATGACGTCAACCCTCGGTTCCTATTGAGGATTAGGCGTCACTTATAGTATTGAACACATCAAGTCTCCCAGTGACCTGTCCTGTTGTGGATATATGCTTATTCCTGTACCTGTGAAAGGATTTCCTCCTTCAATAGTTACACCCCGTATCCTAGGAGTTATTAATTGTCCTTTGCTCGTGCCCTGCTGCATCTGCATAGGTTAATGCTGTGACTGTCCTTGCGGCGTATTCATTATTGTCTGCTGTGTTTGCAAACCTGGTTTCATTCTTGGTGCTTGTGTTTGCTGCACTGTCTGATTTTGGGCGAACCTCTCTCCATTCTGTTGAGTGTATGCAGGCGGGTATAGTCCCCCCTCTTGAGAACTTCCCTTTTTGCACAAACGCTTGGCTCTACACATGTCTGCAAGGTGTCCTGACATACCACATGTCCAACATACAGGAGGTCTCCTAATTTACCCTTCCTGCATGCTTTGACTATCATTCTGCGTGTTTTGAAAACCACCCTGGTTGTTCTGGAAATGTCCCTGATTATTCTGGAAGCCTCTACCTTGGAAGCCTCCCCTTCCCTGTGGTACGAATCCATTATTACTTTGACCGTACCGCCTTTGGTTATTCACCTGTGGCATACCTGCTGTTTGCTGTGAACTCGGCTCTTCTCCGCTAGTCAACATCGCCCCTTCTATGGTGTATTTTGACAATGTTTTCTGCACTAATTTAGTTTCTTCACCTTTCCTAGCATCATCTTTCTTTCGATTCTTGTCTTGCAACAGTCTGCAATAATGTGCAATGGTCAGCTTAATTTCTGACCATGGCTTCGCTTCCATGCCCACTCATATTTTTAGCTGCATCTGTACTGGCTCTGGCAGCCCTTGGCATAATATATGATAGAATAAAGGTATAGATTTCCCCCGAGGCTCTCGAGTTTCCAAAGACCATTGCTCTTGGAATTTTTGAATATAAACAAGAGGATCATCCCCTTCCTGCATCTTTTTCGTCATTATAGCGCCCATATCTGACGTGTCCGGATATAGCATTCTGAGCGCTTTCCAGACTGCTGCCCTACAGTTATTAAATGGTGCTCCATCGTGAGCCGTGTTCTGCATAGTGACACTCTAGTATCCTGCTCTCGACCAAACATCGTCTGCTCTCTCCCCAAGGATAGCGGCTCAAAGACCTTCAATGTCTCCTATAGCTAATGTGTTTCCTCCTGTCATTTATTCTAACTCATGTATCAATTTCCCAGCGCCAGAAGTTAAACTCGGGAGTTTACACCTTAAATTGTCCTTATCCATTGTTGGCCATGGTATATATTGTGGTCTGACTCCTCCTTTTTCTTACAAAGGAAACTGCGATATCCCGAACTCACATTCATCCCCCATCGTCAGTCAGTCCATAGCAGGGACAATGGTTCCACACGGCTTCCTTCCTGGTAGCGACCATAACCTGCTTACTTAAGGTGGCAAGTCCCCCCTCTTATTATGGGATCTCCCTCTAGGTCGATCTAGTTTCACCAAGGATTCGGACCCACTCCATTTGGGTAGATCTAGATCTGACCATCTTACTTCTCTATCCATTGGAGAACATGCCTCGGGACCACATGCGTTACATCCCACCTCCTCAAAGAAGGCTTCTCTGTTTCATCTGACATATCCTGTCCCCAACTTGTATGGCTTCCCTCCTCTTCGTCTCTATTCAGAGTTAGTCTGTCTAAAGACAACTCCTTAGGCTCGAAACTACACAAGCCTCCCTCTCTGCCATATTACTGCGTACTTTCGGGTCAATCCTTTTACCTTTTCCTTTCAGTTCTTTCTTAGTCTTCATATCATGATAGACTTTATCGATTGCGTCCCCAATGCTTCTAGAGTCAAACTCTTCCTCTAGATTTGCTCTAGATGTACCTGGCATTGGTTCATGTGCTAGGAAGAATTCTTCTATGAATTAGGATACATTAATTATTTGTCTACATGCTCAATGTCACATGCTCTCTGCCTTCTCTTTCATTCTATTTCATCCTCAAGCTCTCTTCGCTTGTTTCCTTCTTCTCTCACCCCTTCTTCTTTTCTTTTCATATCTCTTCTCTCATTTGCCCTTCGTATTTCTTCATCTCTACATCTTTGTGTCCTTTTATCCCTTCATTTTCGTTCTTCCTGTTCCTCTCTCTTTCTAGCCTTTCTCGTTCTTCGATTGTCCTCTGTCTGTTGTCATATTTTCTGTTCTTCTGACCTTGCTTTTTCAGTTGTTCATCCTGATACACCTGTTCCATCTTTGTCTATCCTTCCTTCTTGCCCCATCTTCTTTCAATCATTCCTCTCTGTCCCTATCTTTTTTGTCTTGTTCATCTTGATCTTCCTTTTGCCTTACTTCCTCAATGTTCTTACCATCAAGTGTGAGCAACATCTGACCACCCATTCATTTGTACTGTATGAGCGCTACCTCATAAGCCTTATATTTTTATCCCTTCCACCTCTTTATTTCTCTTCCTATATCTAAGGATGTACTTGGTCGGTCACTTCTCTCCTTGTCCTTACTCTCTTTGTCCTTCAGGATCTTTCAGGAATTTTCTCTGTACCCTTGTCGCTACTATGCACAGGCGACTCCTATGCCGGATTGCTGTACCCTGCCGCTACCTTAAATTCCCTTAATGGGTACACTCCGTCATCTTTTACACTATCACGTTTTACTTTAGGCCCGGTGGGGGGAGTAGAAGGCTTCTCACCCCCTCTTTGCATATGTTAAGTATCTAGTCTTCAGGAGGCAGCTCTTCTCTTTCCTCATGGTACATTTTCCAGAGCTCTAAGCTCGCTAGCCATTTATCAAACTTTTTTCCTGTGTATGCTGCATGCAAATATGTTGTTGTGTTGCAAAACTGCCTTGGAAAGTGATCTCCCTTGGGGCAATGGCATGAACATCTTGTCTGCCATGCCCTTAACCCATTCCACACTGTACTGTTTAAGCTTAGGTGCGTGTTTCGGCAACATAGGTGTGTAAGTGGAGTAATATCCTCCATTTTAACTCGTCACACTTGACTGTCAATACTCACCTTTACACTTTGCACTTTTTCAAAAATACGTTTGCAGAAAAATAATACAATATGAACGTGCACCAATCGTCGCACTTCCAAACCCTTTATATCACGTTTTACTCCAATCTACTTTATAGATATACAACAAATAAATAATTAACTCTTAAATTTTGTGTTTTCCTTTTCACGTCTCTTAATTCATCTAATATTTCTTAACCATATATATATATATATAACTATACAATATATAAAACACATACACAAACTGACATACTCGACTGGCCACATATATCTCAGTCTGCGATCCTCGACACTTAGGCCTGCCCCAAAAAATTACCTCGATTGGGATGTGAATCATTCTCTTTAGACAAGTCTTTAAATGAGTCCATAACCTACGTCATTCGCTAATGGGACTCTAGATACGACTCCTTCTGTTACGTGCTATGATGAAGGACACTGAATTTACTCTACTGTGATGTTCCTCGTCTCACAGTTTCTTAATTGCTTGGCTCCTCTCCTCAAGTCAATTACTTAATAACTCGACACTCAACATCTCGAGTTGTCTTTACCCCAACCTCCCTCCGTTACTCGTTCCCCCTTATCACTTTCTGCACTCACTGCCCATTCAAAATTTTGCCACCTCACTCAGTTATACTCACCATTCGCTTTTTTGACTTCCGGCTCTTGGGAATCTTCATCTCCTTATCAGCCGCTTCAACCTCTGTCCGTTCAGCTTCCTGTAGAAGTCAGGAGGGGATTTCATTTAAACCGAGGCACCATCTCACCTAAGCTTGCAAGCCTTAGTTTAAAAACTATTTCCGCTATCTACAGGGAGCTCCACGTCCTTTAAGCCGAATGGCAGAGGACATTCGATATTGCTGGAAATCCAAAGCTTACTTAGGTCGATGGCTCTTGGCTATATCCGCTTTTCTACAAAATGTGACAGTTTTCAGAATACACAAATCCATCAGTCAATCAAATATCACCAATTGGACAGAATAGGCAGATACAGAGGTGTCGCCGTCCAACCAGCTTACTAAAGCCAAATACGCTTCGCCCTCCTCAACTATATTATAGGCTGGTACTTGGCTGACCCGTTGCCTTTTCTAAAATACAAATAAAACGAGACAATGGCTACTTACCTACGCAACCGGGAAGAGGAAACCAGAAATGTATTTACAGCTCGAGGAGATATGACACATGCGTTAGCCAACTAGGGCACCAAAAAAGAGGACCTACGATACAAATTTGTGAAATTAGAAAGAGTTTCAAAAAAGGAAATTGATAAATATTGGGAGCAAGTATTCCTTGAAAACTATCTTCAAAATAATCGGATTCCTAGAGGACTAAGGATATTAATATTCCCCAACTTCAACAATGAGCAGGATAGTGAATTGGCTGAATCTTAGGAGAAAAACCTGAGTGCTAGCCCAACGACAATAATAGAACTGCTGATTGAGCATGCCAAAAGGGAACACAAAAGGGCAGTGGAAGGAATTGAAACTCTTAAGAAAAAAATAGCTGAAATGAAAGCCTTAGAGGCCACAAAGGAAAAGAATTTTGAAAAAATGTACGAGATACTACAAGTATATCAGGATGAATTGAAAATCAGGAAAAGCTATAGAGATGAAAGAGATTATAAGGAAGATCGAGTATACACCTTCCAGGCAAAATACAATATGATTTAGAAACCCTCATCCAAAAATACAACCCCAAATACATCGTCTGCAAGCTCGGACGCAGACTCAGAACCAGAAAATCAAGATCAGGTTGAAATAACAGCATCAGAGAACAGTAATTCCAACACACCTATAAATGGCAATCAGGAGCAACACAGTTACATGAATCAAATCAAATGTTACAAAAAGGGGAATAGGAATACCCAACTGAATACCTCACAAAAATCTGTCCGTTTTCAGATCCCAGGACCTATGGGAATTACCCAAGTCATACCAGGAGGCGAGGAAGGAGGGGGGTAGAAGACTGCGGCAATCCCGATGCTTTGGCAAACTTCAACAAAAGATACACGAGGGCCAGTTGAAAGAAGTCAACCGAAACAAGCAACGAAAGACTTAGTACTCAACCTTTCCAAACGCAACATTACTCAAGATGAAAGATCTTTACTCAACAAAGGACTGTCCTTTGCACCATCGGCCAAATACAACCATATAGATGCCCATATAGATCTATTCAAGTTTGTGCGTAAAATTAAACTGAAGACATTTTTTGCCACAAAAGCACCTGTGCATTTTCAGAAAAGTATTCCGACACCAATTAGTGATCTAACTATTCAAAACATAGAGGACAACTTTGTTTTGCGCTCCTTAATGGAAACCGGAGACTAAGAAATTATGAACTTGCTACAAGAACTGGATATTGGAACTGACTCTGTGACCCCTAAAGAACTTAAGAATAAATCAAAATTCTTGCCCCAGCTGTCCAAGGATAATGTAATCGACACTTTCCATAAAGCCGTCACAGACGAATTATATAAAATTGCAGAGAAGGAAAGGAAGAGGAGCAAGCCACATGATCACTACAACAACAATTTGACACAGGCGGAAAGAAAAGCATTGAAAGTATTAGCAGGTGACCGATCGATAACTATAAAGGAATCAGACAAAGGCGGTAATATTGTTATCATGAACCGGCAAGACTATTTACAAATGGCCGCTCATCATTTAGCCTCACCAGGATGTTACAAGACTCTAACAGTGAACCCAAGAACAAAAATAATTTCAGAATTGGAATTGGAACAATATATAACCACTTGGCACAAGAAGAACCTACAACACCGACCATGTATTTTTTACCCAAGATACATAAGGATTATGAAACAATACCCGAAGGACACCCAATACTTAGTGGAATCGGTTGGACAACCGAGAACATTGCACAATACCTAGATAATATACTTAGACCTAGAGCAAGTCAGGTCAAATCATATCTGAAAGATACAACAAGTGTCATCAATACTCTTAGAACAATCAAATGGCAAGAAACATATCAACTCAGCACTTTGGACGTTAAGGCCCTCTACACGTCGATAAAATACAAATGGGCAATCACCACCATTGACTATGCCTTCAAGGATGATTCAGCGTCATATTTTCAACAAGTACAGATAATCAAAGAGATGCTACAACTAACTCTAGATCACAGCATTTTTACATTCAACAATCATTTATACCAAGAGACAAAGGGAGTGGCCATGGGAACTAGATATGCCCCAGCCCTGGCCAACTTATTTATGGGTATGTTTGAGGACCACATTGTATAGAAGGACCCGGAATATGAAAATAAAGTCAAACTTCGGATGCGTTATATTGATGATGTCCTCCTGATCTGGGAGGGGAGTACAGAAGAATTTCTAAGATTCATGGACAGACTTAACATCAACAGTTTTGGTATTGAGTTTACAGGCCGATGTAACAATACAAATATCAATTTTCTGGACCTTACTATACAAGTTTGAGGCTGCGGCTTGGAGACCTGGACGTATAGAAAAGAAACGGAAGTTAATTCCACCTTGCATGCTAAACGTTGTCACTTCAAACCGACAATGGATAACATACCTATTGGAGAGTACACACGAGCAAGACATAACTGTCAGGACAATGACACATTTGAGGAAGAATGTAGTCTGCTAAGAGACAGATTTAAGCAACGAGGATACACCAAAAAGAGCATAGAGAAAGCCTACAATGTTACTAGGACCAAGAAGCAAGTAGATATGCTTTGCAAGAAACAGGACAGTGCTACCAACCTAATGCCAATCAGGTTCATCACAAAATATAGTCATAACCACTATGTACTACAAAAAGCTTTACAAAAACATTGGTATCTTTTGGAATTGGATGAACATATAAAGAACTATATAGACACCAAACCTATCATAACATTCAAGAAAGCAGACACTTTGAAGAAGATCATGGGCCTATCACTTTTACCTGCCTTGACAGAAAAAAAAGAAGACATGGTTGGATACAGATCATATTGAATTTAGAAAGTTTGTTATCTGCACAATATGCAAATATGCACATGTACAGACTAAAGAATTTCAGGATCAAACTGGACTCACCTTTAGGATCAGACAAGAAATTAACTGTAGGACGAAATTAGTTGTATACGAGATCATTTGTTTCTGCAGTAAAATATATATTGGCAGTACTAAGCGAGAACTTTGCACTAGAATAAGAGAACACATGGGAACGATTGGGAGTCAATACCCAAGATTCCCTTTAGCATATCATTGGCAGACACACCACCAGATGGAAGACAAAAGTGCAATAGCATTTATAGGACTACAACAAATTCCTCAAGCAAGAAGAGTGGGTGACAGAATCCTAAAACTGAGACAAGCAGAGGCTCACATTATTTGTTTTTTAATACTACTGTCAATGGGTTAAATTCAGACAATGAGATGATCTCATTCGTTTGAACATTTATTAGAATATCAAGAGCTTGAACAAGGAAGAGTTATACTACAGTAGCAACCCTAACATAAGGGTGATGTGTTTTTCTCAAACATTGTGTTATCTAAATGGACTAACTTTGCTATCACACTTTTCCTGCTATGTTCTATTTCAGCAAGTGTACAACACTGTATATATGACTTTGTAGTCCACATCGGACAAAGAGATCAGAGGTAATTACAGGCAATTAAATGCACTTTCTTATTGTCAAATTGCACCTTAAGGCAAGTCTTACTACAACAAGCATCTAAAATTACACAGCAGCAAATGCCCCATTGAGTAAGATATAAGATTTCAATAACGACACTAACGTCGTATTTTTGGAGCGCTTCAAGAAAACACACGGGCAATGCGAGATGGCAAGAGCGCAATACCACGTAACATGAGCAAAACTTAGTTTTGCTGGCGATTTTCGAATTTGCCAACATTGAAAAACTGTACCAGGATTTATATTTTGACAATTAATCTTAATGTTATATACCCATATTCCACATGATTATTGGTTTCGTATTTAGCAGGAGCACATTATTTACATTCTCAGATTTTCTTAAATTCAGTAAGCAAGCCTTAGGCACAGCATTATTCACAATGGACTATCTACGTTCTTCCGTAGAGTCTCTTTCAAGATGGCCACCACCTTTTTCCTTGCCAATCAGTGGAATCAAAGAGGGACTCCCATTAACATGACATATTGCCCAGGCAACGTGCGAACCCTGCGCTCGGATTCCCAAGGGAAACCGAAAGCTTTTAACTGTTACCATGGCGCCGCAAGCACCTTGGAGACAGACCAGACGTGTATCGGAACGCATTCGATTCATACCTTATAGTAAGCTGCTGCAAAGGCAGCACTAGCCTTCTTCCCTCTATACCTTATATTGGGGATGTTAATGGCGAACTGACGGTTTACATGGACATTAGAAAATTAGAAAATAGAGTACATAGTTAGGCTTTTTGCCGCGTTTGTAGATGAAAAAAGTAGTCCCTGCTTTAACGCGCAGGGAACACCTGTCCTTACTATCATTTCTGGATACAACTTATATACCTACGATAACTGATTGTTATTCTTCTTTATAATATTCCGAAAGACTTGCAATGAGAATATGATACAGTATCAACTCACTTGGAATGATACAAACATTGTTGTCAAAGTGCGGTTTCCAGATTAAAGACGCTCGTTGTTAACACTTAGTTTATGAACTTTTTCATGCCGCCGTAATTTCTAAACTCAGGCGCCACAACCTACCTGTTGAATAGACTTGATGATAAATCTTATATCACTGTCTGATGCCATAGTAATGGGCAGTTAATCTACCAATTAACCCTTACAGGACACATGGGAATTAACCCACTTTAATACGTGAACGGCATGAATTAGGTAAGCACCTATATTACCTTGATCAAAATAATTTTAATACCCACATCAACATGAAAGTTGCGTACAGCATATATGACTCAAAATGAGTGAAAAGAATGCCATTTGAGAATTCTCTTAACTCTCTGACAAATGTTGGTCTTTTTTCCTCTCTCCATCCCTCACTATCCTCCCCGACACCAACCCTAATTCTCTGTCTGGACATGACAATTGAAATATGATGATTGTTGTAAATTACATATATTGGGGGTCATTACGACCCTGGCGTTAAGGGTTTAACGGCGCCGTAAAAGGTGTCGGCGCCGTTAAACCCTTAACGCCTGATTACGAGGTCCGTTTGCGGGACCCGACCTAGCCGTTAAAGTAGGGTGCCGCAAAGGGACCTCGGTGCTTATTACGGTACCGCAATTTGCGGTACCGTACTTAGCGCCTTCCCCTGTCCCATTGAGCCCTATGGGGCGAAAATGGGAATGGGGAAGGGCCATGGTGAAATGGGGAAATACCGCCCCGCCAACCTTGGAATGGGGCGGTATTTCCCCATTCCACCATGGCGGACTTGTTACAACACCGGCACCAACCATGGTGCTGATAGCGCCTTGGTTTAGCGCCAGGGTTGTAATGAATTGTGTTTTGTTCACTTGTCTATGACCTCACACTATCTGTCTCAAAAATACTATTACTTTGACTTTTTGAATTGGCTATTGATTTGGCTGCTTAATTGCTGGTACCTGCATATGTTGTTCTTGTAGTTTTTGCCCACCTTTGAGAAAGGCTCTAACTAGCCGAAACACGTGTCGCTTTCGGGCACTACACACAAAATAAAAAGGAAATTCTGAGTACCAAACAAGTGCTATGATTTGTCTACTGGTGCAGTTTTGAGAACTAACCCAAGCATAATTATATACTAGCGGTTTCTGGCTATATCCATTTTTCTACAAAACGCGACAGTTTTCAGAATACACAAATCCATCAGTCAATCAAATATCATCAATTGCACATAAAAGGCAGATACAGAGGTGTCACCATCCAACCAGCTTACTAAAGCCAAATACACTTGGCCCTCTTCACCTGTATTTACTAAGGTCATCTACGTGGCAAACTACAAAAACCTAGTGGTAAATGTGATAGGCTTAGAGGGAACATCTAAGGATACGTCCCATACTAGTCTAAGAAAGTGATAGGCTGCTTAACATCTGGTGGGACTACTCAGCCCTTCCCTCAAACAAGTCGATACGAATGTCACTAAATACACAACGTCCCATTCGTTACACAAACTATAGGGCTCTTAATCATGCAGTCCCCTAAAATTGGTAGGCACTCTTACATCTGTCCGTACTTTTCCACCCACGTTAGCAGCACACAGGCTGGGCTTTCAAGTGCTGGTTAGCTGGCCATAACAATAGCTTCCCACAAATTAGCATATCATCTATCATCACCTCAGTGGCCTGCACATCAATCAAGGCTTTGAACTTGGCCTTGGAAATGTTCTTTGCTCTGAATAATATAGAGAGTAGAGGCATGCTCTGCCCTTCTGTGTAGGTGTAGTTTGTCATGTTTGTCCAGTTCCATCAATTCACGTGACTGAAGACCACAAATTTGAGCTCTGGTGCATTTAAAATACTATTTTCTAATAGACCTCTGACGTCTTCCTTGTTTTCGTCCATGCCTTCTGAGCAGGAGTTTCATTCTTTCACAGGATTGTAACTAATGTCTGCTCATCCCAGTCCAATAGGACCTTGGTTTCTTGGGGCTGATCCAGCCTTGCCTTTCTGAGATTCACTTCTGTACCTTCATTGTTTTTCAACTGTACACACTTGAAAAGGCATTCCTTCTCTGGTCCAGCTCAGCTATAATACGTCATGGAAACATCCATTCTTGACTTACTCCTACATATGTATATGTTGGCGAATGCCGCAATCTATTCACCATAAAGCTAGCCTCAAGAATACCTCATCTGCTTGAGTTTCTTTGCATCTGTACAATAACTTGATATCTTTATCGTTTGTGTAGCATAAGTTTCTTCATCTCAAACCAGAGATGCCACTTATCTTTGATACTTTTTTGATGCCTTATAGACTATAGTCACTTCTCTTGCCTCTGTATCTTCTGCTATGTACATCAGTCTGGCTTTGTGGGACATCACCAATCTGCTTGTTCATTCATTGGTCCTGCTTCTTCTGGATTTCATTCAAATGGCCATCATACTGTCTCGTATGCAGATATGGCTTTCTCAATGGGGACCTTGCCTCCAGGATTCTGCTTGGTATCGGTATTTTCACTGATACTGCACACGTCTCACACTCTGGTTCCCAACATATAGGCAATATGGGTGAGATGGTTGAGATGGGGGTACTTGTCTCCTTCTCTGCACATCTCTTCTGGGTGCGTCATTTCTGCTTCATATGACGTCACCAGTCTTCTCTTTCATTCATCTTCACACTTCTTCCGGAACCTCCTTTAAAAGACTGTAATTTCTCTGCAGGTACATAATGTAGGGTTTTCTCGATGGATACCTTGTTTCGAGGAATCTTTGCGGTATAGGGACCATTATTGCATCGTGCATGTCGCAATATCCAAAATATGGGAAGAATGGGGGCAGAACCTCCGGTAGAGGCATTTGGCTCCTTCTCTACATATCTCTGTGTGGTCTTGCTTCCAATACGGGCACGTTGTCACTTAGCTATACTACCCGTGCCGGTAGGGTGGGGAGTGCAGGGTGTGTGGACCTAGGTGTTAAGGAGGAGCCATTCCTTGAAGAGGAATGTGTTGATCTCTTTACTGAAATGTAGAACTGATGGGGCAAGTCTGATGTTGACGGTAAGGAGGTTCCAGAGTCTTGGAGCATACACAGAGAAGGCCTGTCTTGTGGTCCTTTCCTTCCTGCACTGTCGTGATTCAAGTTTGCACATTTCCTTAATTCTGGTGGATTGCAGGCCTCTGGAGATGCTGAGTTTCCCAGTGAGGTAGCTTGGGGACTTTAGGATGACAACCTTATAAAAGATGCAACAGAATTTGAAGATGATACAGGCTTGCAGTGGGAACCAGTGCAGTTCGATGAGGGTTGGGGTGATCTAGTCGAATTTGTGGAGTCCTTTAATGAATCTTGCTGCAGCATGTAGGACACATTTCTGGGGTGCCATGGTAGTCACGGAAATCATTCCGAAAGTGCATTGCCACCAACCAGGTGGGAGAGGACCAAGGCTTGGAAAGCTGATCTGAAGTTGTTTTCTTGGATGAAGGGCTTGATTTTCTGCAGGAGAGAAAGTTGGTACCAGGCCACCTTTGTCTTCCTTGCTATGTGCAGTATGAACATGAGCTGTCTGTCGATGGTGAATCCAAGGGACTTGGCACAGGGGGCCAGCTGGGGTGTCAATACCTCAAGGTTCATAGCAGAGAGCCAGGTCTGGATGTCCGGTTGTTTAGTGTGGTTGGTCAGCAGTAGGAATTCAGTCTTGGAGGGAATGAGCTTCAGATAAGCACTGGACATTCAGGACTGGATCAATGTGAGGTAGGCCTTGCGCTTGTGGATGTCTTTGATGGAGGATATCTTGAGGTAGATCTGTGTATTGGAGAATGTGGATGTTTTGTGGAGAGAGGAGGGTTCTGAGCGGTTCCATGTAATGATTGAAGATCATGGGGGATCAGGATTATTCCTTTTGGCATTCCACAGGTGATGGGAGGAGTCAGTGATCTGGAACTGCTCTACTTTGGGAATTATTTCAGCAAAGAGGTGGATACAATTACATCATAAACTACCCGTGAAGTAGGAAAGGACTTTACTCCCTAGGTTTCCATAAAACAAACCTGCAATGATCACCTTGCTTTCACAATCTTCAGCAATGTTCATTACATGCTTTGGACTTCATTCATTAAAATTAATTATTTGTCTTTCAGTGTTCGTTACGTGTGTTTCATACATGCTTGCATTCCAGTCGTATGCTTATCAAGCTTTCCTTTAGTTCGGTATTCAATGATGCTTGATTCACATTCTTTCAATTATAGTTCAACTTGCTCGTATTGTTCAATAATACCTCTCACATTGGGTTTGCTTTCAATTGCACATATTTTCCAGTTCATCCGGCAATAACATTTGCCCTGTAGTAGCCCCAGGAGCACCCCAGTACGAGTGTTACCTCTGATTCACTCACCGGTCCTTGGCATCTCATCCAGGCATCTTGTTACTTCGTTCTCGGCTCAGCGCTCACTTCTCTGGAGCTCTGCGAGCAGCACTTGCCTTTCAGAAATCTCACTGTGGGTTGCTGCTAGCTCCGCTCATCACTTGAGGGTGCTACATGTGGCCTGCAGCACTGAGGAATCATCCGTGCCCCACAGCTCTGGCTGTGGACACCCAACCAAGGAGGCTCTGGCAGCTTTGACACTCTCACGGCCCGCTCGGGCCCCAGCTTCGCAATCTTTCCTTGACAATTGCCGGCATCCTGGCCTGCAGGCAGGACCATCCACAGCAGCCTCCTTCTTAACATGATTTCTCTCCTCTCAGGCCAGTACCTCCTGGCCCGGCTTCTCTCCTGCTAGTCTCCCTGGTTGCAGATGTGAGCCCTTCAGTTCAATTGCCTGACTCCAATTACTCATGTTCTTGGGGCATGCGTGACCATTGCAATAGTTTCCAGGCCTCTTCCTCGTCTCAGTACCAGAGTGGTGTAACTGAATTTTGGTGGGCACAACTCCTGATCACCTCTGCCTTGTCCCAGTACTAGAGTGGTGTGACTGAGGGCAAAAATTGACAAATCTTGTTTGTTTGTTTTCTATTTTGGCCTGAGGGTTCTCTGAAACAAAATTGGGGGTGGGAGGGGGATTGATATGTGTTTACCTTCCTTGAATAAGGAAACGTCTTCCCATTTAACCTTTTCCTAGTGTTAATAGGTTGATGACATTTTCTAGGGTCATCTTGAAAGGAAGTAAAAGGGAAAGGATGACAATATTCCATAAATGCTGCTGTGACTGAAGGTTCATCATGAAATGGAAATGGGGAATACTGTGTCTCACCCCAGGACATCCCCTTCTATTCCCCAAGTCTCCTCTACCCACGTGATCCTCCCTTGCATATCCACCCGCTGGGTCGGGATCCAAAAGCAATGGCCCTTCCCTGGCCACATGAGCAGAGGATTGTTGGGAGAAGGAAGTGAGGACGCCCTCAGATTCCTCACACTGGTTATTAATGTGTTTGATGTTCTCTCCCCTGCCTCCAGTTTTCTCCTTATCTTGGTGGGGATTGATTATGCCTCCTTTTCTGTCCTCTCACCGGTTTCCCCCTTCCCCTAATATCGGTTTACCAACTTGGTATGGCTGTTATCCCCCTACTAGCAATTATCCCTATTTGCAATGTGCATGCCAGCAGCCGAGGGCTTAACTACTCTTGTCTGCCATTTGGAAATCGGGAAGTAGCTTGACAGCAGTTTGTGGATCTATTTTGTATGACATTCTGTTCTTTTCAGGACTTTTTGTGCAAGGTGGTGGTGTTTAGATTCCTACCGCGAGCCAGCAATGATGTTCAAGCTGTTCTTGTGTGCTGAGAAATAAGGGTTCAGGAAAGTGCTTGCAGTTTGTGGCTCTGCCTGCCAGCGGGTACTGCCCATGTGTGTTTCTTTTGAAAGCTTGCTGTGTTTAGGTGTGCAGGAATGGTCTCCAGTCCCTCAAAGAATGATTCTTTTGGATAGAAGCTGTACTTTACCTTTACCTCGGCTGTCATCACATATGTGGTGTGGGGGTGATCGGAGGGGCTCTTGGAAAAGAGGGAATATTACATCTAATTTAGTTACAGGGAATTAGTCTTCTCAGATAGGTTGTTTTTGAGATGGGAATTATGTAGAAATGTAAATGCAAAGCTGCCCACCACATGGGATCAACGTAAACTGTGTAATGCTGGAAGAAGATATTGAAAACTGCAATTTTAACGAAGTGAGAAGAAATCTTAATAAAGACCATGGCATCATAACAAGATAACAGAGTTGCATCGTTATTTTTTTTATTATTTTATTTTTGGATACTATATTGAGTGTGAACATAACCAGATGTTAACAGTCCTTTAAGCAAAAATGGAGTTAAAAATGTGGGAGGTGGAAATAGATAAACTGAAGAAATGAGATGTAAAGATACGACATAAGAAAGTTAACCAGTGAAGGGAAAGCACGGATTCTATTTTGCAATATATCATTGAGTTACTTTTATACTTTGGTAAAAGGTTATCTTCATAGTTAATAGCAAACCGGTTAACTTCACCAAACTTACTATACTCTGTGCCAGAATCCATAAAGCACTAGTCCAATCTGTACGTGCCTATATGCACCAAAATAGTGTTTCTGAAACAATGGGCCTCATTCCGAGTACGGCGCTATCCAATGGCGCTATTAACGCCTTGGTTGACGCCGTACCCGGACCGGCAGCGCCTTGGTGGATGGCGGAATCACCGCCCCGTTCCAAGGTTGGCGGGGCGGTAATTCCACATTCACCAAGGCTCTTCCCATTCCCAAATGAGCCCCCATAGGGCTCAATGGGAATGGGGAAGATGCAAATAACGGTGACCGTTCATTACGGTCACCGTTATTGGCTTGGAGGCCCCTTTGCGCCCTCGACTTTAACACCTGCTCAAAGCAGGCGTTAAGGGCGAGGGCGCAGAGGGAACTCGGAGTATGGCGGTAAGGGAATACCGCCACCGGTCTCGTTACCGGTGGCCGCTATCCCTTACCGCCATACTCGGAATGAGGCCCAATATGTCATACCATTATGCCATAGTTTTCACTGCAGACTGCCCAATATCTGCATTTATTATACACATTTGTCCATCCATTTGAGGTAGTATGTTTCGTTGTGAAGGAAGTTTTCAGCAGTTGTGCCAAGGTGTTTTTTTCATTTTTCCACCTCCAACAAAGACATTTATTGTGGAGTGGTGAGCAGAGGGGTCTGCAGTGTGATTTTGGACCCTGAAGTGTTTCTTCAGTGGCAGTGCATTGGAGTGGTGGACACAGAGCAGGAGCTCTGTAACATATTTACAAAAGCAGCAGTCCCACACAGAGTGGTCTGCAGTGGTATCCAGGGTATTGCCTGCGGATCAGTGAACGTGAAATTCTGCTCTGAAGTGTTTTTTGGAAAGCAACGTGGTGAGCGCTTACCTAATTTTCTCTTCCAGCCTCAGACTATAACGTTGTAACAACAGAGCACTGCCCGTGAACTCTATAGTCAGGGGATACTGTTTCTAAGTTTATTAAGTTCTTTGTATATTTCATTAAGCCCATTGACTGTTTTTCATTGTACCGCTGAGAACTACTTCTGTGTCATTTCATTATTAAGAATACAGTAACATTGTGACACAATGTACGACTTTCGGAGCGGATGTTATCAGGATGACACGAAAGCCATCGAAATTGATCAGATTCATTTCAGAGGGGAGGTGGGCGTAGCAAATCTAACATCTGAAATAAGTTTAGGCTCTGCTGATGACTTGGCACATCCTCTACCCCTCCCACCTTTAATGCAAAAAGGTAGCAGGCGCCCCTCTCTCGAAAGAACATGGCATGATAACCTGCTCTGTGGTTTTTAGCCACTGTGAGAGTCTAAAGCCATCGCTTTTAGCTCACTGTACTTTTCACAAAGGAGGACTATTCATTTGCATATCTGTCTTTGTCCCGCCCACAATGGCAGTCCAGCACCGAAATGCCAGTCAAACCTCCTTTGAACAAGAGTACCAACAGCAACCCCATACACCTGTTTCAGCCTTGTTGGGCCTCATCAGTGAGGTGGAGCTGTGCCTCTCTGAACACGGTGAGCAAGGGGTCCATGTCTGGGTTCTCCCAGGTAACTTAGGGTGACCAACCCCAAGTTCCTTACAAAAATGCACAAAAGGTAGCAGATGCCCCTTTCTCCAAATATCACGGCATGATATCATGTTCTGTGGTTTCTAGCCACCATTCACAGCCTTTGAGCAAAAAGACACGTCTCCCAAAGAGGCTCAGTGTACCTCAAACCAGTGAATGCCTTAGAGGCCGCTTTTAAAAGAAAGTTAATGACTACACGTTATTTCCTCCTCAATGAAATATAAAATAGCTTACTTTTTTCCCCAGTGGCAGAGCCAGAGCCTGGGAGATTTAAGGTTGGCGGAGGCCCCAATTGTATAGGACATTAAGGACAACACAGGAAGACTTAGAGGAAAGCTCATTATTTCTGCCCTTATTACACGCAAACCAATCACCTTACATGGATTTTGAGGGTGATCTCAACATGACCTCTATTTCAGCAATGCCAGTCATTGGGGATGTAGAAGACCTGCATGGCCACTTACATGTGAGGTGCGACTCCATAGACCCATCACCATCTCGCTTGCAAACCTCTTAGATGGAATGATGGTTTGAATAAAGACAAAAAAGGGACTTTTGTGGCACTGAATTTTGTCTTGAACTCCCTAGTCAATGTCTTTGAATCTCTTAGAGGGGAAGCTCAGCCTCATTCCGGAGTTCTACTGGAATTGACCAGGGAAATGTAATGCTATTACTCATGGATAGTATGCCTAAAGTCAGCAGTACATGTAAACATCTCAGGGTTGTTGGACTCAATAAAATCAGAAGTGAAGCATCACACAGTCTTATTGGGTGATATAAAATTGCATTTTTTGCCAACATCAGATCAATCGACTTACATTGTTACAGGAGGAAGAGCAGATATACAACGAGCTGGACAATACCCCCACCCCCTCTTATACTCAGTCCTGGAGGAGTTCATAAGGGTGTCTCACCTCCCGTGTGAGCAGGGGAATGGTGGGAGAGGTGAGGGAGGCTGAAGTACTCCCTTCAGACCTGAAGCCCGACCTCACTGTACCTAAAGGAAAAAAGAAGATCCGAGGTGGTAATGATCCACACCATAAAGAAACCCAGGAACAGAAGTCTAAAAATAAGAAGAGGAACAGCAAGAGTGGTACTAAATTCACATTTCTCTGAGCTCTCTCAACTCTAGGGTCACGTAGAAATGAAAACAGAGGTACTGGTTTCTGTGACGGCGGTGTTCCAGCTGTTAGAGCACCTAAAGTGGTGATTATATTTACAAAAAAGGGGACTAAAGTCCAAACAGCAAATGCTGTACTTGATACAATAGGGAACAAAGCGTCTCGTGACACAGCTGAAATGGCCTGTCAAACTGAGCAGGTAGCTGAGGGGAAGCCACAATATTAGATGGAGACATCCGGTAACATTATAACTGAGGCGAACTCAAAAATCTTGAATACAGTGGATCTAAGAAGAGAACCGTATGTTTCTGCAACTATTAACACCAGGCACAATGTGGGCACCCAGGGGAGAGATCCAACACAAGCATGTCCTTCAGGTAGTGACCGAGGGCCGGATGAAAACAGATCCCACAAAGAAGGTGGACACACGACTCAAGGCTTAAGCCCACAGAAGGGGCTGGAAAAACGTCCTGGAATGGACTAACCGATTTAAGATGGAGTACATGTTTCATGATGACGAGAACTTGATTTTGAACCCTAAGTACCATTCTGTCCCTGCAGCATGACATCCCAACTCTGAGTAACATTACTATTATGGACATTTCCCCAGTGGATTTTATTTCTGATGATTACCTGGACATGGCTGTAATCGATCTTCCATCTATTCTGATTTCAAAATAAGCTATCATGCACAGATGATTTGAGACTTAGAGGTATAGATGTTGCTGTATATGATTGCTCCCCTTCTTCTGTTCCTAGATCAGAATGCAACATCGATTATGGGTTTGGTCGCATGCAGTCTTCTAACAGTGGGCTGGAATTCCAACCCAACACAAAAGAGAAGGGAAATTGGATCTATGTCCCAGATATCCAGGGGATTTTAGCTCAGGGAGTCTCATTTGAGAGAGCACGTTTTTAACATTGTCTTCTGGAACTCCAGAGGGTTTAAGCACCATACCTTTCAGGAAAACACAATTTGTAGACTTGACGCAATACAACTGATGCTTATTTAGTTGTCTTTCCTGACAGGTAAGGTTACTATAGACAGCTTTGAGGTTTCCCAGCAAATGGCAATGACAAACTTGCTTGGCAGGCCTCGTGGGGGTTTGTTGGTTGTTGTCAATCAGGAATGGGTCCATTCAATGAATCCTATTCATTATCCTCCCCCGTGTATCCAAACTGTCTGCCTTACTATACAAAGTGATTTTGGTCCCCTTCTGATCATTAACCTGTATGCCACTTACAAAATGGTAAAACAGGCAGTAATCATTGATCAGTTGGAATCCATCTTGATGGATAACCAGAGTGAACAGAGTCCTAGCTAGGTGGTACTAGCCAGGGTCTTCAGATTATCTCACGAGTGGCACTGATTCAATGAGTATGTGGGGGCTAATGGGTGAAAGGTTTGATACTTCATTTTTTTATTTTAGTAGTTTTATTAAGTTTTTAAGATATCAACAGAGAATACATAACATTAGAACATAATGTGGCAAGATAGATTTCGAATGCCATATGGAATAAACATATATAATTCAACCAATCTATATGTGTAAACAGCAAATTGCATGAGATAACAGGTCATATCACAATTGTTCATTAGGAAGTAAATCAATTAACCAGTGCATTAGTATAGGGTTATGCCTGCAATCTTTTATGATCTAAATCTATTAAACTGTGGGATGGTCAGATAAACATGGGGATAAATAAAACCAGTAAGACCAAACACGACACACAAGTAAGAAGAGAAGGAATGGGAGGGCATGGTCCAATGCATTTAATACTGTAAGGCGGGTGCTGGCTACTCAAGGGAACACAAGATCATCCGTTGTGTATAATAAGCTGATAATCATTTTAAGAGTTATGAGCAGTCATATTGTGAAAGGTTAAATCATTTGTAAAGGAGATCCATTTAGCATCATATTTAGATGTTCGATTGAGACGGGTGGACATACAATGTTCCAGTCTGTGGATATGACAAATATTGTTCCACCAACCCTTAACAGTCAAACCTTGTGATGATTTCCAAATGGTTGTAATTATTTTAATCGCAATAGCCATGAAGAGGTCGAACAAAAGAGAGGAGGAGTCACTAATAGCGTTAGCACAGGCAATACTTCCCATTAAGATATTTGTAAGCGATAAAGGGAGATGCATTTTAAAGATCTTTTCTAATGATGCCCAAACATTCTGCCAAAACTTGTGTACATAAGGATATTCATAGAACATATGAACATAGCACCCAACATTATTTCCACACGACCAACAGCATCCATTGCAGCCATATGGGGTCTTGAGAAGTCCTATTGGAGTTATAAAGGCTCTGTTCATGATGAAAAAATAAGTTTTGAGTGATGTTTGCGGCAGGAGATATACATTCAATTCTAGACCATAATTTGTGCCAGGTAATGTTTCAAACTTAGTACCGCAGTGAAGGCAAGTCCCTGAACGCTCACACCAAAGAGAATACAACCCACTAGAGAAGAAAGGCCCAGGTCGATCTTGGAAGGATAACAGTTTAATCTCACACGCAGATACGAGCAACCTCAAAGAGCTCTGCTGCTAAGAACGCTCTATTTGTTTGTATGTTTGTTTGTTTGTTTTATTTATATAGTGCTCCCCGCCCAAAGGTATCTGGGTGCAAGTTTACATGGTACATTTAAAGTGCAGGTATATACAATTTGAAATTTAGGAAATGTATACAAAAGTAGTGGGACGGTTACAGCAGTATATTACATTCTGCTGAGCATAATCTTATAAAGTAAAACATTGTCGTAAATGATGCAATACATATAGTAAAATCCTGCACGGTTGGTTGGTGGGTGCCTATACATGATCTGCCTGCTCCATAAGAGATGCCAGGCCTTTGGTTCCAGCCCAATCTTTCCGTCTTCCATCATGTGGGTGCTGCAGTGATCGTCTTCATCTCACGTCGAAGGTCAAAGAATAAATTAACTATACTTCTGACATAATGCAGTTTTATCACTATACTGTGCACCTGGCAGGACTCAAGACAAGCAAAAAGGAGATGCTGGGACACTTTAACCTTCACACACAGACAGTTCACTCACGCCATCTGGATCCAAGGTCTTCACCCTTGTTTTGAACTATAATTTATCCCTCCCAGCACCTCGCAATACAATGTGCCCTGTCTGTCCTCTTTGTAAATGTCAGGACTTGTTACTTTGGGGTTGGTGGTCAAAGGGCATTTGGTGCCATGGAATTCAGGGGTCTTGAGGTTTAGTCGGTTATATGGGCCATAACTCATGGTCGGTTGGGGATGGACCTGGTCATGCTTTGGCCAGTGTGAGATAACGTGCACACCAGGTGCCAGCCTGTGATCACAGCATTGTAGGGCACATTCCTCTTGAGCAAAAACAGAACTTTGCAACACTGTTAGAACAATGAATAGGCATTGTGGCGGTTCGGGGTGTGGGCTGTCCTCATGGGAGCTCAGGCATGTCTGGAGATTTCCCTTGTCTCACAATTTGGGCTTAATGCATGTAATGACGCGTTTGCCGTGCCGGCCTTACTGTCTACCTAGGATTTGCTAATATCTACGCAAAATAGTAATGTTGCTTTCGCCCTGCGTTACACTATGTGGGTTGATTATATTTGATTATACTGATTTCAACGTCCTATCACAGTGCTTCAAATGCACCTTGCCTCACTCTAAAGCACCTAGGGAGGTGTGGTGGAGCTGACTCCTTCCCAACAGCAGTCATTCTCCCATTGGTATTCAATAAGCCATCTGAAATCAGATGGTTTACCAACACCCAACGCCTTATATAAATGCGTGGCTTTAATATCAGAAGCTCCGGCCAGAGTCAATATTTGAACAGGATCTGGGTTAGTACGTTATTAGTAAAATGATGAAATGTATCAAGGCAAGCATTAACCGATTTATTATAGAAATTATATTCCGATGGAGGTATATGGAAATCATTTCTAAGATCGTGAAAGGATTTCCAACTGGTTCCCTGATAAATTTGGTAAATAAACCTCATTCCTTTATTCAGCCAGAGCTTCCGATAAAGTGGCCTACCTTTAAAGGTAATGTCCTTATTATGCCATAGGAACTGTAAAAAAGCCCTAGAGGGGGCGTTAAACCTGGGGAACAGAAACGTTCTTAGAACATGTGTAGAGGCTTTGATACGACTGGTGAGTTTAGAGTATGTAGAACCAAATATATAAACCAAATCACAAATATTAATAGGGAAAACTAGTTCCTTTTCTAAAGAGTACCAGGCAGGGAAATCCACATTAGCAACCAAGGCAAACCAAGAGCAGTTTGTAGTAGTATGAATGCCTCATGATAGTGCCTACAATCTGGGAATCTGACTCCACCTTCTTCATAAGGAGCTCGAAGTTTACTCATAGCAATTCTTTTACTCCCCCTCACCCCAAAAAAAACCCACCAAGATTGAGTTGACAGATTTAAAAAAGGTAGAAGGAAGAGGGTAGCATTTGTAAATAGTAAAAAATGATAGACGAAAGCTTAATTTTGATTGTTTCAAGCAGCCCTCACCAAGACAAGTACAAAGGTGACTAAAGTGAGGTTGATTGACTAAGTCTATGTATGAGGGCATCCATGTTTAGTTTAACAGAGCCACTTACTGAGGAGGAAAAAAGAAGTCTCAGATATTTAAATTATCTATCACACCATTTAAAACCAGTAAAAGTCCATTTCAGGTTTGAGGCAGAAGAAGGTTAAGGGGATAATCTCAGATTTATCTTTGTTAAGTTTATACTCTGAAACCAAGGAAACAGTCTAATACCACCAGTAAATTTGGGAGGTGATCCTTAGTTTTCTTTTAGGAGAATAAGAATATCATCTCTATAGGCAGCTATCTTGTATTTGAATTGACCACATCCTATACCCGGGATACTTGTATCATTTCCACTACAGTCTAGTAGTGGTTTAGGAGATAGGACATATACAGTTGGGGATAAAGAATAGCCCTGCCTAGTACCCGTCATAAAAGGGAAAAATGCTGATGATTCCCCATTCATATAGATAGAGGATTTAGGGTCAGAATATAATAGTTTAAGAAGGGACACAAAATCATCACCACACCCATGCCAATGCAAAGCCCTAAAGAGATAGATTCCAACTGACACGATCAAAGGAATTTTCAGTGTTTAGGGTAATTGCTGCATATCCACATCCAACTGTTTTATTTTTGGCAACAAGATAGATGTATTATATCAAACATCAATCTTGCATTGGAGGAAATATTCCTCCCTTTCACATATCCTACTTGGTCCGATTTTATTAGTTTCGGTAGAAATGATTCAATTCTGTTTGCTAAAACTTTGGCGAAGATCTTGCATTCTACATTAATTCATGAAATAGGTCTATAATTCTTCAGGAGGTCAGAATCTTTTTGAGCTTTGGGGAACAGAATTAATAATGCTTCAGTGAATAATCCAGCCAAGATCGGAAGAGATTACTGGAAGAAAAAAAACAATGCCTCTAGTTTAGGGGAAATAGAATTAGAGAAGTGGTTAAAGAATTTGATGGATATGCCATCCGGGCTGGAAGCCTTGCCTGTTTGTAAGTTAGAAATCGCATATATTATCTCATGGATAGTGATAGGAGCATCTAGGCCTTTAAGATTGACTTTGTAATATGAATCCCTTTTAATGTTATGGGAAAAGGAATCCAAAACTCTTGATGCAGTATTTGTTTCCGGGGAGTAAAAATTACAGTAGAATGTTTGTAATATGTGCAGAATATCATTACATTTGGTAACAGTAACACCATGCAAGTTCTCAATATGTGAGATAAAAGGTTTCTCTTTTCGGGCTTTGAGATACGAAGCAAGAGCCTTGCCCGCTTTATTGGAGGTTTGATAAATCTTAGATTTATATTTCAATATGGTACCAGACACCAGTTCAGTTAGTTTCTTATTAATTTTAATTTGCAAGGGCAACACCTCATGAAGGCCTGTTTGGGAGGGGGATAGATAGTCTCCTTTGGTAATGAATCCCCAGCTGTAACAATGAAAGCAGGGAAATATGCCGATACGTGTCGTTCTTTGTGATGCAGTTGGTGGTCTGCTGGAGACCAATTGGTCTCTCAAATTTCTGCTCCTCTGATATGCAAACACTGGGAAGTCCTTAAAGATCACAGGATAGGGTCCTCCAGTTCTTCTTTATGCTGTTTTTGATTCTGTTACTTTGGATAGAGAATTTCGATACGAACACAAGTGGTGGTGCACATTTTGCTCTATTACAAAAAGGGGAGTCTATTCACCAGAAATTCAGAAACTGAACAGCAATATGAGAAAGATTGTGAGAAATCTCAAAAATTCATACCTGACCATTTCTGAACTCCAGAGAGGTATCAAGGATGAAAAGGTGGTTTATAGGAACATATTAAAAGATTTCTGAGTAATGAGACACCAGAGAGAGGGGGAAAGAATTTTAATGGCCATACTGAGAAACTCAGACAAGAGCTTTTGGCAAATTATAAATGTGAAATCGAAACCACAAGCTATCTTACAAAAATGCCCAGTTCCAGAGAAGTCATGAGTTACACAATTCACACAATTATATAGCCCTGGTTTGTAGCATTTTATCTTGGTGGGTGTGGTAGTGTCTTGGGATTTTGAGTTTGCCCTTGAGGATATTGAGAATATAATACTGAAGCTTAGTAATTCAAGGTCTCCTGGGCCTAGTGGGCTCTGTAACATAGTCCTCAAATCTAATCTCTCATTCTTGGCATCTTTATTATATGGGTTACTTAAATCTGCTCTAGTTACCGAAATATTCCCAGAATCCTGGCACACTGCTGTATTGTCCCCATTTTTAAAAAAGGTGACCGAGTCCTGTAGACGAGCAGTCGAATGCCTCTACAGGCCGTCCCACCCTCATTTTGCCTATATGCTGGAAAACGGAAATTGCGACATGTACAATGCCAGTAATAGTACCTATACTTCAAAGACTCTTTGAGATGAGGTATCCGTTGAGAAGACCCTGTGAGAAATACCCCTGAAAGACTGATGGTCTCCTGAGAGGAGTGCCTGATGAAGTGTGAAGATGTCCAAAGAAGAAACTGGTGAGATCACAGAAAGATGAGAGTGACACATTGAGAGAGATGAACAGAGAAGAGAATGCATAGGTGATATCGAATCTGATGGCGAAGTAAAGAATTGAGAAGACTTTCATGAGCAGAATAAAGATTTACGTGCGAAGACCACTGCAGAAAACAAAAGTCATTTTGCAATTGTACTGACACTGCAACGCAAGTAAACTAAGCAATCATAAGGCTGGCTATACGTAGTATATAGATTGCAGGTGTTGCCGCCAAACATATATGTATATAGAATTCTGGACATTCGACGATACAATTCAGTAAGCGAGCCTCCATGGAAGAAGACTTATTAAAAGCCATATGTGTCACAGCAAATAATATGCTTGAATTCGAAGCAAGATCAAAGAGGCTGACTGGCTTGGTGACAAAGACTGGTAGCAGCCAAGAACTGGTTATCAGCTGCGAAGAACAGTAAAACGTGAGAAGCTGAGACATCCCTTGTTAAGTTGCAAAGAGAGAACACCATGGGTGGCAAGTTTCTTAATTAAAAAATATTAAATGCTAGAAGTCTAGCAAAGTCACGGTCTCTGATCACGTGAGCTGAGGATGAAAATAAACGAGGGGCATGGTACACCAGGTTGAAGATAGCGAGTGCCTGCACTCCATTCTATTCCCAGAGACGAGAAGCTACTGCAAGGCCAAGTTCAAAGACAATGTGAATGGCAGATGGCATGACTGGTGAGAGATGGCAGGCTAATTTGGTGGGGAGATATGGTCAAGTTCACCCACCAGCACCTGGGGTACCAGCTTACTTGCTGCTAGAGTCTCGAAGATTCCAGAAGGGTACAAGTGTGCCAACCAATTGTAGAAAGCCATATAACAAGGAGACTTATAGTTTGAGAGCCAATGAAGCGTTGTGTTTCTAATCACAATCCTATTCCATATAGAAAGTATACTTAGACGTCCCCTTAGAGCCAAGCACAATCTTCTGTAGGGTTTCTCAGTTTGCCACGTAGTTTGACGTCATGAATGACACATTTTTTGTATATAAATGTGATTTTGACAAGATATGTTGAGATTATGCTCTGCGACATCCGTTGATGTCCGTTCTACTCCCTGTTTTAGACAATTGATATTAAAACAGAGTTATTTTCCAACTTCCTGAATCAGTCTTGTTATTTAGTTTGAGAGCTATACCATCCACAGTACAATATGTTACCTTGATTAAAAGGGCCTCTAAGTTTCAGTCCTTTAAACAACAGGACTGTAGCCCTTTTAGACTCTGATTCTAAAATATTTGCCTCCCTCGTATTGGCAGAGCTTTCCCTATAGGCAGAGAAAGCAGGCATTCTGAAACCTAAACAAATTGGATTCCGGAAAGCTGACTATCAAATCAGGTATCATTATTAATCATCTACAGCAGAGGGTGTGAAAAGATGAGTGCCAGACATTTATGCTGCTTCCATCGACTTTTTGATGGCGTTTGATAAGATCGAGAGAAACCTGCTCTGCAATAAACCTAAGAAGTGGATTATCCCTAACAATCTCCTAGCCATTTTGGTAAACCAGCCCTCTGATACAACTTTATGGATGAGATTGAGTTTACCTCCAAGGGCAATACATGTAGAACCCAAACAATGCTCTGGATATATCAATAAGTCTATATCTCCGGCTGACCCATTTGGAGGCAATGGCCCCAATCTGGAGCGGGCGAGCAATAACTCTGGTTGACTACTGTTTTGACTTAGTAGCCATTTTAATTAGAAATTTTGACAAAACAAAAACATTTTTTAAAAGTAAAACAATTTCAATTTCAGGTGGTCACCAACAGATGGTGTACATATTGAATTGCAGACTTTTACCAACAAATGGTGTGCATACATATAAATTCATACAGTCATTAAATGAGAAAAACCAAGTGTCACAAATTGTGCCATACACATAACGAAAAAAGATATTTGCGAACAGAATTCATTCCAAATATACATATCTAAATATGCAAAATGACCACACACCTAGAACAACACCATTTTTTCTGTAAACATGTTAAGTAAGACAGTCCTATTCTGCAATGGTCATGTGTGGTATAAGAAGACAAGTGAATTGGCCACCCACAGGAGTCTAGCCACTTGAGAGCTGGTATATAAGACACGTTCTTAGTCCCTTAAAATAAGCTATTTCTAGTGTTGAACCACTTCCAAACGACAAAAATAATTTCCTGGTGGACTCAGGGGTCAGTTAGTGAGTGCTGTGGGTGTGTAGAGACCAGTCCTAGGACTTTTGCAGGTATGCCACGAAAAACTCATTGACAATTAAGTCAATCAAAACAAAAAGGCTGGTTTTCCCTGCTGGCCAAAAGAAGCCGTCAAAAAGCTGGAGGCTGTCCTCCCAGAAAATAGAAGAGGTCCATTATTTAAAATACCTGGGCTTTAACATTCATGGGGTGAAGGGGAAATCCCTACTGATTGAGCAGGTTATCGCTAAGAACAGACAGATGTTATGCCAAATGCAAATGCTACTTTGGTAATTTTTCAGTGAAACCATTGCTTAAGTTCTATAAAGCCAAAGTAGTTCTGACTTCATGTTATGGGTTAGAGGTCCAATCCCAAATAATTGAATATCTTTTTGATTACTTGGAGGGGCTATTGCGGAAACAAACCTTACGACTGACAACATCTGCTCCAATTGTGCCCATTCTGGCAGAACTAGGGTTGATTTTTATCAGTTCTAAGATCTGGTGGGAAAGAATAAAATTGTGTCTCAAGGCCCATCTACCACCCTCAAATTCTATCTTTCAGCTGTTGGATGTGGTGAAAGCTAATATTGAGAGCACTCTGATCCAGTCCTGTGCAATGTTCTTGAGTCTTGCCTTGACTAGCTGCGAAGAGGCAGGAACCAACTACTTGCTGGCAAGGAAGAAGATCTGTCAACAGGATTGGATTAGCACATGCGACAGAACAAACATATACAAGAACTATACTGATTTAACCAGTCCCTCCTGGGGTTTTGCCAGAACTAGACTGTGTTTCCACCTTGATTTGCTACACACGATAGGATACATTTTGGTGGAAAGTAGAAAATGTGAAGGACCCAAATATTGATCATTGTCTGTCCTCTGTGAAATTGTTAAAACAATTTGTATGCGAATGCCAAGAGCTGATTGCTGTGAAAAATGAAACTTTTGGGCAATTTATGGATGGACTTAGATTACAACCCTGGGAGTTTCTCTGGGATCATCTCTATATAGATCACTGTTCAAGATCATTTCTAATCGCTCTGTACTCTTTTATATGGAAACTCGGTTTGTAATGGAATGGAGGGGCCTATTTCATTTCATTTCACTTATGCTATAACATTTGAATATTATAATAGATTTGTATATTATTCTATATGTTTAGCCACATGATTAACTGTAAATATGTTTTAGTTTGTTTTGCTGTTAAATTAGTTGTGTTCATGTCTATTTAGTTGGGCCATGTGACATTAAATAATAAAAAAAGACATTTATTAGAATCCCTCTATCTTCAAGTGCTGAGTTCTACCCTTTCCTTGCTCTGAATACATGATTTGCCCATGATCACAATGCACTACTTGCAACAATTAAGAACAGCCTACCTACTTCAACACCATGTTATTTTGACTCCTGTCATACAATACTTTAAATTCATATCAAGTGTCACTTATTGTTGTAAAAACCATGTGTGAAATCTGAGGAATTGTTCTCATGTCTACTATTACAATTGATTGAAGCTAGATTGCAGCTAATTGTTGTTTAACTTGTTCCATGTCACCTTTCAATTGTACACTTTCATAGCTGTTGGTCCAGTGTATTAATAGACTGGCTGACCTAGTATATCTACCGTGCAGTTACCATAGAATTTAGAATTTAGTATAGTAGGACTCTCTAGTCGCCATGGATCAGCTACCTTTATAGTCTTATAAGATATCTTCATGGCTTTTTGTATGCTGCTAACAACTGTCCACTAACCATGATATCAGGATACCAAGGCTGAGCTACGATCTTTAGGTACAATGGAAGGAATACCAGCATAGATCTGGGGTGAAAGGAGGGATACCATTATAAGTGCAGCACAAATGACCATTCCCTGATCAATTTAATGTGCTCATTGGCCACCCTTCAGAACGTCCATTGCAGTCCATCTAAGAGCAATACCTAGGTTCTAGTCTACGTTCTTCAGGAGGAATGAGACTACTAAACTACACTGTTTCCTTTAATGCAAGCATGTGCTAAACTTCACAATGCATCTGTTGCCTACTGAAGTTTTCATCCTGCTCTACTAGATTATTCCTTACCCTAAATCTATTGATAACCAACTGTATAGGATCACTAGCCTCTTGGAGTTCTTGTTACACAGTTTATGAATTGTCTGCTCTAGATGGACTCTTTGCCCAGTACATATAATATGTGCCTTAAATTAATTGTTGCAAGCCACATTGACGGCCCTCTTCCAGATCTGCTCCATATTGCCCTGCACTAGATTCATTGGGCCTCATTACGACCCTGGCAGTACGGGGTAAACGGCGCCGTAAAAGGTGCCAGCGCCGTTTACCCCATACCGCCTCATTACGAGGTCCCCTCGCGGGACCCAGGAAGCAACGCCTGGTCAAACCAGGCGTGCTTACCGGGTCCCACGAGGGGAAGAGGGAGCAAACAACGGGCCAACTCATAATGGCCTGTTGTTTGCTCCCTCTCCCATTCCCATTCAGCCCTCTGGGCGCTGAAATGGGAATGGGGAAGGACCGGGTCCGGGTCCTTAGAGGGAGGAATTACCGACCCTTCCGAACTCGGAATGGCCCGGTAATTCCTCATTCTGAGGACCCGGACACGATTTCGGCGGCAGCCATACCGCCAATAGCGGCATGGCTACCGCCGAGGTCGTAATGAGGCCCATTGTCTCCACCAGTTTTAATTGTTGCCAACTGTTAGGACAGTTTTTCAGAAGTCCAACTACGGGCTTACTAAAACAATTCAACTGAGGCAGTACAAGACTCCACTCTTAGAATAAGGCTGTATCACCTGAGTATAGGGTAGCGTAGACAGAGCAGCCAGGCTTATCTTAGGAGGGAGAGAGGGCAGTAGACACAGTACAAGTAAAATTGTAATACAAATGATCCAAAGAAACACTGAAACAATATGTATTGTAAAAATAAAGGATTTATTTAAATACAGGTAGGCCCAGATAAATCTAGGGGTAAGTAAGTACTAAAACATTATAAGAAATCACAGTATAAAAACACAACACTATACTTGAAATCCACAGACTCAAGTATAGACCTTATTGGGAACACCTAACAGTAGTTCTAGGGAAGTAAAAACCTTGTTATACACATTTAGTATAGGTCAAGCCTATTCTTTGGGAGTAAAGACCAATGGTTACTTTCAGATTACATCCAGTAATACAGGCATTAGGCCCTTCCAGTTGTACAGTGACTCTTTGACCAAATCACAAAAACAGTCAACTGGACAATATACTTTTGTTGAATAGTGAAACACTTATCCTAGGTGCAGTAAAAACCTATAACTACTTTTGTCATAACACACAGCAGTTATACCAGGTGAGTAAAACCTAAGGATGTAATCTACAATTACAGATGCTTTTGAAATTAGGCAACCCCAGATGGAGGTAAGCAATAACTTTGGTAACTTATTTTGGATGACACACAGCTAACACAAGGTAAGTAAAACCCACATACTTTAACTTCACAATGAAGCGGAAAGTAAAACCCAATGTCACACTTTACTGAATAGTTACTCTAGGTAGGCAACAACCTAATGTAGACTTGTTAAGGACAGGCGAGCAGCAAGTCAGGAGAAGCAAGACCTATTTGGGGGACACTCATACAGTTATCCTAACAGGACTAACCTGGTGATACCAACAGTTGGAGGACACTCATACAATTACCCTACATGAATAATCTGGTGAAACCAACACATTACCTTTGTAAAGAGGCACAACCTAATCATAGGAGAGTAAAATACCTTCACATCTGCTTTCTATTAGACTGGCAAAACAGTGGCTAAGGAAGAAAAGATGTTAACCATACTTTTGAGAATAGCGCATCACACATTCAAGATCAGTAAGTACTTTTGTAACTGTTCACGCTTAGAATTACAGTTACCAACCAGCTCTTTACAAGTAAGTAAAACACTTGATTTCTTTTTCTAGGCAGAATTCCCAATCCCTTCAATGTCTTTCCCTTATTCTTGGAGCATGAGTGTTCTCAGTGGAAGAAGGGGGGTCACTAGGACTAGTGACCAACAGACAGTGTTAGAATAAGTTCTTTAGTAGCAAAAGTCAGAGTTCTTTGGAAAACTGGGCAAACAGGTGAGTACTTTACTTCTAGAGTTAGAAGAGGGTGCAGGGGCTTCGCAGAAGACACCCTAGCAGGATTCTAGCAGTGGGACTGGGTGCACTGGACGAGGGACCTCCCAATCACAGAAAACACCATTTAACTACACAGAAATCCTAACAGCCTTAAGGTAAGTACACACCCAAGCCAACGCAGTACCTCAGCAATGAAGAAGAGGTTGCAGCAGGAGAACTTCAGGGACTGCAGCCAAATACCCGGTCAGGGGATTCCTTGTCCTGGAGACTGACACAAGACCTCAGAAGGGACTTTGCAGCAGGGATTGATGAAGAAGACTCTATATAAGGTTTCCCTCATGGCTGAATGCGGTTCTGTGGTTTTGGCACCTTTTCAAGGAGCACGGAAGAAGACAGAAAATTGTGGTTGAATTCTCGTCGTTTTAAAGGTCCAGCACTCTTGTGAGGGGACTTTTCAGACTTGATTTGTGTCTCTGGAGATCCACCCAGATGCCCATGAAGTTTCAGTGAGATTCGGAATTCAGAGGACCGTGCACCTTACAGTGGCAGGAGGTCCCAGGGTTTTGGGATATTGCAAGAATGAAAGGTCGCAGCACCCTGTGGGATGGCTCAAAATGCAGGTATTCTTGAGTCTAGTGATCTCACTAGGCTCTGGGTTCAGGTCCCCGGTTTCGGAGTCCCCAGGTCGATTGGAAGGAAGGGCTGCAGCAGGCTCGGGTTACACAGCAGGCTCTCTGGTTGCTGGAAACCGTCTCTGCCACTTTTCCTTCATTATCCTCTTCGGTTTTATGCTCCAGTGGTCGACATGACTTCAGCTTCCAGGTTTCCAGTATTTATCAGGAACTACAGCACAACCTCTACCCGCATTTTACAAGAAAGGGGTGTCTGGTTGTCCAATCAGGACAGCCAGCCCCCCACTGGGATGTATCCCAGTTGAAGCAAGGCGTAAGACAAAGGATGGGAAAGTTTTGGACTCCTCCCCCACTTCCTGTGCTTGCAGACTGACTGGAGCCTGGGCAGGGTGTCCAGGGGACTCCTGCCGAAGACAAAACTCACACAAAGGAATTTCCCATCCTGGATGTCAGGGGAAGGAACAAGAAACAAGAAACACTAAAATGGTAGAAAAAGAAGACAGAGGCCATTTTGGTAAAATGAGCACCCTTAGGTGCCTTTACTACAGCTGTGATCACAACCAGTGGTAAAGGTGCACCAAATTAGTAAAAGGTATCACTGCCACCAGCCACTAAAGGTAAGCTTGTCACTGTCACATAATTGTTACAATGTATCCCCTTTCACACAAAAACTGTAACTCCCCAGCACTCCACTTAAGGTGGGGTGTGCTGGTTTCACCTAACAAAATGTAAAAGGGATCCAAAGATGCTTTCTACCCTTGAGAACGGTAGTTCACTCAAGGTTAGCACACGAAAGTTAAATGGGGAGCCCCTAGGGCAACCCAGCAACAAAAGGCACTTATTGCCAATAAGTTATAAAACATGATATCTTTAAAAAGACACTATGGAAAGTCTTAAAAATGACACCCATAGAAAGAGTTAAAGATTAGGTGAGTGTGGACAAAGGTTCCCACTCACTGAGGTATTAATGAAAAATATCCCACTAGAAAATCAAAAAGTTCTGGGGTTGAACCAGGAAAGGAAGATTTACAAGCTCTGTGGAAATCTTACCTAACACCCCCCCCCCCCCCCAGACTAAGGAACAGGAGAAGCTGAATCTCTTGTTTCAAGTCGGTTAAACTGTTTGCTGAGTCAACTAGCAATATTTTTGATACCCTAGCTGTGATACTTTCTCTTATATTAGTTATCATTTGCAAACTATATGACCTACAAGTAGTGTTGGGCACTTTACTCTTGTCTAAGGTATAGGGGATCTGATTAAACAGTCCCTCAGAAGTTGTGACAACCTCTGAACCTACAATAGGCTTTTTAAAAGGGTTCTTATAAAGACATCCCTTAGACCTAGAGGGGTCTCTATGATTCCTCACCACCTCTCTCACATGAGCAGGTTGGGTCTTAGGTATCCTAGTTGGAGGGGTTGTGGCAAAGCATTGTACATCCTTCCACTTCCTCCTAGATCTGTTTTTACCTTGGCTAGGGTTTTCCCTTCTAACACTAGGATTTACAAGGGGGTCTTCAGCAGAAGAGCCCACAATGTCAAGGGGGTTAGCCTTAGACATATCCTTTTCTGGATTTCCACCAGCTTTGAGATTCACCAGTCCTCAAAGGCCTAGTTAGGTTTCCAACTTGTCTATCCACCCCTTCCTCAGAAGCAGTGTGGGTCAAAGACTTTAGAATTGGAACTGAAATGGTAGAGCATGGTTTGGGCTCCCATTTCCCTAATATTCTAGATTTTGATCTGCCTTTGTTAGAGGTTTCCCTTCTAACATTAGGACTTTCAGTAGGATTCTCTATAGAGGATCCCACAGGTTTAGAGTGATTTCTTGAAACAGAGACCCTAGCCTTGTCAGAACACCTATCCATCTCTCCTGTAGGAGTAGTTGGTGTCACAGGCGTTTTATTAAAAAGCCTAGTAAGAAAGCTATTGAGAGGTTTCTTATAACTCTTTTTGGTTTTCAGATTTTCAGGCCTTGAAGTTACATTCTGGGCACTCTGAACTAAAGGAGAAGACTCAATTCCTACTCTGTGGTCAAGGAAACTCCTTGCCCTCTTAGGGTTGTTAAAAACATCTAAGCTTAAGCTTTGTACATCCATCTGGATCACCTTCACTGTAAGTTGGTTTTAAGGTGTATCCATGTTTATAGTTTTAGGAACCACTTCCACTGCAAGTGGGTTTTCAAATGGTTCAGCCACTACATGTTTAACTGAAGGGGCCTTTATTCTAAAGGACATACACCACGCAGGGTGTGTGATATGAACACTAAGGTTCTTGTCAGTTTCAAAAAAAGTTGTTACACAGTGTTATAGATTGGACAGGAATATATAAGTTTCTGTCCACAGGGTGAACCACTTCCACTCTAGGTGGGTTTCCAAGAGGTTCTTTCAACTCAGTGTTAACTGAAGGTGAGGTCACAACAGTGACCTGGTTAATTGTATTACACCATGTTGATACTAGGATAGAAATGTTTAAGTTTCTGGGAACTAGTTCAACCACTTCCACTACATGTGGTTTTTCAAGAGGCTCTATCAACTTAGCAGCAGCTAAAGGTGGGGTCACAGGAGTGACCTCTAGCTTTGTTTGCCTAGGGGCTTGGTCCCTATTCGAAGTTATGGGTGCTACACCCAAGTGCCCCTCAGAGCAGCAGTTAATGCCTTTTATCTCTAAGGAGGGGTCTCCTAAGGGGATCTCTCTTACTTCAAGGTTAAGAGCCTCAGCCTTTTTTACAAGGTGGCTCAGCTGAGTCTAAGACCACAGCCTTTCTGCTATACCTAGTATTGACAGATTGCTTAAGGGATGAGGAGACAGAACCTTTTGACCTACCTCTATTCTCAGAGTCCCTTGAGGGGTTTAGATATGGAGAAGCTTTCTTCTTATATCTATCTATGAGAGCTGTTTTTACCCTATCCCAGTTACCTCTTTCTACTTCATGTAAATCCAAGAGCACTTGGTAGTCTCTCTTGGGAAGTCTAAAAAGAACCCAGGGTATTCTATCACTCTCACACAGACAAAACCTTTTACAAGTGAGGTCAAAAGTTTTCAGCCATACAACAATGTCATACTTCATATCATACTGACTCACCAATTCTGGGAACCTGGAAACTGTAGACACAGAAGACCTGGAAAAAGAAGAGGGGTGCAGAAAACTGTCTTCTACAGCTGTTATACTCTTTCCCATATTCCCACATTTCCAAATTGTTTTCTACAGGTATTTTGTTATATCCAGTTCCTTAGATATCTCAAATCACATGGTAGGCAGTAAGGTAGAGGCAAGAGAAGGAGAGGGGGGTCAACTAACATCCTCCTCATCAGAACCCTCATTTTCCTCCTTTAAGGAGTTTGGACGGCTGTCTGAACCCTCATCATCCTCACTCCCAGCAATATTGTTAGAAATGGACACAGGTTCACTGCAACCATGCATATGGTCCCATGACCTTTGTAGTAAGTCAAGCTCACTTCCTTCACAATTGAGGCCCTTCTCTATACACATTGTGACCACATTTTCCATTGCAGCATAAGAGTAGTCCTCCGGCCTAAAGCAGGCCATGGTGTTGGTTCTTGTGTTAAATACAATAAGTACACTTTACCTTGGCTAAACCAAACCTACTGGATGGTTTCCTTTGGACACAATGTATATCAATAATCAATGTAATGCAATCCACCTTTATCCCAGAGCATGCCAACAGTGTTAGGACAGTTTTTCTGAAGTCCAACCAAGGGCTTAGTAAAACCATTCAAATGAGGCAGTACAAGACTGCGCTCTCAGTATAGGGTAGTGTAGACAGAGCAGCTAGGCTTATCTTAGGAGGGAGAGAGGGCAGTAGACACAGTACAAGTGAAATTGTAATACAAATGATCCAAAGAAACACTGAAACACTATGTATTGTAAAAATAAAGGATTTATTTAAATACAGGTAGGCCCAGATAAATCTAGAGTTAAGTAGGTACTACAACATTACAAGAAATCACAGTATAAAAACACACGACTATACTTGAAACCCACAGACCCAAGTATAGACCTTATTTGGAACACCTAACAGTAATTCTAGGGAAGTCAAAACCTTGTTATACACATTTAGTATAGGTCAAGCCTATTCTTTGGGAGTAAAAGACCAATGGTTACTTTCAGATTAAATTCAATAATACAAGGGCAGTAGGCCCTTCCAGTTGTACAGTGACTCTTGGAGCAAATCACATAAACAGTCAACTGGACAATATACTTTTGTTGAATAGTGAAACACTTATTATAGGTGCAGTAAAAACCTATAACTCCTTTTGTCATAACACACAGTTATACCAGGTCAGTAAAAACTAAGGATGTAACAAACAATTACAGATGCTTTTGAAATTAGGGAACTCCAGATTGAGGTAAGCAATAACTCTGGTAACCTATTTTGGATGGCACACAGCTAACACAAGGTAAGTAAAACCCACATACTTTAACTTCACAATGAAGGGGACAGTAAAACCCAATGTCGCATTTTACTGAATAGTTATTCTAGGTAGGCAACAACCTAATGTAGACTTATTAAGGACAGGCTAGCAGCAAGCCAGGGGAAGCAAGAACCAGTTGGGGGACACTCATACAGGTATCCCTAACAGGACTAACCTGGTGATACCAACATTTGGAGGACACTCATACAATAACCCTACAGGAATAATATGGTGAAACCAACACATTACTGGCACAACCTAATCACAGGAGAGTAAACTACCTTTACATCTACTTTATATTGGACTGGCAAAACAGTGGCTAAGGAAGAAAATATGTTAACCATGCTTTTGAGAATAGTGCATCACACATTCAAGATCAGTAAGAACTTTTGTAACTGTTCACTCTTAGAATTACAGTTACCAACCAACCCTTTTCAAGTAAATAAAACACTTGATTTATTTTTCTAGGTAGATGTCCCAATCCCTTCAAAGTCTTTCCCTTATTTCTGGAGCATGAGTGTTCTCGGTGGAAGAAGGGGGATCACTAGGACTAGTGATCAACAGGCAGTGTTAGAATACGTTCTTTAGTAGCAGAAGTCAGAATTCCTTAGGAAAACTGGGCAAACAGATGAGTACTTTACTTCTATAGTTATAAGAGGGTCCAGGGGCTTCGCAGAAGACACCCTAGCAGGATTCTAGCAGTGGTACTGGGTGCATTGGACGAGGGACCTCCCAATCACAGAAAACACCATTTAACTACACAGAAATCCTAACAGGCTTAAGGTTCCCAATCACAGAAAACACCATTTAACTACACAGAAATCCTAACAGGCTTAAGGTAAGTACATACCCAAGCCAACACAGTACCTCAGCAATGAAGAAGAGATTGCAGTAGGAGAACTTCAGGGACTGCAGCCAAATACCTGGTCAGTGGATTCCTTGTCCTGGAGACTGAACACAAGACCTCAGAAGGGACTTTGCTGCAGGGATCGATGAAGAAGGCTCTAGGCAAGGTTTCCCTCATGGCTGAATGTGGTTCTGCGGTTTTGGCACCTTTTCAAAGTGCACAGTAGAGGACAGTAAATTACGGTTGAATTCTCATCGTTTTAAAGGTCCAGCACTCTTGTGAGGGGACTTTTCAGACTTGATTCGTGTCTCTGGAGATCCACCAGGATGCCCACACAGTTTCAGCGAGATTCGGAACTCAGAAGACCGTGCACCACACAGTGGCAGGAGGTCCAAGGTTATTGGGGTGTTGAAAGAACGTGGGTCTCACCAGGCTCTGGGTTCAGGTCGTTGTTTTCAGAGTCCGCAGATCGATTGGAGGGAAGGGCTGCAGCATGCTCGGGTTACACAGCAGGCTCTCTGGTTGCTGGAAACCGTCTCTGCCACTTTTCCTTCATTATCCTCTTCGGTTTTATGCTCCAGTGGTCGACATGACTTCAGCTTCCAGGTTTCCAGTATTTATCAGGAACTACAGCACAACCTCTACCCGCATTTCACAAGAAAGGGGTGTCTGGTTGTCCAATCAGGACAGCCAGCCCCCCACTGGGATGTATCCCAGTTGAAGCAAGGCGTAAGACAAAGGATGGGAAAGTTTTTGACTCCTCCCCCACTTCCTGTGCTTGCAGACTGACTGGAGCCTGGGCAGGGTGTCCAGGGGACTCCTGCCGAAGCCAAAACTCACACAAAGGAATTTCCCATCCTGGATGTCAGGGGAAGGAACAAGAAACAAGAAACACTAAAATGGCAGAAAAAGAAGACAGAGGCCATTTTGGTAAAATGAGCACCCTTAGGTGCCTTTACTACAGCTGTGATCACAACCAGTGGTAAAGGTGCACCAAATTAGTAAAAGGTATCACAGCCACTAAAGGTAAGCTTGTCACTGTCACATAATTGTTACAATGTATCCCCTTTCACACAAAAACTGTATCTCCCCAGCACTCCACTTAAGGTGGGGTGTGCTGGTTTCACCTAACAAAATGTAAAAGGGATCCAAAGATGCTTTCTACCCTTGAGAACGGTAGTTCACTCAAGGTTAGCACAAGAAAGTTAAATGGGGAGCCCCTAGGGCAACCCAGCAACAAAAGGCACTTATTGCCAATAAGTTATAAAACATGATATCTTTAAAAAGACACTATGGAAAGTCTTAAAAATGACACCCATAGAAAGAGTTAAAGATTAGGTGAGTGTGGACAAAGGTTCCCACTCACTGAGGTATTAATGAAAAATATCCCACTAGAAAATCAAAAAGTTCTGGGGTTGAACCAGGAAAGGAAGATTTACAAGCTCTGTGGAAATCTTACCTAACACTCCCCCCCCCCCCCAGACTAAGGAACAGGAGAAGCTGAATCTCTTGTTTCAAGTCGGTTAAACTGTTTGCTGAGTCAACTAGCAATATTTTTGTAACCCTAGCTGTGATACTTTCTCTTATATTAGTTATCATTTGCAAACTATATGACCTACAAGTAGTGTTGGGCACTTTACTCTTGTCTAAGGTATAGGGGATCTGATTAAACAGTCCCTCAGAAGTTGTGACAACCTCTGAACCTACAATAGGCTTTTTAAAAGGGTTCTTATAAAGACATCCCTTAGACCTAGAGGGGTCTCTATGATTCCTCACCACCTCTCTCACATGAGCAGGTTGGGTCTTAGGTATCCTAGTTGGAGGGGTTGTGGCAAAGCATTGTACATCCTTCCACTTCCTCCTAGATCTGTTTTTACCTTGGCTAGGGTTTTCCCTTCTAACACTAGGATTTACAAGGGGGTCTTCAGCAGAAGAGCCCACAATGTCAAGGGGGTTAGCCTTAGACATATCCTTTTCTGGATTTCCACCAGCTTTGAGATTCACCAGTCCTCAAAGGCCTAGTTAGGTTTCCAACTTGTCTATCCACCCCTTCCTCAGAAGCAGTGTGGGTCAAAGACTTTAGAATTGGAACTGAAATGGTAGAGCATGGTTTGGGCTCCCATTTCCCTAATATTCTAGATTTTGATCTGCCTTTGTTAGAGGTTTCCCTTCTAACATTAGGACTTTCAGTAGGATTCTCTATAGAGGATCCCACAGTTTTAGAGTGATTTCTTGAAACAGAGACCCTAGCCTTGTCAGAACACCTATCCATCTCTCCTGTAGGAGTAGTTGGAGTCACAGGCGTTTTATTAAAAAGCCTAGTAAGAAAGCTATTGAGAGGTTTCTTATAACTCTTTTTGGTTTTCAGATTTTCAGGCCTTGAAGTTACATTCTGGGCACTCTGAACTAAAGGAGAAGACTCAATTCCTACTCTGTGGTCAAGGAAACTCCTTGCCCTCTTAGGGTTGTTAAAAACATCTAAGCTTAAGCTTTGTACATCCATCTGGATCACCTTCACTGTAAGTGGGTTTTAAGGTGTATCCATGTTTATAGTTTTAGGAACCACTTCCACTGCAAGTGGGTTTTCAAATGTTTCAGCCACTACATGTTTAACTGAAGGGGCCTTTATTCTAAAGGACATTCACCACGCAGGGTGTGTGATATGAACACTAAGGTTCTTGTCAGTTTCAAAAAAAGTTGTTACACAGTGTTATAGATTGGACAGGAATATATAAGTTTCTGTCCACAGGGTGAACCACTTCCACTCTAGGTGGGTTTCCAAGAGGTTCTTTCAACTCAGTGTTAACTGAAGGTGAGGTCACAACAGTGACCTGGTTAATTGTATTACACCATATTGGTACTAGGATAGAAATGTTTAAGTTTCTGGGAACTAGTTCAACCACTTCCACTACATGTGGTTTTTCAAGAGGCTCTATCAACTTAGCAGCAGCTAAAGGTGGGGTCACAGGAGTGACCTCTAGCTTTGTTTGCCTAGGGGCTTGGTCCCTATTTGAAGTTATGGGTGCTACACCCAAGTGCCCCTCAGAGCAGCAGTTAATGCCTTTTATCTCTAAGGAGGGGTCTCCTAAGGGGACCTCTCTTACTTCAAGGTTAAGAGCCTCAGCCTTTTTTACAAGGTGGCTCAGCTGAGTCTAAGACCACAGCCTTTCTGCTATACCTAGTATTGACAGATTGCTTAAGGGATGAGGAGACAGAACTTTTTGACCTACCTCTATTCTCAGAGTCCCTTGAGGGGTTTAGATATGGAGAAGCTTTCTTCTTATATCTATCTATGAGAGCTGTTTTTACCCTATCCCAGTTACCTCTTTCTACTTCATGTAAATCCAAGAGCACTTGGTAGTCTCTCTTGGGAAGTCTAAAAAGAACCCAGGGTATTCTATCACTCTCACACAGACAAAACCTTTTACAAGTGAGGTCAAAAGTTTTCAGCCATACAACAATGTCATACTTCATATCATACTGACTCACCAATTCTGGGAACCTGGAAACTGTAGACACAGAAGACCTGGAAAAAGAAGAGGGGTGCAGAAAACTGTCTTCTACAGCTGTTATACTCTTTCCCATATTCCCACATTTCCAAATTGTTTTCTACAGGTATTTTGTTATATCCAGTTCCTTAGATATCTCAAATCACATGGTAGGCAGTAAGGTAGAGGCAAGAGAAGGAGAGGGGGGTCAACTAACATCCTCCTCATCAGAACCCTCATTTTCCTCCTTTAAGGAGTTTGGACGGCTGTCTGAACCCTCATCATCCTCACTCCCAGCAATATTGTTAGAAATGGACACAGGTTCACTGCAACCATGCATATGGTCCCATGACCTTTGTAGTAAGTCAAGCTCACTTCCTTCACAATTGAGGCCCTTCTCTATACACATTGTGACCACATTTTCCATTGCAGCATAAGAGTAGTCCTCAGGCCTAAAGCAGGCCATGGTGTTGGTTCTTGTGTTAAATACAATAAGTACACTTTACCTTGGCTAAACCAAACCTACTGGATGGTTTCCCTTGGGCACAATGTATATCAATAATCAATGTAATGCAATCCACCTTTATCCCAGAGCATGCCAACAGTGTTAGGACAGTTTTTCTGAAGTCCAACCAAGGGCTTAGTAAAACCATTCAAATGAGGCAGTACAAGACTGCACTCTCAGTATAGGGTAGTGTAGACAGAGCAGCTAGGCTTATCTTAGGAGGGAGAGAGGGCAGTAGACACAGTACAAGTGAAATTGTAATACAAATGATCCAAAGACACACTGAAACACTATGTATTGTAAAAATAAAGGATTTATTTAAATACAGGTAGGCCCAGATAAATCTAGAGTTAAGTAGGTACTACAACATTACAAGAAATCACAGTATAAAAACACACGACTATACTTGAAACCCACAGACCCAAGTATAGACCTTATTTGGAACACCTAACAGTAATTCTAGGGAAGTCAAAACCTTGTTATACACATTTAGTATAGGTCAAGCCTATTCTTTGGGAGTAAAAGACCAATGGTTACTTTCAGATTAAATTCAATAATACAAGGGCAGTAGGCCCTTCCAGTTGTACAGTGACTCTTGGAGCAAATCACATAAACAGTCAACTGGACAATATACTTTTGTTGAATAGTGAAACACTTATTATAGGTGCAGTAAAAACCTATAACTCCTTTTGTCATAACACACAGTTATACCAGGTCAGTAAAAACTAAGGATGTAACAAACAATTACAGATGCTTTTGAAATTAGGGAACTCCAGATTGAGGAAAGCAATAACTCTGGTAACCTATTTTGGATGGCACACAGCTAACACAAGGTAAGTAAAACCCACATACTTTAACTTCACAATGAAGGGGACAGTAAAACCCAATGTCGCATTTTACTGAATAGTTATTCTAGGTAGGCAACAACCTAATGTAGACTTATTAAGGACAGGCTATCAGCAAGCCAGGGGAAGCAAGAACCAGTTGGGGGACACTCATACAGGTATCCCTAACAGGACTAACCTGGTGATACCAAAATTTGGAGGACACTCATACAATAACCCTACAGGAATAATATGGTGAAACCAACACATTACTGGCACAACCTAATCACAGGAGAGTAAACTACCTTTACATCTACTTTATATTGGACTGGCAAAACAGTGGCTAAGGAAGAAAAGATGTTAACCATACTTTTGAGAATAGTGCATCACACATTCAAGATCAGTAAGAACTTTTGTAACTGTTCACTCTTAGAATTACAGTTACCAACCAACCCTTTTCACGTAAATAAAACACTTGATTTATTTTTCTAGGTAGATGTCCCAATCCCTTCAAAGTCTTTCCCTTATTTCTGGAGCATGAGTGTTCTCGGTGGAAGAAGGGGGATCACTAGGACTAGTGGTCAACAGGCAGTGTTAGAATACGTTCTTTAGTAGCAGAAGTCAGAGTTCCTTAGGAAAACTGGGCAAACAGATGAGTACTTTACTTCTATAGTTATAAGAGGGTCCAGGGGCTTCGCAGAAGACACCCTAGCAGGATTCTAGCAGTGGTACTGGGTGCATTGGACGAGGGACCTCCCAATCACAGAAAACACCATTTAACTACACAGAAATCCTAACAGGCTTAAGGTTCCCAATCACAGAAAACACCATTTAACTACACAGAAATCCTAACAGGCTTAAGGTAAGTACATACCCAAGCCAACACAGTACCTCAGCAATGAAGAAGAGATTGCAGTAGGAGAACTTCAGGGACTGCAGCCAAATACCTGGTCAGTGGATTCCTTGTCCTGGAGACTGAACACAAGACCTCAGAAGGGACTTTGCTGCAGGGATCGATGAAGAAGGCTCTAGGCAAGGTTTCCCTCATGGCTGAATGTGGTTCTGCGGTTTTGGCACCTTTTCAAAGTGCACAGTAGAGGACAGTAAATTACGGTTGAATTCTCATCGTTTTAAAGGTCCAGCACTCTTGTGAGGGGACTTTTCAGACTTGATTCGTGTCTCTGGAGATCCACCAGGATGCCCACACAGTTTCAGCGAGATTCGGAACTCAGAAGACCGTGCACCACACAGTGGCAGGAGGTCCAAGGTTATTGGGGTGTTGAAAGAACGTGGGTCTCACCAGGCTCTGGGTTCAGGTCGTTGTTTTCAGAGTCCGCAGATCGATTGGAGGGAAGGGCTGCAGCATGCTCAGGTCACACAGCAGGCTCTCCGGTCGCTGAAAATCATCTCTGCCGCTTTTCCTTCATTATCCTCTTCGGTATTATGTTCCAGTGGTCGACATGACTTCAGCTTCCAGGTTTCCAGTATTTATCAGGAACTACTGCACAACCTCTGCATTCTCTCCCTGCATTTTACAAGAAAGGGGCATCTGGTTGTCCAATCAGGACAGCCAGCCCCCCACTGGGATTTGTCCCAGTTGAAGCAAGGCATAAGACAAAGGATGGGAAAGTTTTGGACTCCTCCCCCACTTCCTGTGCTTACAGACTGACTGGAGCCTGGGCGGGGTGTCCAGGGGACTCCCCGCGAAGACAACTCACACAAAGGAATTTCCCACCCTGGATGTCAGGGGAAGGAACAATAAATGCCAAGAAACACTAAAATGGCAGGAAAAGAAGACAGGGGCCATTTTGGTAAAATGAGCACCCTTAGGTGCCTTTACTGCAGATGTGATCATAGCCCGCGGTTAAGGTGCACCAAAGTAGTAAAAGGTATCACTGCCACCAGCCGTTAAAGGTAAGCTTGTCACTGTAACATAATTGTTACAGTTTTTATGTGAAAGCGGATACATTGTTTCTCCCCAACACTCCACTTAAGATGGGGTCTGCTGGGTGCCCTAACAAAATGTAAAAGGGATCCAAAGAATCTTTCTACCCTTGGGAACTGTAGTTCACTGAAGGTTAGCACAAGAAAGTTAAATGGGGAGCCCTTAGGGCAACCCAGAAACAACAGGCACTTATTGCCAATAAGTTATTGAACATGATAACTTTAAAAAGACACTGTGGAGAGTCCTCAAAATGAGACCCATGAAAAGAGTTAAAGATTAGGTGAGTGTGGAAAAAGGTTCCCACTCACTGAGGTATTATTGAAAAATACCCCAATAGAAAAGCAAAAAGTTCTGGGGTTCAACTCGGAAAGGAAGATTTACCAGCTCTGTGGAAATCTTACCAAACACCAACCTCACTTTGCACCTTTGTTGCCAACATATTAATTTGATTTTGATCCATTTTCTCCCACAGTGAATTTGCTACCTGGCATCCCACTGTCATTTTGCCACCACCACCCCCTGTGTTCTCATCTTCATGGTGTCCAATTATATCATGTGCATGACTGGGATTCCGCTTCTGACACATTGGGCTTCATCACGACTTGAGCGGTAAATGTGGCGGAATTTCCGTCGGACCTAAATAGCGCTAACGCCAAGGCACCCGGCGGATAATCCGCCAGATCACGAGTCATCGTGCACGCGCCCCGGTCCAAGGCGTTAGCGCGAACCCTTAAATCCGGCGCACCATGCGCTACCGCCACCTCGCGCTCATAGCGCAAGGGAAACGTGTCACCGCCGGAACGGGAAATAAAGCGGTGGCCATCTTGGAAATCACAATCCGTCGGATATCAAAGCCACTGGAAGCCATCCACGCGATCTGAACCCTGAAAATGGGTCAAGAGCGCACTAGGGGCAAGTCTGCACTGGACAGGGTCAGAAAACCCAAGTTCAGTGACCAGGAGTTTGAGGTACTTGTGGAGGAGGCACTGACATACCATAATGAGCTGCAGCAGTGTAAAACCAGCGCCCAGCGCAGAGACCAAATATGGAGATCCGTCGCACAAAGGGTCAGTGCAGTAGGGCGCGTGCTGCGGGATGGGGAGGACTGCCGCAAGCGGCTGAATGACCTGCGCGTGCGAGTGCGTGGCATCCTGTCCCAGCACAGGAGTGCAAGCAGGGGCACAGGAGGAGGGCCACCACCTCCCCCCTACCCGACCTCACACCATGGGAGGAGAAATTGACGGGCCTCATCGACGTCGGAACCATTGAGGGCATTGGTGGAGCGGAGGCAGGGACTAGCATAAATCCAACGGCAGGTGAGTCCCATCCCCAAGTACATGCATCTGAATGAGAGTGAAGACATGTGTCTGAGGCACTGCATACACCCGTAAGTGAGGGCCACATCCCTAGAACGGTAGTGCTGCCTAGACCCCGTACATGCAGTGCATGAATGACAGGGGCAGGGGATAGACTCCCATACCCATAGGACAGCTACGTAGAGTGGTACTGTGCATCAACACAACCACAAAAGCCTGAGCGCAGTCCACCCCAACCACGCGTTCCCATGCAGTGTACCTCCATGCACATCCACAACAAGCACCACACGGTGACTGAACGGAATGCAAGTTGACTGCGTCATTGTCACTGTCTTCATTCACACTTGTTTGCATGACCTGCATCACACAAATGTATGTAGCATTGTACTCAAACCACCCCCTATGTACCCCACAGGCACACGTCGATCCCAACAGCCTGGTGATGATGGCGATGAGGCCACACCGACAATGCACCCACAACACCGTGCCTCCACCAGCACCAGCACCCCCCCAAAGACGCCGCACCCATGGGAGACAACACAGGGGAACACCCACCTCACCACAACGCAGCCCCGCCAGACAGCAGCGGCAGCCACATGGCCGCAGGGAGGCGACCGGTAGCTCACCAGAAGCCACCATCCACAGCCCCGATGCCGAGGGAGAGAGGTCTGAACTGGAGCCCGACGTGGGAGCAACACCTCCATGCGGGCCTCATGCCGCCGCACTACACTCTCAAAGCAGTAGTGATGGAGAAGGGGTGTCAACACCCCATGGAAGCCCAAGCCCAGGCAGACAACAGGCAGGGAGTCGCCATGTGCCTGTGCGTCGCTGCAGCACACCGCAGCCCGATGTGGACACTCCGTCCTATGGGAGCCCAGAGGACCAGCGATCTGAGCCAGGCAGCCCAGTCCAGTCTGGTGGCATGTCGCCATGCAGCCCCCCCCCCCCGACAGCGCCCAATTCGCAGTCCACCACCTGACGCACCAGGAGAGGCCTTTGTCACTGGGGTAGCAGTCATGGGCCGACTGGATATCATTGAGGCAAAACAGGCCCGGGTGGAAGCAATGGCAAGGGTCCAGAGCCGGCACATAAAGGCTGTGAGTAAATCCATCCGGCATGGGTGCAGGAACATTGCGCGGGATAATGCGCGCCCACGGCAAGTTGTGCAACAATGCACCGCTGCCCTGACAGGCTTTGGCCAACGAGTCTGCGAATTCACAGAGGCAGTGTCAGCACTGGCAGAACAGCAACGCGAGGCCAATAACCTCATGCGCCAGCACACGATGGCCAGCGCTTCCGTACCCTCTACTTCCACAACACCCACAGAGGGTTCACTAGACACATCTCGGAGGCGCCAGTCCATGCGCCACCTGAGGGCACGCACACCGGAGGGTCCTGGGAGAGGGAAGCGCCCGCGCCCATCCTAGTGGTGCATGGCAACATTGTTGTTGGCCTGATGAGGCAACTGCACAGTTGGGGGTTGTACACTGGGGGGAGGTGGGATTGTTGGGTGTTCACTGGGGGGAGGGGGGATTGCTGGGTGTTCACTGAGGGAGGGGGGATTGTTGGGTGTTCACTGGGGGGAGGGGGGATTGTTGGAGGGAAAATAAATCACGTTACAAAAAACACAATGCATGGACAGTAGTGATTGTAACAAATGCAATTAAATGTTGAAGTGACATGTTCACAATTTACCTATTAACCATTTCTAATAGATCCATCAATCAATCCTTGTCTGGCCAACCTTCCTTCCCTCTGCCCAACCCTTTGTGCATGTGCAACACCTTCTGGCACTTCATCGCCCTCACTACCATCATCAGGTGGCTGCACATGTGCATCAGGGGGCAGTGGCACATTTCTGCGACAACAGATGTTGTGCAGCATGACACATGTCAGTACAATTTTTCCAGCTTTTTCTGGTGCCTACATCATTGCCCCTCCCGTGTGGTCGAGGCACCGGAAGCGTGCCTTCAGCAGTCCAAATGCCCTCTCCACGCAGATCCGTGTACGGGCATGGCCAAGGTTGTATGCTCACTCCGCCACCGTGTGTGGGTGACACACAGGGGTCATGAGCCACGTGTACTGGGGATATCCAGAATCACCTGCAGGGGAGAGGAAGCCGGTATGGGGATAAGGTAAGTCCAGTGGGTGTACAGAGCCCTGTCATCAGTGTGATTTTGCGATATTTGTCATTTGGCCTATAACATTGTGGAGTGTGCTGTCCTACGGGCACGATTGAATCAATGGGGTACTCTCCACTTGGTACGCCTATGTTTCTGTATGTAACAGTACTCATTCACTTGTCGCAGGATGAGGGGGCCCTTCCATCTACTTCTGCTTGACAGAAGTGGCTGCCTCATGTGTCATTGCAAATCCATTTGGCTGCAGTTGCATTTGCTGCTCTTCTCTATTCTGTACTGTTCTCCATGCATTTCCATGGCCATTTTGGGGACAGTGTCTGTGGGATGTGCATTGTCATTACTCGGCCTACTTATGTGTGGAGCATTCGTGGATGTGCCAGCTCATGGTCTGGAATTTCATTACTGTCGGAGGGCCAGGGTGGGATATATGGACTGTGTCAGTGTTGGGAGCCATGGTGCTACTCACACAGGAGGCTTTGTTGTGGTGGGGATTCCATATGTCACTGTGCCGCCACATGTCTTGCATCCTGCATGGGTGTGTTCTGCTGTGTAGGACATGCCCAAGGTTCATCGTGCAAGGTGCTTGAATGTGTATGCTGCTGTGATGCTGCTGACTATTGGGAATGATGGATTCTGTGACAGGCACCATCAGTTGTGGATTAACATGCTTTGTGGGATACATTTGTACTCACCCAGTGGCCAGGTGTTTTGGCCTCAGTGCCTTTCCATGTACGCTGGCAGGGTACTGTTGCGTAGGACCATGGAGTCGTGGGTGGATCCTGGGTAGCGGGCACAGCAGTGGCTGAAGGTGAGGTCAGGGCCACATGTCATCTGCACGTTGAGGGAATGGTACTGTTTACGGTTTCTGTAGGCAGCCTCATGTGCCTGGGGTGGTACAAGTGCCACATGTGTGCAGTCCAGGGCTGCTATTCCATTCGGGACTTGGGCAATGGCATAGAATTGAGCCTTAAGCTGGTGCAACTGTGCCTGTGTGGCTGGCAATGCAATGTGTTCGTTTACATGATTCAACAGTGCATCAGGCACCTGTCCCAGCATGGCACTGAATGTGGACTGGGCCATTCCATGCATCATGGCAACGGTATGTTGGTAGCTGGCAGTCCCAAGTAATTGAAGCACAGACACAAGCTTCACTAGGGGAGGTACTGCCGTGCTGGTGGCTATGTGGCTGCATATGTCACCCTGGATTGTGTCCAGCAACTGGGTGATGGTTGCCCTGTCCAGCCGATATTATGTCACCAACTGACCATCAGTTAGGGCCCAGGGTGTTGGCCTGACCCTGGGGATGGCTGGCCGCCTTGCTGGTGCGGCTCTCCTCCTCCTCCTTCTCCTCATCCCCACTGCCCCCTGCACTCCCAGGGCCCTGGCCTGGTTGACTGGCCTCTGTAGCTCCAGACGCAGCTGGTAGAAGTCGGCATCAAAGCTCCCGGCTCCAAATGGCAGAATGGTGTTGGGGAGGGTGTGTTGTGCATGGGTGGGTCCTTTGTAGGCCTCTGATTTGCATTGCTTCCACCTGGGCCCTCATTGCTGTCTCCTCCCTGCTCCTGCTGGTGTAATGGGGTTGGGGAGGGTGTGTTGTGCATGGGTGGGTCCTTTGTAGGACTCTGATTTGCATTGCTTCCACCTGCGCCCTCATTGCTGTCTCCTCCCTGCTCCTGCTGGTGTAATGGGGTTGGGGAGGGTGTGTTGTACATGGGTGGGTCCTTTGTAGGCCTCTGATTTGCATTGCTTCCACCTGGGGCCTTATTATTGCTGTGGCCTGTGTTCTGTTACCTCCAGCTTTTTGCTGGAGGTATTTTCGGCGGCGCTAATAGCGCTTACGCCGGACTCGTGATTGATGATGTTTTAGCGCGAATGGTTCCTGGCGCTGTTATGGCCGGCGCTTGTACAGCCGGCTTTCCTTGCGCCGGCTGTTATTGAGCTGGCGGTATTTGGAGTAGTGATCCGACGGACCCTTAAAATCGGCGCGAAGAGCGTTACCGCCGATTTTTAAGGGTTACCGCCCAAGTCGTGATGAGGCCCATTGACTGGAGCTCTCAAATGCCCACTAACCCCCAATACTTACTTTCTCATCTTCCAAGTTTAAAAACACTTTATGCAGACCAACTATGCAATTCAAACACAGCAATATACAATTGACATACCACCACCATACCATCAATGCATCCTAGCAAAATGTGAACACAAGGCTTTATCTGCACAATTGCATCGATGCCCTTGACACAGATCAAATCGAAACAGACCGGTACGCAGAGTTCATTGTTCCTCTTCTCTGTGCACACCAACTGCTGTTGGCTGTTGAATTTTGTTCAATCGGAGGGGTATAAATGTTTGCCTCGAATTTGTGTGGGCAACCAAGCATAGCAAGACGGCCTTAATGAGCAAAGGCGGATTCTGGCGAATTCTTCACTTTACCCTGCGCCCTCCGAGAACAATTTAAAAATAATGGGTTAAAATGGTGCATTTTCTAGCACACTTTCTGTGAAAAAGTGTGTAAAAAGCCACACAGTTTGCAATCGGTTTTGAATGGTACTACATGAACACTATCCAATAGATACAAGTCGCCAACAAAGCACGCAAGCATTTGCTAACACCTTTACATGCCTTTACCTACTGTATATGCCAGGATTAATGTACATGCTGCCTGTGCCCATACATGTCCATGCAGAATGTACCAATATGTCATTATTACCATATAAGAACTTACGCATGTTGGCTTTGCCAATAAAACATGTCCTGACTGGCTACACTAATGAAGGTGGTCTAGCCATGTAAAGATACATTTCGCATTTGCTTTATCCTTTATTCTTAGTCAAAAGTACCATGCCACACTAAGAGAGTAGCTAGACTGGCTGCACCCAAGTATGCTCTTCGAGCGACATAATAGCATTCCTGTTTACTTTACACTTGATAACCAGTGTAAGTAACAAATCATCCACCAGTAGACACCCCCCTAAAGTTAGAGGCCTTCATACACTCAGACATGCACACATACTCTCATTCACACAACCTATACTCTCTCATTCACCCACTCATTCATACAACACTCAGACAACTCCTTGTTAAAAATGTGGGAGGTGGGAATAGATTAACTGAAGAAATGAGAAGTTAAGGTAAGACATGATAAAGGCAACGAGTGGAGGTTGACACATTTTCAGGAAAACACATAGCACTAGGACATCCTCACTAGCGTGCATTCATACAAACACATTACGCACCATGCACATAAACATTTTCACTTACCTGTTGCTCTCCCCTTCTGCACGCCAACACCACAGCCTGCAACTGGAAGGCCCACCCAACGCATAGAGCACTGACTCCTCTCTATCACAGTAGCCTATGCTAGCAGCACAAAGAGAGCCAGTGGGACCAGACCTCCTACTCCCTGTCAGCCTCTTTTTTTGGCACACTACACCTCTTGCAGAGCCCATGGATAAAAAAAAGACTCGAAGGGATGTGCTCCTATTCATAGGCAGGTAGTACATTTCCCCTGAAATAATGGACTTTGTTGCCTGCCACTCAAGTGAGGGGCGGTGTTTCCCCACCCATACAAACCAGGTGCACCAACACATCAGCAAAGCTATTTGCATTTATTTCCCCTCTTCCCACTAATCTAACCCATCATCCTCTTGGATCACCTACAGGACCTGGAGATCATGCAAATGGCAGCGATCCACAGTATAAATCTGTTGCATAACACAGAATAACTCGCATACAGTTTGTGTGCTCTTCATTGTGTGATTTAACACAGGAAAGGTAAACTATATTTTGACATGGTGAGTTTGGAATTACAATTTGTTAATACTGTGATGAACCTGAGGATATCCTCCCAGCTACTCCCCTTGAATCTTCCTCTCAGGTGGCCAGGGGAAGGCCATCGCTCTTGGATCCCAACCCAGGGGGAGGATATGCGAGGGAAGATCACATCACCTGGGTGGAGGGACTTTGGGGAGTGGCCAGAAGATGTCTTTGGGGCAGATATGGTATCCCCCTACCCCTTATAAGAATAAGCCCTACCCTTCCCGTGCCTTCATAGGATATTGTCAGTATCCCTTACCTACTGTAAGTGATTTCAATCCTGCACTCCAACTAAGTCAATGCCTAGTATGGGATGCCCAATGGAAACCCTTATTTATATATTTTTATGTCAAAAGTTTTTTTAAATTCTGGATGATGTACCCTTATATAACGCCCCTCTCTTTGAATCCCCCGGCCTCACTGAGCCAAGAACTAGGTTTGTTTTGCAAATAAAAAGATTTATTTGAAGAATTGAACAATATATAGATTACACTTTTATGAATATGAACAATATCTGAATATCACACATGAATATTTCTACAATGATCAGCAATGGGTAATATTACAATATCAACAATCTCTTTAATCAATTAGGAGTAGGAAGGGGAAGAATAATGTAGCAGAGAATACTTTGTAAGGTTCAAGGAAATGCAATGATAGGAAAGAATGCAACACAGAATTAAACATGATATGACTTCAATCAAAGACAATGTGATAACTCTTTCCCCTGTGACTACTCACTCCCCCCAATATGCAATATGAAGAGATGGAATGGGGGCACACAGGTTTCAGGAATAACAATCAACAATGCAGTTCAATCCCAATTCCCCCAGCAAGTTTAGCGAGAACAGGTATGCTTTTAAATGTGGTTTGAATTGAATGGGAAAAAGGCTAAAATTGACTTTAATTTGCTAAATAGGATTCAGAACAAGTGAGAGTTGCTTCTTTGGATTGGTTCAGGTAGACACTAGCAATGATTGTAGAATGATTAGCAGATGGAAAACGAAATTCAGAAGTTGGAAGCAAGAAATAGCTATTTTACATGGAGTGAAATTGAGCCAAATGCAAATTAACTATAAGGAATTGGAATGTCATTTTGGGTTCAAAAGTTAGAGGTTTTAGTGAAAGTAGATGTTTCTCAAAAGAGTCAAAATTTCAAAATGAAAGATGCGCTTTAAAGATTAGGAACCAAGATGGACTTATACTAAGGGGCTATGAAAATACAAGATACCCAACGGGACAACCACCAGAACAGGGTGCCTTCTGCTATAACTTTTGCCCGCCAGGACACTTGACTTTCTTCAGAAAAAATATCAGGCACAGATGATTATCACTACAATTATCACAGACTATATAATGGGAATAATTCAGGATGGACACAAGATTCTATAATGCAGTTCTGGATAGGTTGTAAGGGATTGAATAGGATTACTTTAAACTAAGAGAAGTCTATGGACAGTTCTATACTAAATACTCACTACTATGGCTTTGGGATGGAATGGGCCCATCAAAGATCTGGTCAAGGGTTTGGCTGGGATTTGCTCACCACCAGACAGGTCTCAGATGCTGGGTTCTGCTCTCAGCAAGGCACTCTGGTCTTCACGGCCTCTTGGACTGGATCTGACGGGTTCTGGGTTACAGCACTACTCTACCGGACTGGATCTTGGGTTCTTGGCCAGAAGCAGCAAAACAGCTCAGCCAGGCTGTTGAATGGTTTAGGCCCCGTGGAAGTTTAGGGGTTAAAATTAGGTTGCTAGATTTTAAAGGCCTGCTGCAAAGGGTTCAGCTTTTTGGGTTAGGCATCTGCTTCAGGGTTCTGGAGTCTGTTTCTGGAGTCTGGATCTTGCTGCAGGGTGCTTCGCCAGTGGATCAGTTGATGAGTGAATGTGTGTCTGTGTGGGTCCTCAACAGTCCCTATTTATCCATTTTCCAAAGTGGGTGGGGAGGCTGATTGTCTATGCCCAACCCTCTAAGGATCTGATAGGTCAAAGAATTCCCCCTCTCCTGATTTGAGAAAGGAACAGTGTGTCATGGTGTGTCATGTTTATGACTTAGGGAGAAAACCTCCCCTTTGTCTCTGTACAGTATATCTTATTTTTCATAAAAAACATATTTACAATATGAACAACTTGTTCATAATACATATTTACATGATAGATTGACTAAGGTACGTTTCTGTCAAAGTCTCATGTTCCTACGGGTTTTGGTTCACAAATGACAGTTCTTCGCGCTTTTGGTTGGTTACACATTTTTGGATCTGTACAATTATTTACACATACATACACATACCATCTGGGCATACTTCTGTAAATTTTCATCTTCATAGCATAACCACAATAGCTACAATATTAAAATGTTCGTGGTTCAGTCTCAGAACATCGCACAGATTCCAGATTAGTTTTAAACTGTGAGCGATCTTTTCATTTTAATAATCTCTAAGTTTCATATTTTTGTCAGTTCGGTACAATATTTTATAAGTCTTTTCCTTAAACATATATTTACTCCAGTTTCAAATCCACATTTTCAGTCTGGCCTGCCTCCAAGGTCTTGGCTGATCCAGAGAGTAACTTGAGCTCCTCCCTGCCAGGGCTGGTTTCTATTGACGTCCCAAATTAGCATTTCCATTCAGTTCAAGGGAGTCTTTTGTCTGCTAGCAGGACAACAGGCTAAAAGTCCCCCTCCCAGTTCCTTTCACACTAGCCTGCCAGTTTCTTAGCAGAGAGCAGGGGAAAGATTCCTTTGTTGGGTAAAAGGGCGTGGAATGTCTTTGAAGCCCAGTGCGGCTAACTTTAACTTTTAAACATAATGTCTGAATTTGTCTTGTCCTAAAATATAAATTACATTTTTAACAAATACATCAACCAATTTCTTAATTCAATCCCTTTTGAAATATAGTTTTGAATTGTATCCACCTCTAAGGCTTCTGATAGCAAGTCTTTCTTTGGCATATTTAGCTTTTGAGACACAAGTTTCACCTGTCAGATTTAGAGATCGCCAGCGTCTGACAGAGGCGAGTAACGGTATTGCACCCATTTTCAACATAATTTTCCGAGCAAGCAATCTTCAATGTGGATTTTCTTCTGAGAAATGTACTTCTGTGGACATTGTATTTATGTGGATTCTTGAAGTTGAATGATGTTTAACACCCAACAAGGAGGTTGGATCTTTTGGGTGCTTTGTGAGTCATGATTTTTGCAAATTTGACAACCAAGAAAAACGGATTTTCACACAGCTCTGTGTTTCTTTTGCAATCAGCCTTGCTCTGTGGGCAGCCAAATGATGGGTTTTGGCAGTGGTCTCCTGTGTTACCACAGAGATAGTCAAAAGTGGATGGCGGCCTATTTTTCAGATTTTTACTGTGTACTTTTGGGTGATTTTTAGCAAGCAGCATGCTTTCCGGTGGCCATTCTGATGTCCCTGATGCAAGCAATGCACAGTAATGTTGCAGGGCCTGGACTAGTGGGTTGAAACATCCCACACTACACACCAACTGTCTAACACTTATATGCCTTTAGGACTGGGACGTGGAAGAGGCAACTAGGAGTGATGCACACTTCTAGTCAATTTATCCACTTTGAAACTGAAATGAGGAAGAGGACTATGGAGGGAACATTGCCAGGGTGAGGCTGGTTCCATTAATAGATGTTATTGTGGTCAGGCAAAGGACTTCCAACTGCAACCAATTGAGAGGTCACAGGTGTTAGGGAGAATTCTCCGGAATGGCTAATTTCCCTTACCTACCGAGTCCCTCAGCAGTTTTGCTGGATTTCTATGATTTCTTTTTTTCACCCGGTAAGAGTGTGAGCCTTTTTCCCGACTCTTACATGTGTTTTGCTGTGTGTTTTACATTTTTGTGTTCATAGACTATGGAGCCTCACCTACTCCATAGGCATCATCTTTTTACTGTGTGTCACACAGCACCTTTAGTGCAGTGACACAGGGTTGTCTTTTTCAGACTTCCCACTTTAAACTCCATTTTCTGGGACTGACTACTGTCTCCCAACACATGTAAAGTTGCCATTGACTTTATTCGTCTTTGTAAATTCACAGACCCAATACAAACTATCTTCCATAGAGTACTGGAAAGGGTTAATAGTTATCCTTTGTGGTCTGTTTCTCATGGAACATTATTTCGTTCCCTTTCTTTAAGATTTGGCTAGTGGCAGTGGTATCTACCATTTTTTTCCCTACCGCGGTCTATGAAAATAACCTTGGTACTGTTTTAGGCTAAGTTACTAAAACTTGAATCCGCTGGACCCCATTTACTTTTATTTAGTTCCGGCTGGGTTTTTATTTGCCATTTCTTTTTGTAAAGGTCTTTCTCGTGTTTTACTCTGCGTGCCAAACCAGGTTTGGTTCCTTTGTTTGCTGTCCTTTGGCGGGCTTCTGCACAGAAGCCCTCATTAGGTGCCTGAAAGTCTGAGGGGACAGGATGTGAGGGAGGGGTTTGAGATTCCATGCACAGGGTCTTGTTAGAGACCCATGTTGCACTCTGTATTATTGGCTGTGGTGACTGTCCAGCCAGGACAGACACCCTGCTGTTTGATTGACAGCCAGGCTGTGTGAATGGGGGAAAACTGCATAAAAAGCAGGCCTCTGGGACTTGGAAGGCAGAGTCGCCACTGGATCGAGAGAACCGAAGAGAAGCTGAAAGAAGAGGACCACTACCACAACTGAAACTCCTGGTGAAAACCTGCTGCGGGTCCGAATCTCCAAACTTCGACAACAGAGAAGATCTGCAAGGAATCTTCTTCCCTTGAGCTGGTGGGACCAACCAGTTCGCCAAACACCAATCAAGGCCTCCCTCCCCTGGTCAAGTTTGCTGTGCACAGCTGCAGTGAACCAGATAGCCAGGAGGACCGGACCCTGTTTGGGTTTTAAGGAGCGCACCCTTTATTCTTTGCTTTGCTCTGCTGCTGGTTTCTTCCCTGGGCGGTGCAGGACCCTCCAGTCTTCCTTCTTCGTGTCAGTCCGACAGTCGCTTCAGGAACCGTGCGCCTGCAGGATCTGCCAGGAACTTCTGGAGCTCAGCTACAGAATTCTTCTTCTTCTAAGGTACTGTGCAAACCCGGTTGTTCGTTCTGTCCGAGTGTCCGTGAAAGTGTTTTAAATCTTTCACCCATCTGTGGCTTGTCCTTCTCTATTCTTTAAATTAACTTTTCTTCCGACCAACTTCGTTCCGAACTCTTGGGAAAGACTTAACCGCAAACTACTCTGAACTGTGTGATCCTCTGCAAAGATTCTGAACCATTAACATTTGCCCAGGCCTATTGATTTGAATCCTCAATGTAGTAAGCCTTTTCTAGATTGCCCTGCCTACTTACTTGTTGGTGCTGCTTTATTTTGTATAACCTTGTCTTTCCCGCCCTTTTAAATTGCTGGAGTGCCATTTTTTTCACACTTCATTTTGAGCTTAACTTGTCCAGAATTCACAGGGTGTTGTGTAGTATATTAAGATTGTGATTTTCTGCTGCTTGACTTTAGTGAACTGTTTTACAAATGATGTTTAAATAAATGTATATTCTTTTATTTAGAAACCTTAAGTCAGTGTTTGTTTGAACCATAGTAATTACTGTCCTTTGTGTAACTTCTGATACTGTTCACTTTACTCTTGATATAAATCTGGCTGCTCAGCCATCACTACCACTTTACTGTGTAGTACAGGCTTGTACCAAAGGTGAATTTGGTCTGTCACTTGTAGTCTTAATTGTGTGTGGTGTTCCCAAAGGGTACTGCATACGATTCTGCCTAACAACAGGTGCACAAATGGAGAGATCGGCAGAGATGAAAGAGGAACCTGCCTGGTGAGAAAGACGCAGCAGCGAGGTGAGGAGCAGGCTGGAGAGGGAAACGATGGAGAGGACACTGTGTATTGCAGAGGCTTGGAGCCCCTCCCGTCCCCTGTGCTGCGTGTTTCCAGCTGGAGCTGGGGAACACAGAAGACACTGAATTGCCATGGGCCGCTGCAGCAAGGTTCCCAGGTGGCCATCGCTGCTCGCTGGAGTTCCCGAAAGCCAGAGAGCAGGAGAAGGATGCCTGAAGGAGCTACCGAGCACCGGTAAGTGTGAGAAAGGGAACACTCGTACTGGGGCACTCCATTGGCCGTAATTGGACATTTGCTATCACAGATCGAACAGAAACCTATACGAATGGGGTTTTGAGGCCAAACGGAAGACTATTGAAAATTGAACAACTGCAAAGTACTTCTTGAAATGCAACAGCATTTATTGAACACCGAACTAAAGAGAAGATCTGGAACTTTTGTGGAAATACAACACAGTGGAAAAGTGAATGATGTGCAGTTATGAACACTGTGAAAACTCATGCAGAAGCACTTATGAATTAAGTGAACGCTTGTAATAAGCACGTACAAATTAAGTGAAAAGCAAGTGTGCAAGGCAAGTTGATGAACTTGGATAAGCAATGTGAAACCAAGGTGGTTGAAAAGGATGAACACCACAGAGTGAATGAAATACAAGTTGTGGCAAAGTCAAAAGACTGCCAAGGATAAAACTACAGGAAAGGTTGATTACTGACACATGCACAGGGAGAAAACCTGTGTTGGCCAAGGGAAACCAAGAGCAAGGTATACAATAAGCATACAATAAGCAGTGTTGCATAGCAATTCTCCTCCCACCCAATCACCTTCCGCCACACTATTAAATTAAATGAGACATGTTTAATTGAAATACAAAAAATGTCAAAATGTCCAACAATTATTTACCATTTCGCAAGTTTTTGCACTTTAATTGAACATGTCTCATTTATTGTACTTTAATTAAACACTGAGGATGTTCTAATAGCTTTATAGACCTGCAGTGAGGGCCGTACCGGGCTTTATTGTCCCTCATACCTCCATTAACTCAGTCTTCAGGGCCCTTAATGTCCGGAATGCCCATCGCTGCAGGTCAGTAAAGCTATATGAATATATTCTGAAGATCCATTAATACTAACAAGTGAATTTAATATTATAATTGACCCGCATAGTAAGAAATATTTTTGTCTAGGGGGGCGCTGTTGAGCCGCCGGCAAGATGGCCGCCTAGCTAGGGAGCTCCGAGACCCACAGATCACTATCGATAAACAACGGTGGAATCCGCACACCTCTGACCCCAACAACTGTACCAGCTTATTCCCCTAGTTGTGGGGCACACACCGTCCGGGATCCAACGGCGGCCAAGATACAACCGACGGCGCCGGCCGGCCCTGTGCAGCCGTTGGGCCCGCCTCCGGGTGCCCTGAGGAGTGGAGGGCCTGCCCATCCGGGAGCGGCCCCACCGGGCTGAGAAGTCTGTGCCGCGGGAAGATCTCCCGCCGGGCCGCCGCCTTGAGATGCCGGCGCGGGCCCCGACGATATTGCCGCCGCGAGGCCCACAGACTGTGGGCGGAGAAGGTGAGTGGCTGGGGACGGTCGAGCGCGCCGCCAACCATCCGCTGCCTCGCCTCGCCGGGGCTCCCCCAAGCCCGGCATCAACCCCGAGGCAGCTGCGGCTCGCTCCCGTCTATCCCCCTCGCCTCGGCTGTCTTCCTTTCCGAGTGCGGCGGCGTCCGCCGGCGCCCCGTGTCCGCCCCCGGGCCCGGCTGGCTGCGGCCCTCCGCGGCCTCGACACCCTGATCCTGACGCTGGAACTGGACCCCCCTCACACATCCACGCGCTGGGAGCAGCACAAGAACGGAGCCGCGGAGGGAGTGACTGACGCCCGCGGGCTGCACTCGCGCCCTGGAGCGCCCTGAGTCGCCCTGGAGAGCCCTCGGTCCACACCAGGGAGCTGCGACAACAACACAAACCCCAAGAAGGGAGAGCACCCTCCACTGGTAACTCCTGCAAAACGATCCCTTGCCCAGGAGGGCCCCCGAATTGCCCATTCATGGAATTTACCTCAGAGGGCCCCAAATACCGCCAAGTACAGCACTAGCTTCCCTGGAGACCATCAAATCCCTCCAACTATACCATACGGGCCCCCCCTGGCCAACCCCTCTCCACAAAGCACACTCTGCGCTGTCCGTAGTCCACGGATTGGGGCAATACCTGTAACAGTAGACGTTCATCCACTCACCAAACCACTGGCCGGCTGCCACCCCTGTTACAGTGCTCCTGAACCAGATTTCGCTACTAAACCGCCCACCTGAGATAGTGATGTCGAACAGAGCACGGGGAGCAAACAAGGCGGGCGCTATGGACAAGTTCACCAAGGCGGCGCCCAGGCCAGACCAGGCATCCTCCTACACCATACAAGAAGACTGCGATGCCCTGCCGGATCCACCTCAGCCTGACCTGACGGTAATGATGGAGTGTATGGCCAAAAACTTTGCAGCGTTCCACGAAAAACTGGACGATATTAACGCCAATGTGGCCTCCCTGAGAGCCAAGCTGGACCAACATGGTGCAAAAATCACGGAGGCGGAACAAACAATAGGGACCATGAGGACAATGTCCACGCACTACAAGGCACAGTCGCAGAACTCGTCCGAGATATGAAACAAGTCAAAGCCAAGTGCGATGACCTCGAATCGAGGTCGCGAAGAAACAATATTCGCATCGTGGGGGTTCCCGAAACTGCTCTAAAAGGTCGCATGGAACTAGCGGTCGAACAGCTACTCAAAGACCTACTCGGCAACCCTGAGCTATCACCATTCTTCACGGTGGAGAGGGCACATCGCTTACTGGCACCTCGACCCAAGCCCGGAGACTTTCCTAGACCAATAATTGCAAAACTGCTCAGTTACAAAGACAGAGACCATATACTCCGCCTTGCCAGAGAGAAGGGGGAACTAAGGCTGGACTCCCAAACAATTAGAATCTTCCCTGACTTCTCTGTGGGAGTACAAATGGAACGTCGCCAATTTGGAGGAGTCAAAAAGATGCTGAGAGACAGAAAAATTGAATATGCTATGCTCTTCCCTGCCTGCCTAAAATTTACTCATCGTAACAAAGTATACTTCTTCACCGTTCCAGATGAGGCAGTCAAATTTATCTAGGCGCAAATCCCGCCAGTGAACCAAATGGGGGAACCAGTGAACGATGTCTGAAACACGAGTTCACAGGACCCCGCTATAGACCTTACCAGCTAGGCCTCTCCCAAAAGCAGCCCCCCCTCGGGGGGTAAATTGATCCTCTCCCCCCCACCCGCTCATTGGGGCCTAACTAGTCCCGATGGCTCCATTCGCACGATATGTAAAAGAAAGGTGTGCCACTGCGATTTGAGACCAGGGTGGCACCCCCTGGTCCTGAACCTTGTCACCCCTGCCTATCAACTAGGCGCCAAACCACTTCAACAATGGCGGGGACCTTGGGACCTAAGAACATGCTTGCTCTCTTTGTAACCCTTTGTTTCAACAGCCGTGTAAAACATCAATGATGTACCATCATGACAGGTGTTAACAAATGTGGGTCTTCGGCAGCGGTAGCCCCCACTGCAGCTGCAATACCCTCTGAAGCGAAGAGTTTATGGTTTAGCCCCTGTTGGGCCGTTGGTGAAGCGTTGCCTAATTTGGAATGGCACGCGGTTGGTTGTATTGGGGGTGGGTTTTGTTACACTGCTGGCTCTGCCTGGGCGGTGAGGGAGGGGGGCGGGAAAGTTGTGGGAAGTTATAAGAAAAATGGCAGGAAAGTGATGACGGGGTTTGAACTGATGCACGACAACGCCACAGATGCACATCTCTTGGTAAACAGACACAGATCCTCTATCTCTTACAGTTGGGATGTCCCATAAAATGTCAACATGGCTCTTAAAATAATGACATGGAACGTTCGAGGACTGACAAACTTTACAAAGTCCCGTAGGATCACAGCGTACGCGCAAAGACATGGAATTACAGTACTCCTGCTGCAGGAGACACACGCCCAGAAACTCCTATCATCCAATCTTGCACCGTCCTGGGGCCCCAACAGATTTTATACACAATTCTCCACTCAATCCAGGGGAGTCCTAACACTCATTCACAAATCTTTAAAATTTAGACTCCATGCATCCCACATCGATACGGAAGGCAGGTATGTGATCCTTCATTGCACCCTAGCGGGTGAGGAATGCCTACTTGTGAATTCGTATGGCCCCAACACCGACTCCCCCGAATTTATAGATGCTGTGACGGCCATTATCACGAAATACGTGGCAGTGCCTATTATATGGGGCGGGGATATGAACCTCATACTCGATAATGACTTGGACAGGACAACCTCGACTCGCAGGGTTGTGCCCCGAGCCGCCAGACGGCTCCTTACACATATGAACTCCCTGAACCTATATGATGTGTGGAGAACGCTCCATCCCCTGGACAGAGATTACACCTTCTACTCCACGGTGCATGATAGCTCTTCCCGAATAGACATGTTCTTGCTGTCGGGATGTCGGGTGGGCAGGGTGCTGGATGTCAGGATACTTCCCCGCACACTCTCTGATCACTCCCCCGTGCTGTTGCAGATCCAACTGGGTAGCACTGTGACCGCCCGGCCATCCTGGCGCTTTAAGTCGGAGGCCTTGTCTGATATTGTCTTCAAAGCCGAGATATTGTCAGACATAAATACCTTTTTTGAAAACAACAACACGCAGGATACAACTGAGGGGACCCGTTGGGAAGCATTTAAGGTTTACATCAGAGGGATGTGTATCTCGAGGGAGGCCGGGGTTCTCAAAGCTATAAGGCAAGCCCTACACTGCTCCGAAACGAGGCTCAAAACGCTAGAACAACAACACATTTCCGCCCCGACTCCGCCTACCCTCGCAAAAATCAGAAAGGAATTAGAAACGTTCGAATCTCATGCCCAGAGCGAACTGCGGTATTTAACCCGCCCCGTGGCCGCCCGCCGTTATGGCGAGGGCGACAGACCTGGCAGGTCCCTGGCTAAACTGATACGAGTGGAGGGTGGCAGATCCCGAATAGATAGCATCCTGGACGAGCATAACGAGCGGCACTGGTCTGACCAGACCATATCTGACATCTTCTCTGGCTTCTACGCCAAGCTCTATGGCCCCCAGCCGGAACACAACACTCAAGACCTAGACGACATGTTGGAAAGCATCCCTATGACCATCATCTCCCAGAGCACCAAGGAACAACTTGACATTCCGTTCACCCTGGATGAGATGTCCGGGTGATCTCCGACCTCCCGAAAAACAAGGCCCCGGGCCCCGACGGGCTCACATCTGAATTCTACCGTGAACACGTTGCCATCCTAGCCCCCATATTGCACGGTGTCTGGACGGAATCCCTTCGAATGGCATCTCTCCCTCCCTCCTTAAGGGAAGCCCTAATCATTGTTCTCCCCAAACCAGGGAAACCCCCAGATGAATGCGGATCCTATAGGCCCCTATCGCTTATCAATACGGACACGAAAATTTTCGCCAAAGTAATTGCGAATAGATTTCTCCCATTCATGCCCCATATGATCCATGCTGACCAAAATGGATTTGTTCCGAGCCGCTCCACTGCTCTTAACATCCGCCGATTATTCAATATAATGTCCAGAATGGACCCGAAGGCAGACGCAGTGGCAGTCACGCTGGATGCCCAGAAGGCATTTGACATGGTTTCCTGGAGGTACCTGTGGGCGGTGCTGGAAAAAATGGGGATAGGTCCGAACATGCTTTCCTTTATTAAACTTTTATATGCTGACCCACGGGCCAAGGTGCTGGTTAACTCCATTGTGTCCCCCCCCTTTGTGCTACATAGGGGCACCCGACAGGGTTGCCCATTCTCCCCCATCCTTTTTGCGCTCGCTATCGAGCCCATGGCCGATCACATCAGGAACAGACATACTCGCAAGGGTATCCGCCTACAGGGCACACCAGAGATCATCTCATTATATGCCGATGACGTTCTCCTATATGTCAGAGACCCCTCTACACATCTCGACCCAATTATCCGAGACATAACAAAAATAGGAACGTACTCTGGCTTCACCATCAACTACTCAAAATCCGAGATATTTCCCCTCACTACGGCAACCCGGCAGCCAACATGTGAATTCCCCCTGCGATGGTCCCCGGGAGGCATCAAGTACTTGGGGGTGCAGGCTTCATTGACCAGGGCCTCCTTATTGGCGGATAATTATGAGGCAACGGCAGAGCACGTCGAATCCAAGATGCTCAAATGGCGTAACCTCCCTCTGTCCCTAGCAGGCAGACTGTCACTGGTCAAGATGATTGTGGTCCCTAAGCTCCTTTATATCTTTTCTAATGTTCCAGTTTGGCCCGGGAAGCAATACTTTAAGAGACTCCACGCTGCGTGTGCCCAATTCCTCTGGCATTCCGGGGCAGTCCGGAAAAAGTGGCTGCACATGACCCCCCCCTACGAGAAAGGGGGTTTCGCAGCCCCAGACCTAACCATGTACTGGATTGCGGCACCTCCACACGTCAAACTAGAGGAATTTGCAGGGGACGGCACTAACATTATGACCCTGTTGCTACACCATATGTTCCAAACTGATGCCCCTGCAGACCCGGTGGCCACCACGATCAGAGCATGGAACATGATCTTGAACCCAGCAAATGGACACCGCCCATACTATAAATGGCTACCCCTGCGACAATTCCCGGGTCTCTCCCACACGCATGACCACCACTTCATCCAACACTGGGAAGCCCTGGGATACCGTGCACTCACAGACCTATATCCAGAGGGCAAATTCATTACCCCCCAAACATGGAAACCCGGGCACTCTAACTCGGCACTGGAGCTACTACAATACTTTAGGCTACGGGCGGCGGTCCGGGTAATGTGGCCATCGTACCCAAACGAGCCCCCAGACTCGCCCGAACTCCAATTCATAGCAAACTCCATGGGTGGCAAGGGTATAGTCTCCTCCCTGTATAAAATGCAGCTGGCAAAGCGAGAGAATACGTCCCTAAAACCACGAGAAGCCTGGGCCAGGGAGCTGGAAATAGAAATCACTGACGATACGTGGAACAACATGTGTACGCACACACGTAAAGTCTCCCTAAGCGCAAGATTCCGCTGCATACAATATAAACTACTCAACAGACTTTACTACACACCGCTTAGAGTAGCAAACTTCACACGCTCTTCTACCCACAGGTGCCCGAAATGTAACTCCGAAGAGGCAGATCATATGCACATGTTTTGGTCCTGTGTCGCGCTGAGTGCGTTCTGGCTGGAGGTAACGAGAGCGCTCACAGAGATAATTGGGTCCCCCGTAGGCCCCGTCCCGCAAGCCCTGTTGTTTGGAATATGGACCGGGGAAAATGTTAAAAAAGCGGCTAAATTCTTGAACGTGGGTGCTATGGTTGCTAAAAGATGCATCTTGCAATGTTGGAAACGCCACTCTCCCCCCACCTTTGAAATGTGGTTGAAAGCCCTCACCTGGGTACAAACCTGCAAGGAGGAGTATATCGGATCTCTGCCCGCACCGTCGCGCCCAAAGAATGTGTGGACGGAGTTCTGCACTTATTTGAACAATAAGGCTGAAACTGAGGGCTCAGTGCCCCCGACCGATCCTCCGGACACGTCACAATAAAGACTGGGCGCCTTGCCCCCCCTTCTCTTAAGTTGCCATCTCAAAATGTATGTTGTAATACCCGACTGTACTAATGTGAATGTGTGTATTTCTGAGACAATTATGCTATTCCTGTCTTGACTTTCCGTTTTGCCAATAAACAAAAGTTTAAAAAAAAATATATTTTTGTCTAGGGTGCGCAATATATGGAAGATTACATCTCAGGTTCCACTGCAAACTCTTGAGGGAACTCTTGACATGCAGGATGTTTGTGGAGACATACATGGAGATATAGCTAAATTAATTTATTTCTCATATCCAATATAAGATAACTGAACCAACTCATACTCGCATTCATGCTCCAGCCATTGACTTGCCCATCTATGTTTAGAATGTATTAAAAGAGCCTTTCAGTAAGTACTATTCAGTGAATCTATATATCAAAACTTATTTGGTATTTCATGAAAGCAGTGATTAGCGATTAAATCAGTAGCAACTTAAGAGCTATAAACTACCCAGAAAAAACGTTATGATTACTCTTGCAATACTACAGAAATAGGAGTTGAACATGCCAGAGAAATAAAGTCGAATAGAGTTGGCAAATGAAAATAAAATGCACCCATAAAAACGCTGAATATGAACAAGGTGAACAGAATGTGAAGATATAGGTATTACAAATGTTAACTAGACAGCCAAATAATGGCAATACAAATTATTAAGAGTAATGGAAAACCGTACATGCTCAGTGTCTGCAACATGTGGCTTTCCAAATGTTTTGGACTGTGACTCTCACAAGCCCATACCATTGACTGTGGTGGCTAGAGCTGATGGGATTTGTAGTCAAAAACATCTGGTGAACCAAAGGTTGCAGTGCCAAAGGTTGCCTGAAACTCTCAGGCAATCCAAACAGAATTTAAAGAACAATTTAGATGTGTCAATAAAAAAGAATAGAGCCTGAAAATGTTGAATTATTAGAAGACGATATAGGTTTAGCTGAAGTTGAAGTAGCTATTCACAAGGCTCCAAGTCCTGCTGTCATTCCTGCAAACGCATTAAATAGTATTTGTAAGGCTACAACTGTCTTGCTGGGAAATCTTCAGGAAGCAGTAAAGAGTGGAAGCATGCCCTACACGTGGAATTAAAATCATGAATAAAATGCATCTTACAACGACAGAACATATTCAAGACCTGTCTTAGTGTGGCTGTTTTCCTAACCTGTGCACTCCATGGGCCTCATGAAGAGTGTGGTGGTAATGGGGAAAACATGTGGTATTTTAAATAACATTCATTTTTGACACATCACTTATTTATGAGGTGAGAGTACATGGGATTTTTACCTCATGCTGTAAGTGCAAGGTACTGCTGGGGTAAATCTAACATGTAGGGGTTATTTGAAAAATTTGAACGGTTTTAAAATACCACATTTTCATTTTCGCCACCATATTCCTGAACCTGTAGGCCCCGATAAGCGAGCTAGCACTACCTGGAATGGATGGGGCTGCAGATTTCACTTTGACACCAATAATCAGACCAACTCAGGAAGTTGGCAAAACACATCTGTTTTTAATTGCAATTGTCTAAAACAGGGAGTACAATGAGCGTCAATTGACAACCGACAGCAAAACATTTCATAAAAAACAGTTCTTTTAGAGCAAAAACTTGTCATACGTGACGTCATATTATGTGGCAAAATGATAGGCTTAAGGGGAACTTCTAGGTATGCTTTCTATGGGGAACCGGACTGCAATTAGCTCTCTAAGATCAGGTGGACAGCTATGCCCACCCCTAGTGCAAGTCATCTCCTGTGTCATAAAAATACTGAATGATTCATCGGCTTTCAAACTATAGGGCTCTCTGCTACATGGGCCTCTAGAATTGGTTGGCACGCTTGTACCCTTCTGGAATATTCTACTCGATAGCAGCACGCAAACTGGTAACCCAGGTGCTGGAGGGTTGGACTTGACCATGCCTCCTCGCCTAATTAGCCCATTATCCATCATCACTCCTGCTGTCTGCCATTCAATTAGACCTTTGAACTCGGCCTTGCAAGTATCACTGCACCTGAGAATAAAAGGGAGTATCTTATCTTCCGGTCTCGGTGTAGCTCGCCAAAAGTCTATTTTCAACTTGATCATGTGACAGTGGACCGTGTTTTGAGCTCCTTCTTCACATTTAACACTATTAACTGAATAAAGCCTGGCACTTCTAGTGTTTTTCAATTACACCTCAACTGGAGCTTGTCTCACTTCCCACGTTCATTGTATCTTCTCGAATAGATAACCAGTTTCTTGGCTGCCCCAACCCTTGACACTGGGCCAGACAACCTTTCTCGAATCTTCCTTTGTGGTCAGCTGTTTTCGCCAACTGTGTCACACTTTCAGCCTTTCTGTTCATGGGTTCCTAGTTTGCAAAAATGTGTCGTCGAACATCCAGATTTCATATATATATATATATATATATATATATATATATATAGGCGGTGTCACCTGCAGTCTATTCACTACGTATGCTTGTACAAACTGGAACAGTCTTGGGCTGATTCCGGCGCTCCTCAAAGTATTAAGATATAGAAAGAGTAGAGCTGTGAGACTAGGGTCTATTACCCTTAGACTGCAAAGGGAAACAGAACTAAACAACTAACTGATTAGACCTGAAGGTGTTTCGCGCTCCACTAATGACTGGATTGTAAGTCTAGTGTTCTATGGACCAGTGCGCCCTTTGGTAACTTAACCAGGCTTTGTTTCAAAGTTTTGTGTTCAAAGAATATTTTTTATTATACAAACTGTTACGTCACAGTTTAACAAGTTTTCCCAATTTGGTATGGTTAGATTAATGCATTTTCTATTTTGTATGTTTCAAGTGGTTATAGAAAATTTGAGAGCAAAACGTAAACATGAAGTACGAAAAGTATAAAGTTCCTGATACACATGAAACACAATTTGTTGTAGCTCCTGTTACTTCACAGAAAGATTTAGTTACACTTGATGGTTTTAGATTCAGTAACTCCTGTTACTTCACAGATTCAGGTACACTTATTTATTGGAAACTCAACTCTAGATGCACAGTAATGATAATTGTAGGGTTGGATGCTCTAGGTCACTGTTGCTTCACAGTTCGAAATTGAATAGGTTTTGAGTCTTAAATATTCAGAGTTAATTATTTGGATTTTAAGCCCTCTTATTCACTGTTTGCATCACAGTTGCATTACTTCTGATTACCATCAGTTTACCATCTTTTTCATTATTTATTCTGCAGAATAAAGCCTGGTTAAGTTACCAAAGGGCGCACTGGTCCATAGAACACTAGACTTACAATCCAGTCACTAGTGGAGCGCGAAACACCTTCAGGTCTAATCAGTTAGTTGTTTTATTCACTACGTATAGCCAGCCTCATGATTACTTAGTCTACTTGCGTTTCAGCATCTATACATTTATAAAATGGCTTGCATTTTCTTCAGTGCTCTCCGCAAGTGCAATCTTCATGTTGCTTATGAAATGCTACTCAATTCTTTACTTCGCCATCAGATTCTATGAGGTCTATATATTCTCTTCTTCACCATCTCTTCTGGGTGCGTCATTTCTGCTTCATGTGACGTCACCAGTCTTCTCTTTCATTCATCTTCACACTTCTTCCGGAACCTCCTTAAAAGGCTGCTATTTCTCCACAGGTACATCATATAGGGTTTTCTCAATGGATACCTTGTTTCAAGGACTCTTCGCGGTATAGGGACCATTATTGGCATTGCGCATGTAGCAATTTTCGGTTTCCAACATATGGGCAAAATGGGAGCAGGACTTTCGGTAGAGGCACTTGGCTCCTCCTCTACACTGCCCCCTCTGGTTAATTAATCAACCACTCTCCCATTAGTCTTCACATCTAGACATCCTCGTCTGCAAAAGTGCTTCTTTGGAGTCCATATTTTCATCACTCCTTTCAGAAATCGGGCTGCAGTAGATCCATCTTCCCACATGCTTCTCGTGGTTTCTCAGATACAGGAACTTCGTTCCCTCAGGTACTAGAATGCTGGCTTCTATTGATTTTGCTGAAAACTAGTTCTCCCTCTTTGTTTGAATGAGAAATTCAACTGATCTCCTCTTTCTCAGATGAGCATCTGCTTTTGTTCAGGTCACTCTTCGGAATCACCAATGCTGGAACATGGACAATTACTATAGAACACAGCCCTCCCCAGTCCTTGGGCAACTTCATGTATGCTCATGATCCACAGGCCGAGTAGTGGCCAATTATCACTATTGTTCCATCCTTCATGCCTGGTACATCGAAGATTCGCCCGCACTGCTGATTTTCTCCAACTTTTCTCGTGCCATTATTTCTGAAGCATAGCTCTGCACTAGCCAGAGGCACTATTTGCAACGGGCCTCCTTTGTCATCAACCCATGTCAGCAATTTGCAAAATTCAGCCAGAGTGGTTTGCATCCCTTTTCCACATGAACTAGCTTGTAATGTCCTGTTACTGCCACAGCTCTGCATACAACTATGCTTTCCTTCCAACCATCTGGAGAAAGTACTGTTCTCCTGATTTGCATCTGGCATCTCTCTTTGCATATTCATATTTCTTCATCATTCTTTCCTTGACAATTGAGCTTTTTATTTATTTCCCATTGGATTACTATTTCCTTAATTTCAGGCTGTTCGTGTCTTAGCACATGATCTCTGGTGTGTGGTCTCTCCCTTGTCTTTAAATTTTGCACGTAATCATCTTCTTCTGAAGCTGTCCATTCAATTATCCATACTGAGGATGCTGCTCGACCATGGAACTGACCTCTCGTATGGTGAGTCAGGCAATGAGCTGTCTGGACTGCTATTTCTATAGCTATGAATATCTTAGAATTCCCCATAGCATAAGGCAGGAGAGCACAAACATAGCAACTCTCCTTAAAGGATATTTTTCCCACCTCTTTCATGTGCTGATACCGCATGTTATTCCCCAAACGTGCTGTACTGTCTTGATAATTATTTAAATCATAATTATCTTCCCTTGTGCTTCTCTTATGTCTCCCTCTTGCAAGGAGGCTGCGTGGGCAATGCTCATGAAGTATATCAATAAGGGTCCTTCCTACAGGGCGATTCATAGGAACACTTGTCAGATTAAGGGGTGACTTTACATGTGTCGCTGGTGTAGGGCTCTTCACATATGGCCTTGGTCTTTCAGCAATAGACAATTCTGCATACTTTACTGGAGTGGGAAGATTCAAAGGGACTTCTACCTTTCTTGGACCAATGAAACAGACAGTATGGATTAGCAAAATCAGAAAAACAATAATAAATGATGAGCACACATATATTATGCACCAATACATGAGACCCCACGACTTTCAATTCTCCCCACGTTATTGAGTTTGCTCATTTTCCGGGACTGCACTATTCTCACCAGTCCACATTGCGCCTGTGTACAACTTTAAGAAGAAAAAAATCTTTTTAATCAGACAACCTCATTAAATGTTCAGGTAGCTGCAAGATCTGTTTAACTCTTGCTGCAAGTATCCTCCTAATTGCATGGCCATTTTTAGGATCTTGCAGAAACACACGGATGTTAGTACTATGCCCAACAAGAGCAGGATAGGCTCTGAGTATGTATACAAAGATAGCGAGAACTAGTCTACGGGCATCGACATCTGACAGAAACCTGAGATTAACCAAAGGGAAATTAATCAGGAAACTGCTCCCTTTTCCATTCATCAAACTCGAAGTCTAGATTTGGCATATTTAGCACATCAAAACTTTCTAAAGTCCTATTTCAAGATTCCTGTGGCTCAAGAACTTTTGCTTAGCACTTCTGCTAAAATATCTATAATGACTGTCTGGGGTGATCCGCAGTCTAAATGCACACTTGCATTTATTTAATCAGCAATCTTAGAGTCTCCATGTGCTGAACTTCTTCTTTTCTTGCTTCCGAATCAACAGTTGGGGGTGCATCTGTCTCACCAGCATACGGTTTGACGTTGCCCAGGTGGATCCATGCGCACCTTTCCTGGACTTTTACTGCGGAGGGATTGATATTTTCAACAATAAAGGCTCCACTAAAATGGGGCTTGTGCCACTTCCTTGTGAAGTTGCGCACTAAGACTGCATCTCCAATAAATAATTTAAGTACAGATAATAGTTCTTTAAGTCTGGTTGCTGAATGGTCTTCATCTGTGTCCAGAGACTGACACCGCTTGCGCTTGAGTTGATCTGAAAAGACAGAGATACTAGCGACTATACATGTCAAAATACGCACATAACTCATTAACTAATATTTCTGCAATCGTATGGGCATCACTTCTGCTCGTCAATGGTGGAGACAAGGGTGTTCTCATTCACCTTCCTGTCACTCGCTTGTGGGGTGTGAGGTGGTGGTCCGACCCAGGCTGATTCCTTAATGCATATACTGCAAGGGGCATGCAATATAGCCATACCGTCTTTAATGTCAAGTTTGGCAATCCTCCCTTTAAGGAGACCGGTGAGTCTCTCACATATACTGTTCACTTGCGGGTGATAAGCAGAAGAAAACATGTGTTTTATACTAAGCAGTAGGCTAATCTGTTCAAATACTTCATTAACAAAATGGGGCCCATTGTCGGATCTCAGCACCTCACATACTCCCTGTTTGGGAAAGACTTCCCAGACTAAAAACTTTGCTGCACAAGTGGCATCAGGGTGTGTACATGGACCTGCTTCAATCCATCTTGAAAAGGGACACATCACCACTATCATATACCTATATCTACTACATACTTGCAACATATCAACATAGTCAAAATGTAAATGCTGAAAAGGACCGTTCGGTCGAGGAATCACTCCTCTGATTGTTGGCAATGTGTTCTAACAGGTTTGGTATGAACCAGTCCACTGCAATAGCTGCTGCAAGGCTTTCCCTAGTTACATGCGCAGGGTAGTGCAGCTGTTCAAGCGCTACCCTTAACAAGGCTACAGGCATCACCCGCTTTCCAGCGCTGTCCTGTCGCCACAATACTTCAGAGGGGAATAGGAACACCCCCTTTGCTTCTTGCTCTTCCTGTGGTGCACTGCCATGAACTTCCATCAACTGCGCTCTTGACAAATGATGTCACTAAGATACTCTGTTCCATCAGGGCTGATATAGTCTTGAAAAAAAACGCATCCGCCTCTCGAGACATTGGGTACTGTCTTGCTCGAGGTAAAATTGCTCCTGCCTTCAGCTTAATCCTAACTAATAGATAGAAACACTGGGCACACCTATGATGTAACTAAATATTAAACATATCGAAATATTGAAATCTAAAGAATTTTTAGAGTAATTTGAGGTGCGGGGGAGATAGTCTCAACTTGACATCTAGGTTGGAAATTGAAGAACGAAAGAGGTTATTCTCAAATTTTGGGAACTCCCGTCCCCTGCACACTATCACATATTTGTAAAAACAGATCAATTACTTAGCCAATAGTAATGTGAGATTGTGAGAAAATGGAAAAGGAATCAATTACTCACAATCCCTATCTTTAAAGTGCTTAAACATTTTTTTTAAACGCAATATAAACCATGAAATAGTTCAAACATATTATAATACAGTAAAATAACCATTCAACAATGGTATTTGTATCACAAGATAGCTTCAAAATGTATTGTATACAAGTAGGCCCAACACGTTTCGAGAATTCACTCTTCATCAGGGGCATATAACATAGTTCCATAATTTTCTATAAAGAAGAAAATACATATATACATTTTAGTACACTGTTATCAGTACAGTAAATACATTATACTAAGATTGAGTACAATAATAAATCTTTGACATAATCATCAAATTATATTCTTTAAAAACAAGGTCCGGTCTTGTGTGCTAGACCGTTAATGAAATAAAATAATATATGGTACATATATTAACAAAGGTCAATAAATGGTGATTGCAATAAGTAGAGACAGTAATTTAACAAATAAAGTCAAGACTGACCTTGTGATAACTCTAGATAAAGTGACGGGTATCTTGATCAGGACAAGATTCTAGTAAGCTCATCAGGGAGTTTCAAGATGGCAACGATGGATCTGTTTCAGAAACCTATAGATATGGTAAAAAGTAAGGATAAGTGACCTTGTAATCCCAATAGTTAGCAAGGATTCAATTTAGATCAAACACACCCAAAGGTTGAGGTTCTTTGTAAGCAGAAATTTCACAATGGTACTGATGCAGGGGATACATTTTAAAGCGGCTCCAAGTCTGAAATTCCCTTTCACGAGGGCTAAGGAGACAAAGGTATACTGGTTGTAAGCAAAGTCAGTTCTGAACTGATAAAGATAGTCTTGGTGGCTGTATGGCTAATAATTAATTAGCTCACTTACTTTTCAAAAAGATAACAGCATTCAAGTTATGCTAGATGCTATAAAGCCAATAAAGTGCTGGTTGTGGATCCAGAACTCTGTCTCCACTAGCAGGCTGCTGGTTTCAAGAGAGAGTCAGTCAAAGTGACCTGATGGGAAACAAATAGAGAGGTTTTAGTAAAAAATAGATAGTGGAACAATAGACTGCTGTCCAGTTGCCGCTGCACAGACTTACTTTTATATGTTTCTCAAGGTCCGTGCGCAGAACCCTCTTCCAGTAGACCGCATCTGCTGGGGGAGGATGTGGTTCTACAATGGCAAACGCTCTTAAATCCTGTCACCACAGTTACGTAGGAACGAGCATGCCCGTTATCGTCATAACAATGACGTCGTACGAAGTTCAAGATAGGTAAGAAGGTAAAATTAAAGTAAATTAAGTTGAAAGAACCTCTTCTAAAGTATAAAGATCAAAAAGGTAAGTAAGAGTCATAGTCCAAAATCAGGACTAGATGGGAAGTTAGAATTCCGTCACTAAAATGACATAGGAACGGGCATGCACATTAGAGTCATAAAAATGACATCATAATGCGCATGCGTCATCCAGGTTCGAGATAGCTAAAATAAAGTGAATAAGGTAAAACAAGGTTGAGAAGGGCACCTCTTCTTAAGAATAAAGTCCTAACAAGTAAGTGCAGGTCCAAATCCCGGATTTCATGGCAAGTTTCAAAAGACTGAGAAATCAATGGGATTTACCAGGTAATGGGCGTTATGGAATAGATAGATATGGGTAACGTTACATAGAGAACGCGTGACTGCCGCAACTCCTTACAATTGCAGGATAATCCCGACCTGCACTAGCAATATGAACAGAAAAAGTTGAGTAGGGAGTGTGCGCTGTCACTAATTCAGAAATGTAAATGAATCAGCCATCAATCGAAATTAGATGCCCTTGTTGGGTAATTTGTTTAATTGTAAACATGTGGGTCTTATTAGTTGCCCCATGTCAACGCAACAATTAACACAAATGTGGGTCTTAATTATTGCCCAAAGAAAACAGCCCATTGAGATGCTAATAACAGCCCATTCAAAAGCCAACACGTGTTTCGACCCCCTTGGGTCCTTTTCAAGGCTGGGCCTATTTAACACAAACAATATATTCAGTTCACTTGAATCCTTTTCAATGCAACCCTCGTTGGTCCTTTTCAAGGCTAGGCCTATTAAACACAAAACAATACATTCAGTTCGCTTGAAACCTTTTCAAGGCTGGGCCTATTGAACACAAAGACTCAAATTCTTTCAGTTTCAAAATCACAGGTCTTGAAATGTCCCTGATTGTTCAAGAAACAAAAATACCTGTTGGTCTTAGTTCATAAAAAACATTCTGTGGGGGGAGAGAAAAAGGGAAAATGACGTAAGGTACAAATATGAGGAAGTCACATGTTGAAAAAGGCGCGTGATGGAAGATTTTCAAAGAGGTTGCACATATATTTGCCAGCATTGATTGGTTACCAAGGCATTGTTCAACATAAAATATGCAGGCATTCCCAATGTCAACGTCCAATGAACAGCGATTCACAATGTGTTGTTCACCATGACATGTGTCAATTTGAGATTCTACGCATATTTCAGAAAATGTCATAACACAGATCAGAAGGGGGAAAAAGAGAGGAAAACGAAAACCAGAACAAAGAAAACATCGTCAGTTCATTGAATTATTATTTTGACTTTTTTAGAATCTGGGTAATCCCTGTAATACAATGCAATATCACTTGAGTGTGCTTAGTACACTGCAGACACCTGTCTCTAAATACCAGTGGTTATCATCCCCAAAGTAGTATCCTAGAGATGCATTCTACATGATCTTTCCACCTCTAGACGTGCAGTGCCTGAACAGTGCAATGAGGTTTCCTTGGAAACCCCACATCACATGCATGCCATAATTAATGTGTTATACCGCTAGCCAGGATAGTGTGTGAATTAAGTTAGTATTCACCAGAGTCCAATGGAGCTTTCTTGTCTACATAAGATGTGAGCGTATTCAATTCTCTCTGGACTATTTGTACTTGCCCACTAATCTATCGGAAATAATTAATGTCAAAAGATGTCAAAAGCTGTCAGAAAATGTATTTTTAAGAGCAGAAAAGTGTGGAACTCAATAGTTAAAAGAAACTGGTGCAGTTGATATTTACCCTAGGCTTTTCAATTACTAACACGGTCAATCAAAAATCCCCAACAGTTGTGTTGCGCCGATCGACTTCCTGAAGGTTCGCAATGAAATGTCTTCTGTAAAATATCCAGAAAACATCACATTAGACTCCCAAAATTGGAGTAATTACCGTCCGTGGGGAAGTAAGGAGTAAATTGATAGCTAAATTCATGGTCCTCAAACACTTACTTGGAATAAATGGCCTCAATGCCCAAAAGGTGGGATGTCCGCTCCATGATTCAGAGAGTCGGGTCTGCCGCCAGTATGCACTGTTAGGCTTTGACGTGACTAGTAATAAGGTCATATGACCGTGGTCCAAGTGCTCACGTGATCGCGTTTGCGTCTTTACACTGGCGCGTTTGCATGGTCACGTGACCATTTTCATATCCATTTGCATTTTAGCCCATAACAATCCGAGAACAGCTGATGCTGCTGTTCTATCAGAAAGTATGTTTCCTAATCATTTCTTCTGCAATATAGATGCAGTGTGTAATATTAGGGAAGAACTTAAAAGTAAAATATTAATAATGAATTTGGGGGATATAGAAAAGAGTAAGGATGTATGACACCTCGTGATTAAATAGAATTGTAGTAACAACTGGAGGAGAAGGGTCAAACCAGTTAATTGGAATACCATTTCTTGCTTTCATTCCCAATCTAAATACCAATATTAGGTAGTAATTGGTCTACTATGCGTACTGAGAGAGTGATCGCTTCACCTAATTCATTAACCTGTGTATATGTGTAATGCTACTGAGTAGATGAAGCTGACAACCCACTGGTTATATAATAGAGTTTAGTTGTTAATGTCAAGAACAAAGATGTATAGAAAATAACTATATTTTAATTTTGCCCATAATGTTGATGTCAATGGAAACCCTCTAACCCTGAACATAAATTTACCACAACATTGGAGTGATGATGGCATCATTACAGAGAAAATGCTGTTGATCTCCTCCTCTGACATGCTGTTGTGCCTGTTGGAGTCCAACAAACCGGATATCCTTGATGTCGTCCATTTGGTGTGTCGTTTTCCAATGCACGGCATGTGGCAACTTTGGGTCCTGTCCTTTGAGGTTGTTTAAATGCTCCCGTATCTGTATCGCAGTTCCCGTATGGTGCTTCCAACATATACCCGTTTGCACACACATACAATAGCATATACGATGTACTTGGACCTACAGTTAATTTGATCATGAATCCTAAAGGACAATCCTTGATGACAGTTAAAATCCTTGGCTGGTGACATTGCATATTGCCAGAAGTTGCAGAATCCGCATTTGTGAAAGCCTTCTGGAGGACCCTTAAGCCATCCCAAATGCATGCTCATCACTTTCTGAGGTTCAAAAAACGAAGGGCTCAGTTTGTGCCGCAAGGTCTTGTTTCTGGTAAATATCAATTTGGGTCTCTCAGTGATATATCTGGGTCTATTTTAAGCAGGTGCCATTGTTTGTTCAATAATTTGTAAAGCAGTCCACTGTCCTGGACATATTTAGGGATAAACATCACCTCATCCATTGTATTGACTTTTTTCTGGATTGTAGTCTCTAAGAGGCTTTCTCGTGTGCTAGCATTGGTTTTATGCAGCCCTTTGTTGATACATTGTGATGTGTACCCTCTTTCTTTGAACCTATTTTTGATGAGGTCGCATTCCAGTTTAAATGCAGCAAGGGTGCGGCAATTCCTTTTAGCTCTGAAGAATTCCCGTACATGTATATTGGAGATTACAGATTTCCTATGGCAACTTGTGGCTTGTAAAGTTGCATTCACGGATGTTGCTTTTCGAAACATGCTTGTATGTAAGGTGTTGTTGAGTATTTCAATTTTGAGATCCAAAAACTCTAAAGAGGAGCTGGTAACATTGCCAGAAAATTCTATACCAAATTGGTTGTTGTTCAGATAATGTGTAAAGTCTGCAAACTGTGCTGATGTCCCATTCCAAATTATAATCACACCATCCATATACCTACATATATATATATGAGTTTTCAAAATAGCCCATAAACAAATTGGCCAAAGTCAAGTTTCAAAAGAGTCTGATAGTGCTTCTCAAAGGACCAGGTACAGGGAATAACGTGGATGGTCCACAGTTTAAATATCAAATGTCCTGAGACCCAGGAAAGTTAAAACAAATCAAACCGAGCTGATTAAAAAGGGCAGCCAAATATCTTGGTCATGGAGTGGATAGATTGCCTAATATTCAAATCAAGGGGTAAACCAATAGGAAGCACGTACACCGTAACAGTCAGATGAGTAGATGTAGCAAGCGTCAAGGCTAAAACTGGGATGAATCTTCTTAGACAACCAAAGTGGCAAGGGTTTAGTGAACTGTAAAAGCTTATACAACAACGTCCCTGTTCCAAATAGGATTCACACTCTTATGTTTATATCAATAAGGGGTACAATCTATATAATTGACTAGATTGGTATTGTTTAACGGCTGCAACACAATTTTAGGTGTATTATATACAATAAGAGAGAAAAGGGGAAACTATCCCCATATCTTAAAATAAGAACCAAACTCAACAAGTAGATTTCAAGACAATGAACAGGTAGTGAAACAATTAGGTTGTGGCTGTTCCATCAGAGGATTCACAATCTGGATTACATTTGATCCATTGACCATATATTTGCACTAACTAGTCTCAAAATAGTTTAACACATTTCCGAATATTCAGATTGACTGATGTGTAGAAGTATTGGTGGGAGTCTAGTGTGATTAAGTATTGTCATGTATCAGTATAGGGAGAACCAATTAGGTTATCAGGTATTTTTTTTAAAGTTTTTATTATGGTTTTAATAACCTCTTCCGTTCTTCAGCTTAATCCTAACCTCCCCTATCCCCTTCAATAGGCCTACATCATAGGGGCCTGTAGTCCATAAAGAATTTGGCACTTTTTCCAAATCTTCATCAAAAAATGCTGGGCGCTGCCGCACTATCACCATTCGCTGTGGGATTCCTCTTTTCTCTATTCTGATCCAATATGTAATACTCATCTCGAATATTACTTCATCATCTGATGGATCATCTCTGAACATGTCTTTGTCTGTGACTTCAGTCAATCTATACCCTTTCCCAATATCAATCACTGTTCTCCATGGCCTGCCCACGACATCGGTTCCTTCGAGCAAGCCAAATTATCCTCGCACTATGGCTGTGTTGAACTCTAGGAGAATAGTCTGTCCCCCCACTTCATCCATAGGTATCTGTGGTGTGAACAGAAACTCATCAAGTATTCTCATAATCTTTCCGACTAAGCCAGGTAGCCACGTCAACAAAATGCGTACCCCATGAAGAAAAACATCTGGCCCAGAATATTAACCAGTGTCTGCCTTGAATACAATAATGGACCAGACATATCACACTCTCCTATGGAGACTGGTAATACATCAGTAAAAGGAACTCTGCTTGTAGCTCCAGAGAAACGTTGTGCATTCATGGCATTTCCCGACATTAGATATTTCCCCTCTCGTATGCATGAATGAGTAGCCCCAGTATCTACTAAAAAAGAAAAAGATTTGCCTCCTATGGTCACATCAACCGTTAGTTCCTCTTGGGGTCTGGTGTCAACGATAGAACTGAACACATCAAGTCACCCTGTGAGCTGTCCTATTGTGGGTACATGCTTATACCCATACCCATAAAAGGACTCCCCCACCACAGTAACATCCCTACTCTCGGTGTCAATAACTGTCCCGTGTTTGCATTCTGTTCTATCTGCATGGGTGCGTGCTGTGACTGGCCTTGCAGTGGATTCAGTGGTGCTTGCTGTGGTTGCAATGCCTGTTGCATTTCCTGCGCTTGTGCTTGATACATTTTCTGATCTTGGGCAAACCCATCCATATTTTTCATTTCATTTCATTTTTATATAGCGCCGGTAGCCCAAGGGCATCAGGGCGCTTTAAACGAACAGAGACACACATAGAACACAGAAAGAGGCCAGTCCAAAGCTGAACCCTGAAGATGTCCCTGATCCAACTTATCCCGGTTCATCATCTGAAGAGATATTTTGTGAGCTATATGCTGGAGGATAAGTTGTCCCCCCTCCTGAGAATTACGCATTATGTGCAGACCCTTGGCTTCCACATATTGGCGCGATATGCCCTATCATCCCACATGTCCAACATACAACAGGAGCTCTTCTGACTAGCCCCCCTTGATTAAATCCTCCTTGCACATTTTGATTATCATTCTGCATATTCTGAAACCAGTCTTGGTTATTTTGAAAAACATCCCTTCCTCTGTAGCCCATTCCTCTGCCTCGCAGCATAATTCCCTCCTTGGTCCAACTGTCGTTGATTATTTGCCTGCGATGCACCCACTGCTTGCTGCATTCCCAACCCCTCTCCGCTTGTCAATACTGCCCCTTCTATGGCATACTTTGACAATTCTTTCTGAATTAAACTGGCTTCCTCAAGTTTTCTAGCATCTTCCTTCTTATTTTTCTCTTGTAATAGCCGACAGTGATGCGTTATAGTCATCTGTATATCTGCCCATGGCTTCGTTTCCATTCCCACTAATTTCTTGAGCTATCTCTGTACCTGTTCTGGCAATCCCTGACACAAAATGTGATAAAATACTGCCACTGATTTCCCCCATGGCTCGCTCATTTCCAAAGTCTTGTGTTCCTGAATATTTTGAATGTAAGCAAGCGGATCTTCGTCATCTTTCATCTTACGTGTCATAAGCGCACCCATATCTGATGTATCAGGATACTGTACCTTGAGTGCTCTCCAGACATCTGCTCTACAATTATTAAATGGTGCTCAATCGTGCGCAGTGTTCTGTGCCTTGACACTTCAGTAACCTGCTCTGTCCAAATGTCATCAGCCCTCTCCCCAGAGAATGGCTGCTAGGAGACCCTTAATGTCCCCTATTGCTAGAGTATTTCCTCCTGTCATCTTTTCTAGCTCATAAATCTATTTCCCCGTTCCCACCGTTAATCTGGGAAGTTTGCATCTTAAATTATCCTTGTCCATTTGTGGCCAGGGGATATACTGCGGTCTGGCCCCTCCTTTCTCCAATAAAGGGAACTTCCTGAACCCAAATCCAGAATTGGCTACCATTGTCTGCCTATCCATAGTGGGGACAGTGGTTCCTGATCACCTTCTACCTGGCAATGACCTCAGCCTGCTCACATATGGTGGCAACTCTTCCTTTTCACTATACGATCATCCTTTAGGGTGCTCTGGATATGCTATAGGATCTTGCCTCCTTTCCTTAGTTTGCTCTAAATCAAACCATCTCACTTCCTTGTCTGTCTGCAGACATCCATCGGGACCGCATGCACTTCCTCACTAGTATGGCTTTCACCCCATCACCCTTGTTTAATGTCAGCCTGTCTAAGGAGAAGGCTCTATGCTCAAGACTAAACGGGTCTCTTTCTTTGCCTCGTGATTGGACGACCACGGATTGCTCTCCCTTCCCTCGGCTTCCCAATCTGCTGCTTTCACATAAGTCTTGATAGGCTTTATCGATTCTCTCCCCGATGCTCACTATATCAAAATTCTCCTTTAGGGTTATCCTAGATGGTCCTTCCGTTGCTCCCTGCGATGGGAGGAACTTCTCTATATTGCTCCATGGCATTACTGGACTCGGCTCCATTAACTCTTTATGAATGTGATCAATATCACGTTCCATTTGTCTTCTTTTTTGCTCAATTTCTTCGTCTAATCATCTTTGTTTTCTGGCTTCCTGTCTAACCCTTTCCTCTTCTTGTCTTTTCTCTTCCCTTCTTTCATTCACTGTATGCTCTTCCTCATCCCTTTGTCTTTGCATTCTTTTATCCCTTCATTTCTGTGCTTCCTCCTCTTCTCTCTGCTTCTCTTGCCTGTCTCATTCTTCCATTGCTCTCTGCCTGTTGAGATACTTCCTTTGCTCCTCTGCCCTTTCTTCCTTCTTTTGCTGCTCTTCCTAATACATCTCTTCTCGTCTCTGCCCATTCTTTCTCTTGTGCTCATCTTCTTTCAATCTTTTCTCTCGTTCCCTGTCTTTTCTATCCTTTTCCTCTTGATCTTCCTTTTTCCTAACTTCCTCGATACTTTCTCCATCGAGTTTGAGCAATATCTGTCCACTCATCCATTCGTTCTGTACGAGCGTTACCTCATCAGCTTTCTCCTTTTCTCCTTTCAATTTCTTAATCTCTTGTTCTATGTCTGCTGGTATGTTCGGTCATTCACTTTTTTCCTACTTATCCTGCAAGAACTTAAAGATCTCCTCCTTTCTTTTAGTCTCTTCTGGACTACCTTCAATGCTGTAGGCAGATGGTTCCTATATCGGATTACTATATCCTGTTGCCGCTTTTAGTTTCTTTAATGGATACAAACCTACATCGTCTCTACTATGGCCGTTTACTTCGGGCGAGGTAAGGGGAGCAGAAGGCCCAACACCTTCTTCCCTACACTGATTAAGCATCCAATCCTGAGGAGGCAGATCTTCCTGCTCCTCCTGGTACATTTTGCACAGCTCTAAAATAGCTAACCTCTTTTCCAATTTCTTCCCTATCTACGCAGCGTGCAAGTATGTGGTCATGTGTTGCAAAACCGCCTTTGACAGCGATCCCCCTTGTGGCCATGGAATGAACATGTTATCTGATGTGCCCTTTACCCACTCGGCACTATACTGTCTGAGCTTAGGCGCATGTTTTAGCAGCGTCTTGCATAAATGCATCAGTGGAGTAACATCCCCCATTGTGGCAAGTCTCAATTGACTGTCAATACTTTCCGTTTAAGCCTCTACTTCTCAATTATCTCAACCTATCTGTTCAGTCGGCACCCACAATGACTAAAAATAGGTAACAACTTTTCATCTCTTCTTTAAGCTCACAGTCTTACTCTCATCGCTCTTCGACACCTCTTTTCAACTACAAAATACACAGACTAGTTGACTTTTTCACAAAACCACCATGGTACTCCTTTTATCCTAGCCCCTAAAATACCCTGATTGGCCCTTGAGTCATTCTCTATCATAAACCTGTTTATGTGCCGCCTGATTACCCTCTTGTGTTTTGAAATCACTCCATCTAGACCTGCCTTGAGGTAGGAAATCGGGCTCTACATAACGCTGCTCGTTCACGCACTTCTCATTTACTCAACAACCCCCCCATTACTTTTCTTCATTACCACAATCGCCATTCTCTTATTTTGCCAGTCCCCTCAATCTACTCAGCATTCGCTTTTCAGTTTAAGACCTTCGGGATCATCCCCTCTTAATCGACCACTATTGCCTTCAGTCCGCTCAGCGCCTGTGAAAACCAGGAGGGATTTCATCAAAGTGGGACCATCCCACCTGTATCAATTTTCTTGCAAGAGTTCTATATCAGCCGTTCTCCACAGGAAACCTTGCGATCCTTCGGCTAGATGGCGGAGGGTGTCCGATTACCTGAGAACACTAAAGACTTACTAATTGATGGGCCAGAACCATCCTCCCTCTGCTACCACATGAACTTGTAGGCTCTTAATTGAGATAGCGCTATCTGGGATGGATGTGGATGCAGATTTTACTCTGACGCCAATACTCAGACCGACTCAGGAGTTGTCAAACACACATGTTTTTAATTGCAATTGTCTAAAACAGGGAGTACAACGGGCGTCAACGGATAACCCGCAGCATAAGTCCCATAATATTTCATAAAAAACAGTTATTTTATAGCAAAAACATGTCATACGTGACGTCAAACTGCGTGGCACAATAAGCGAAAACCTATGAGGGTTTATTATAGGCTGAAAGGGTACATCTAGGTATACTTTATATGGGGAACAGGACAGTGATTGGCTCTTTAAGGTCAGGTGGACAGCTATGCCCGCCCCTAGTGCAAGTCATCATCTGTGTCACAAAAATACACGTTTCAATGGCTTTCAAACTATAGGGCTCTCTTCTATGTAGCCCTCCAGAATTGGTTGGCACTCTTGTACCCTTCTGGAATATTCTACTTGCTAGCAGCACGCAAGCTGGTGCCCCAGGTGCTGGGGGGTTGGACTTGACCATGCCTTCCCACCCAGCTAGCCTATCATCCATCATCACTCATGCTGTCTGCCATTCAATTAGTCTTTTGAAATCGGCCTTGCAAGTATCGCTGCGCCAGAGAATAAAAGGGAGTGTGTGCATGGCCGTATCTTCTGGTCTCAGTGTAGCTCGCCCAAAGTCTATTTTCAACTTGATCATGTGACACAATACCATGTTCTGAGCGCCTTCTTCACGTTTAAAACTATTAAATGAATAAAACCTGTCACTTCTAGTGTTTTTCCATTACACCTTAACAGGAGCTTGTCTCGCTTCTCATGTTCATTGTATCTTCTCGAATAGATAACCAGTTTCTTGGCTGCCCCAACCCTTGACACTGGGCCAGACAACCTTTTGCGAATCTTCCTTCGCCGTCAGCTGTTTACTTCAACTGCGCCACACTTTCTGCCTTTCTGTTCATGGGGTCCTAGTTTGCTAAAATGCGTTGTGGAACATCCAGATTCTATACAAATATATATATATATATATTGGCGGTGCCGCCTGCAGTCTATTCGCTACGTATAGCCAGCCTCATGATTACTTAGTCTACTTGTGTTTCAGCATCTGTACATTTATAAAACGGCTTGCATTTTCTTCAGTGCTCTCCGCATGTGCAATCTTCATTTTGCTCATGAAATGTTACTCAATTCTTTACCTTGCCATCATATTCTATAAGGTCTATATATTCTCTTCTTCAGCATCTCCTCTGGGTGTGTCATTTCTGCTTCATTTGATGTCACCATCTTCTCTTTCATTCATCTTCACACTTTTTCTGGAACCTCCTTTAAAATGCTGCCGTTTCTCCGTGGGTACATCATATAGGTTTTTCTCAATGGATATCTTGTTTCAAGGACTCTTCGCAGTATAGGGACCATTAATGGAGTTGCGCATGTCGCAATTTCCCGTTTCCAACATATATGCAAAATGGTTGTGGGACTTTCAGTAGAGGCACTTGGCTCCTCGTCTACACTCCTAATATGCACTCCTCTCTGTGGCAGTGTCACAATTCGCTCCCTTTGGTTTCGTTCCCATCACTTGGGCGCTTAATATGGGAACTGCTCCCTATTGGACCTACCATCAGAACCCTATGAAACAGTACTTTGGTGATTTGGGAGCTCTAAAACCATATTTTCCCCTTCACTTCCAGATCCAGTTTGGGTTTTTGGCAGCCAGTATGCTTTTGCATTGAAAAGACTATCCTTCCTTTCCACCCTGGCAGGACAAGGTTGGGTGGAGGATAAGGAACACCTGTGGCTGGCAGGTACCAACAAACAGCCCTCCTGATGTGTGTGAGCATTAGCCAGCTTTAAAAGCCTCGACTTGCCTTAGTCCTTTGCTGGTCATTCTTTCAGTGTACCTGTTAATGGCAGGTCGCTTGTTCATGGTTCTTTATTCTTAGTTTATGCTTCCTAGGCCCATGTTTCTTGTTCCTGCATGGATTTTAAATTATCGTGCGTATTAGTATTTTCTGCTTCCTGACTTCTCTTTCTGGCTTCTTCTGTATTGCAGTCAGCATCCTTTTTCTGTTCAGCTCAGTTTGTCTGTGTCCTGTATATTGTGTTTTTGTTTACCCTGCTCTGTTATGCAGTTAAACATGATCTTTTAGACACCCCACATTGAGAGATGTCCTATGTGTGTATCCCTTTCCTTCCCTGGGTGGGGTTGGGAGATGTTTTGAGTCTGTAATTTTGTGGCAGCCTCCTGGAATCTGTTCCTGGTTTTCCGGTACACTTCTCTCTTGGTTCCCTATTGACTGTTAGGTGTGGTGTCCTGCGCTTGTGTGAATGCCTATGTTTTCCTCTATATCATATAAGAAATGTTCCTCTTTGTCCCTTGTCAGAAGTCTTATAAATTTAGAGTATCCCTACTTATAAATCTTATAAATTTAGAGTATCCCCTCTTTGCTGTAATAGCCTTTCTATGTCCTTGCTTGTTGAGCAGGATCTGTGGCTTAGCTGATTTCCTGGTGATGTTTCTGACCCGCATATTTTACCTTTATATAATAACATCATGGGTGTCAGTTCACAGCCCCTCTCATTGCTTGCCCTGTATGTGGTTTTCACGCTAACAGAACCTGTAACAGCAATTATGGGCGAGGAGCTTGCTAACTTCCTAGGTAACCATAATGAGCTTCTAAGTGTTTACCCCACATCCCTTTTCATATATTTGTATTCTTATCATGTTCATCTTGAACATTCTGGGTGTTCGTGTGCGTGTATCTTGGACCCTGAGTGCATATTTGATACATAACTACCCGCTGTGTGATCTTTTGCATATCCACTGTGCTTTACTCCTCATGAGAGTGTGTGCCATGGGTATTACTCCCCTTCATGCTAAACAGCAGGGGGCCTAGAACTGCAGCTACCTTACCATCTTTGATCTTCCTTCCATTTGCCTCACAGCCATGACTTTTTATATTGATGCATCATAACATATACACATCCTCTACAGAGTGAAAGGACAAATAGATGATGCTCATTAAGCCAGGTTTAAGATTTAGTTACAACTCCCCCAGGCTTCGCAGAATACAGCAAGTTTGCACTGTGTAGGTTTGAACTAGGCAAATATATGCATGTCTTGGAGGTGTGATCTGACTTTCAGGTAAACCTAGATACCACATGAATATATTCAGGTACTCAAACCAGAGATGGTTATTCATAAGCCACTAACTAGATCTTGTTCTGGGGGTTTCTTGTTGAACCTAGACCTTCACTGGGGCTTTGGAGTAACAAACAGGAGTTCCGAAATGACGCAGTCCCTCTTTCTTGGCAATTTTCTGTGTACGCCATTCTGTTCAATCAGGCACTGTTTTTATCTGCAGCACTGTCTCCTTTAATCTATTCTGAGTGGAAAGAAGTTAGCCTTCCATCTAATGTCTATGGAGGTCATGGGTCAGATCAGAGTCCAGGATCTGTTTAGAGGTAGGTTGTAAAGAGTTTGGGGTCTCAGAGTTTCTGATTGCTATCCTCTGGGCTAGGAAGCTATGTTGATTTTCTTAACATCATTCCGTATCCACTGTGAATACAGGGAGCCCAATTTCATCCATAGGCTCTGAAATCCAAAAAGGAGCTCTGTCCTTCTCTTGGAAAGGCTTCCACCTGACGTGTCAAAGACATGCATGATCGGTCCCCAGAGGGAACCCCGAAATATGGACCTGAGTTTGAGTTTCAGATGTTTCCCATTTTTACCTGCAGGCGAACGCCAACCATCTGCCCTAACCTGCAACTTCTAAATGGAAGGAAGCATTCCTCTTTGCCAGGGTTTGCGCTTACATTTAGTCCTCCTGTTCAGCTCATCACCCACATGAAAAGGGTGACATGGAACTCGCTGCAATCTTATTGTGTGAAGCACTCACCCGTGAGAACGTCGTCACTTTGAGTCACCATAAACAAAGCTTTAATTCATTGTTATCCATTTTCTGGCCCTCACTTTTCTCTAACAGAGTGAGGCCCCTACAATACCAGCTCCTTCATATAATCTTCTGCCAGGTGTTGCCTTGTGGGCCTCAATTGCTAAATGTGACTGAGGACATTTTTTCAAAGATTCTGGCCAAAGGTTTGAAACATTGATTACTAAAACCTGAGATTAAACAATGTAAAAACCTGTTCAAAGCCAACTATGTAGATTACAGTGGTGGCTGGTCCTTTGGGGGCAGGTAAGATGGTGCCTCACCAGATTCAATTGAACAGCTCAGCCACCCTTAGAATGTCCATGAAAGGCAGCCTGGCTTCACCTGCCTCATTTATGGATGTGGTGAATTGCTTGACATTTCAACCCCATTTTGGTCCAGGCTCAGAGGCTCATTTAGACTTACCCATCACAACAACAGTTTATGGCCCTAGCCTCTTGGGTAACTACCTTTTCATAATCTATTATTGGTATAAGTCCTTGAAGATATGCTGAAAGATGTTGTTCCTACAGTGACAAAGTCCTGTTCTTAACTCTGCTGACATCTGGTTGGGCGAACAAGAGGTCTCGGGCCTCTATGAAATAGTGGATGATGGACCTAGGGTGCTATGGAGAGGAACTCAAGATGGCCCCAATTTAATTCCTGAGGCAAAGAAACAGAACATGAGGCCTTCTAGTGGGTACTGTCCCTTTAAAGGAGACAACCCCCACACTTGTGGACATTGAATGAGAATGCATTCTAGATTACATTTTCTCCTCTTCCCCCAAACACAAGCTCTTCACAGAGCAGTCACAGTTTTAGACAAATGTCTTTAGTAGAGTGAGGTCCTGATATCACACGAAAACATAGAACTGAATTACTTCAAAACTGGCAGCAAAGGCCTGGTCAGACATGAAAGGCACCACACATTTGCCGATTGCAATCACGCTGTGAGCCAGTGCAGATGGTGGAAGGAGGAATAAGCATAAGTACATGGTATGGCATCAAGAAAAAGCAGGACCAGAACAAAAGTAGGGAGGCGGGGGAAAGGTAAGTACTCTAAGAGAGGGAGGGGAGGGAGTCACTTTAAACTCGCCTGTGGAAGTGTGAGAAAGCAAACTCAACTAGCTCTATTTCTAAATTAAAGAGAAGCTCCAGTTTTTCTCCAGCTCAAGGCACAGATGCATCAACAGCAATAGGAACTCTAAGCTGAGTGAGGGGTTGTTTCATCCCAGCAATAGCCAGACCTTAGCAGGAAGAAACCCAGAGTTTACCTCATAAACTGGACCTGAAAAACCAAATAGACGACATTAGAGACAAGGGAAAACCGGCTCTGCTGCTCCTCTAAGACCTAGCCGCAGCCTTCGACCTGGTTGATCACAGTAGCCTATGTCACCATCTCACCTCTGCAGTCGCCTTCTCACACTAAGCAGCAGCCTGGATCTCCTCCTTCCTTGAAAGTCAAGTAATGAAGACAACTACACTCAAGACTCTGCTCTGCTAAACAACACATACACCACTACCAAGGCATGGATGGCAACCCATGGCCTTTGCCTCAACGATGAAAAGACAGAACTACTTCTGGTCAGTCCACACTCAATCCTAAACAAACTGAATGCAAAGTACACTGTATTCAACATAGATGGCACAATGATCACAGTATCACTGCCGTTGAAGCAGGGGAGTTGCTAGGTCTGGGAAAGACCTGGGGCTAAGCTGATGTCGGAACTGTTGGGACTGGGGGCTAGCTAGTCTTTTGGCTGTAGCTCCTGAGATTCTATCCGAGGCTACAACCAAAAGATCAGGGGCTATAGCCCCCTTAGCCCGCCCTAGCAACGCCCCTGCGTTGAAGACTCTTGGGGTTTACCTAGACGCTACCATCTCCCTCTCCCGTCAAGTCAATGCCATATCTTCATCAGCAGAATGTCACTAAACTCCTCATTGCAGCCAGACCATATCTGTCTGAAAATAATTGCTTAACTATTGCACAAGCAGTGATAGGTGCAAAACTGGACTATTACAATGTCCTTTTTGCCGGCACATCCTCGCACAACATAGATAAGCTCCAGACGATTCAAAATAATGCCCTTTGAGCGGAATTAAACTTGCCTAAACATCACCATATATCTAAGGCCAGGAAAGCAGTACATCGGCTTCCGATACGGCAAATAATCCTCTTCAAGACACTCACCATTACTCACAGGTGCATATCTAAATTGGCCCATCATACCTAGCTCAGAAAATTGTTCCCCATCAAACTGTTAGGCCTACCAGAACACCATACACCCACAGGCTGATCCAACTTAAATTCAAACGAACCAGAGCAGTAGGGGCAAGCTTCCCAGTCCTTGCTGCGCAACATTGGAACACCCTCCCTTAGCCCGTAAGGGCCGAAAACTCTTATTGGGCCTTTTTAAAAGCACTAAAAATGTAGCTGTTCGACCTGAATTAACTGACATAGACATCACCGTCCACATCAGCAGTCTTGGCGTGGAAACTGTACTGTTTCTGTAATTTATGGATAAATATTGCCTTATTTGTACCTGTATGCTTAAACACCTATTCTTTGTACCTACCAATCCTTATGTTCCACTGTCTAATCTTGATCTAAGAACTTTCCCAGCCAATTGGCTTCATGTAACTGGATTGCAGTGCCCTGATGCCTGAGGGCTTGTGTGTGCTTTATAAATGCAATAAATAAATAAATGAGTGACAGGAAGGTAACCCGAACCACTGCCAACTTTAGAAGGAAACACTTGCTATTAGAAAAGGAGACTGACCTGACACCTTATGCTTGGTCATGGAGAGAACCTTTGTGTGTTAAAACCTGTTCTTACCTAAGAATTGTTTGTTTGTTTTGTTTTGTTTTATTCGTATTTATATAGCGCACAACAGCCCGAGGACATTGTGGCACTTGTTACAGTACAAAGCTTAGTTACTTAGTTACATGGTCATTAGCAATATATATACAGGTTGCAATATAGTTACATAGTCATTAGCAGTATATATACAGGTTACAATATAGTTATATTACATTTGTGTTATATTACAATATACATGGCAGAAGTGGAGGAGGCAGTCCTCCACTTGCTAGTTGAGGAGAGTGGCCTTGAGGTTGTTGCGGAAGACAGAGATGGAAGTCTCAGCTCTAAGGGTGGCAGGGAGTGAGTTCCAGAGTTTTGGTGCAATATAGGAGAAGCCTAGACCTCCCGCTGTGGCTCTCTTAATGCATGGTATGTGCAACTGGTTGGTGTACTGCACTCTGGTGGGGCGAGTGGATGTGGTCCTTGATATTGCTTCAGATAGGTATGCTGGAGTGGTTTTGTTGATGCACCTGTGAGTGATGGTGAGAATTATCTCAGTAATACAGTCTTTGACCTGGAGCCACTGTTCTTCACGTCTGGCGTGGGATATATGGTCTCTTCTAGGGATGCTCATGGCAGCTCTGAGGGCATTGTTTTGTGTGGTTTGCAGTCTGTGAATGTTTTTGGTGGAGGTGCCAGCTAGAAGGACGTTGCAATAATCGAGTTTGGCTCCTATAGTTGCTCTAGCTATGGCCAAGCGGTTGGGGGTGGATAAGTAGGGTTTAATGGCATTGATGAGTTTGGTGCTGAATGCTGATGCAGAGGCGACTTGTTTGTTTGTTCATCGATAGATTTGCATCAATGTGAACACCTAGAGTCTTGACAGAGGATGATACGGAGACGGTTGAGTTGTCTATGTTGAAGTTGTTGTATTGGGGGCTTAGTTTCGATAATGTGTTTGTCTGGCCCAGGATGAGAATTTCAGTCTTCTCCCCATTAAGACAGAGGCCGTTGATTGCCATCCAAGTTTGAATAGTGGCATAGATGTTGTGAAGGGCCGTGGCGTCTTGGTGATAGAGGCCAGATAGGGGTAAAAGTACTTGAGTGTCGTCTGCATAGTTTGTATATGCAACACCCATGGAGTCAAGTAGGTCAAAGAGGGGTTTTGTGAAGAGCTTATAGAGGGTGGGGGCTGTACAAGATCCTTGGGGGACACTACCACACATCCTTGGTAGGATCTGCGTTAGCTGTGCCGGAGTAGACCTTCATGGCTCTTCCTTCAAGGAAGGATGTGATCCAGGATGCTGCTTGATTAGAGAAATGGGCTGCATGGGTGATGAGTGTTTGGTGATCTACTAAGTCAAAAGCAGCTGATAGATCGAGGAGGAGGAGCAAGGCAGGTTTGCCTTTGTCCATGATCTGTGAGATTTGATTTTTTAGGTCTAATAAGGCGGATTCTGTTCCATGCCCGACACGGAAGCCAGATTGTCTTTTGCCTAGTATGGAGTTAGCTTCTATGTATGATTGGATCTGGATGTGAGCTGCTTTGTCCGGGATTTTTAGGAGGAACGGGACGGTGGTTATCAGTCTGTAGTTGTTGGGTTGCGCTGGGTCAAGTGTGGCCTTTTTTAGAATTGGCCGCACCCAGGCTTCCTTGATATTGTTTGGGACAGTTCCTGTTTGGACAGATGCGTTAATGAAGGCAGTAATCAGGGGTGCTAGGTCATTGGCGCATTCCTTGATGATTTTGGGAGGGCAAATGTCTGCTTTGCAGAGGGATGGTTTGAGGTTTTTGATGAGATTAAGGACCTCAGGTTCAGTGACGTTTCTGAAGGAGAATTGAGCGTGATTGAGATTACTATGCTTGTCTTGTGTAGGGCGCTTGGTTTTTTGGTTTGCGAGGGCTTTGCAGTGGTTTTGGATTTTGTTCTGGAGGAGTTTTATTTTGTTGAGCATGGCGGACTGAATGCTGGCACACCAGGCTTTGTCTTTAGTTATCTCGTCAGCGGTAGCCGGAGGAGTGACTAATTCATTAAAGATTGCGAATAGTTCTTTATCTTGGGAGTTGGCCTTTGAGACCCTATCATTGAAGGAGTTGGATTTTGCTGCTAAAATGGCTTTTTTATATTGGAGGGCTATTTGTGTAAAGAGGCTCTTATTTAGATCACTCAGATCCGTTTTCCAGTTTTTAAACGACTGGCGCTTTTGAGCTCAGAGGGTTTGGAGTTCTTCCGAGAACCAAGAGTTGCAGTGAAATTATTTTTTTCCTTCTTGCTTTCAAGTGGGGCTATAGAGTTTATGGCATTGGTGAGAGTATCATTGAAGATAGCTGATAGTATATTTGGGTCCTGAGAGAAAGGTGGTGCTAGGCAGGGGCTTTTAAAGGTGGGGACACAAGTTCTCTGCATTGAGTTCTTTAGAACTTCTTATTGTGGCAGGTGGTGCGTGGGTGAGAGTCTTAGGTTTAGGGTTGGTGGGGATGAGGAATTCGATACATGTGTGGTCCGTCCAAGGAAGGGCGGTGTTTGAGGTAATGTTGGATGCACAGTTGTGATCCATGACCCAGTCAAGGGTGCGGCCTTTGGAGTGAGTAGGGGTGAGGACTCTTCGGGAGAAACCTAAGTCTGTGAGTTCTCTAGCTAGGGTTGCGGCGGATTTATCCTTAGGATCATTGTATCCTAAATTTAAGTCTCCTAATAGAAGGATTTTGGAGACTCTTTAATGTTGTTGCTGAGTCGATGGGATTGTTGCTCTTGGATGTCAGCTGAGAGTCCGGGAGGTCTGTATAGGATGTGGATGTTGATCAGATTATTGGGGGAGAGCGTAAACTTGGCTGATAGGATATCAGCATTACCACCCCATGTACTATGGTCTGCTAATCTGATGGATAGTGAGTCTTTGTGGATAAGGGCGACTCCCCCTCCAATCTTATCACATCTATCTTGCCTAAGGATGGTGTAGCCTGTGGGTAGGGTTAGTGTGATGGCTGGGCAGGAGGCATCATTGAGCCAGGATTCGGTGATGCAAAGTAAATCCAGATTAAGTGTGGATAGTAGATCATTCATCTCGAGTGCACATTTAAGAGGTGGGTGTTGTGTGCCTTTGATGTTTTTGTTTGTACTAGTATGGGATAAAGTGTGCTTGTTGTGGTGTGTGGTAGTGAGGAGCTTAGTGTGAAGTAGTGTAGAGGCATGTTGGGGTGGTGGAGGGAGAGGGGCAGTTCCTATGCTCATTTTAGTATGGGGTAGTGGTGCAGTGCGGGTTCCTAATCTGGTGTTTCTAGTCGTGATGGGTGTGGGTGAGCAGAGTAAATACCTAGGAAGTGATCGATTTCTGAGATTGCGGAGTCTGGTGGCTAGGCTAGGTAGCCGAGACTGTGTGATGTTGTAGTCTGGTGCTGCGGCATGTGAATTTAGTGGCGGGCGCTGGGTGAGGTGTGCTGGGAATATGTGGGGAGGCGTAGAGGCCATTATAGTGAGGACTATAAGGATGGCTGTTAGGCTGGCTGAGCGGAGTGTGGCAGGGAGAGTGCGGGAGAGTGAAACTATGCTATGATTGGGAGGTGCATTCTTAGGCATCATGATCGTGGAGAGTGGCTGTGTGTGTGTTTGTGTGCAGCTGGTGTGTGCTGCTGGTATGTGACAGAAATGACAGGGGGATCCTGTGACTAGTGCTAGGTAGTTCAGAGGCAGGGCATAATAGGTAGCAGTTCAACAAACTACAATTCCTGAATTCGATTTTCTAAGTGGGGCAGGCAGAGGCTAAATGGTGGCAGGGCATAATAGGTAGCAGTTCAACAGAATACAATGCCTAAATTCGATTTTCTAAGTGGGGCAGGCAGAGGCTAAATGGTGGCAGGGCATAATAGGTAGCAGTTCAACAGAATACAATTCCTAAATTCGATTTTCTAAGTGGGGCAGGCAGAGGCTAAATGGTGGCAGGGCATAATAGGTAGTAGTTGGCTGCACAAGAGGACACAGTACAAGCGGATAAGCAATACTGGTAAATGCGCTAAATAGTATAGTGAGATATTATATATCAACAATAGACCAGGTGATAGCAAGCAATTGTCCAAAGTCAATGAAAAGCAGAGGCACCATGATGTGTACTGCATGAAGGGATTAGGTGGAAAGGTTAGGTTCTGGGGAGGTGTGGGCAAGCTGCAGGGTCAGGGCAGGCTTACAAGAAAATGGGCAGAGTCCTTAGCCCAGGCCTCAGGTGCCTCCGGAGAGGCTCCAGACAGGAAAAGTTCCTTGTGATGAGGATCCTTTGGATGAAGGGGCCGGCGTTTGCCTGCCGGCGCCTGATTGGCCTTCTGTAGTTGCATTTGGCCAATGGGGGCTCTCCTGGATGTCATGTGGTTGCCTTCTTGGCAAGGAGGAGGTTGGCGGCCATTTTGAAGCAGGAACACCTCATGTGTTCCAATGGAGGCACAGAAAAAACACTAGAAATGCGCGTTTTAGGTTGTTTTTTCAATAAAAATATAATTTACACTGTTCATGTGTAATTATGGGGCTAGGAGGAGCACTTTTCAGTGGGTGGGATTTTCGAGCCCAGGGGGCTAAAAATAGGCAGTGAGCCTACTTTGGGGTGGATGCACTCTGGTGGAGTGTCCCTGTGTGTTGTAGAGTCTGGGCTAAATTGTGCGGTTTTTTCCACCCATTTGAAAAGCAAAACTTAGTTTTGAAAATGAATCAAATTAATTCAATGTACAAATAGGGCTGTGTCACAAATACAAACAACTCCTCCAGAGATTATATATACGGTTTACTCGAGATAGCAAGGCTGCAGTGCAATGAACCTCTACATCTCCCAACGCGAACTGCATAGAATTATCTTAAAATCACAAACGCCCATAGTAATAATGAATTTGCCTAAAATCAAAAGGCAGCACTAGAATTAATCCCTACACTTTCCAGTGCTAATTGTCTCCTCCCCATATATGAAGCTCTAAAAAATGCATGTTTTTACCTATTTCAGAAGGTTATTGATCACTCGCGGCCCCCCCTGATCCGCCAACACCTCTCCCAGTGTTCATTGCTTCCTCCTATTGGAAGATCAAAGTTTACCACGCTACAGATTTGGTTGTTTTTCTCCCTCCCAATGGACCACATGAGCTGAGAATATACTGTTTGCCCAAGATCACATGACTGTACTGCACTAACTCTTTTCATATATCAGTTTTGATTGCCTTCATCCCCATGTAAGACATGAGCTTAGAATGTACTGCTTGTCCAATACTGAAATACCGCAATATACACCACCACCCGCCCCATTCAGCTCCTTATACATTTTTTTCATGAAATCACAGGGTCGCACTGAAGTGAACCTCATACCATCCCAATCCGTTTCATGGAGCGAACACAAGAGATAAGAATATAACATGTGCCCAGGATCAAAGTGTAACTGTAATTGTAAATAATCTTTTAAGAATGCCAATTGCAGTCCTTCCCCATGTACTATGGACACATGGTGCTTTGCATAATTCTATAATTATAAGGTTAGTAAGTCTGTATTGCTCTTCACCCTGTCGGCTCAATATTTTCTGAAGCACAAGAACTTAAATCTGATTTTGTGAAACGTGCTCTCTTAATGCCTGTGTTCTCTGAATACCTTTACAGACTGTTTAAGGATGTTCGCTCTGAGTTCAACCGATGCCCGTGTCCATTTGACCGCAGATTGAATGCAGCACAATGTTATGTAACCATGGTTCAGGGAGGGAGGTGTGTTGGTGGGAAGACTTTTCAGATATTGCATTTGAAACGTCCTCTACATTTATTTACACAATGGTGTTGTTTTCTAATGCTCACATACATGCAGTTGCTGCTTCTGAGCGCAGTTAAGGAGGATGGGGGTGAGGTCGAGAGAGGGCCCACAGAGGTCTTGGGATAAGGGTAGCTCAGGAGGAGTGGAGAAAAGAAGCTACCTTTCCCAGTGGTCGGCGGAGCATGCTATTCTTATTTAGCAAACGTCAAGCAGTGTTTTATAGACCATGCTGCCAATTTGCGATCTTGCCTTTCTAACCTTTAGATGATGATTCCTACATGTTGGGCCCAATTCATAGAATTCAGCGCAGACCGCCGAGAAGGAATCCAGCAATTGCGCGTCACGCACGTAGTAATGGATTTTCCGAGGCATCAGTAGCCGTGGCGCAATGAACATAAAGCAGCGCCAGTAACGCACCCAACATGCCCCCGTGCGCAGGACAAAGCCAGTGAAATGCCTACTACGGCGCAAGGCCGTGCGCCATCCGTGGGACAGCACAAAGCCCCCCATTGCGTACCCCGCTCGCACCAGCCAAATTGCGTGGGAAGGCCTTTGCGTACCCTGCAATACACGCACAACAAACACACACACACACACACACACACAAACACACACAGAACTCCCTGGAAGCAGACGCCTTCTCACGGGACAGGCAGACCCTAGCAGTGGACCATACCCCATCAGGCAGCCCACACCACATGGGACCCCCACCATCACCTGTGAACATACCCCGCAGGCAGCCCACAGCGCATGGCCCCCCCATCACCTGTGAACATACCCCAGAGGCAGCCCACACCACATAGGACCCCCACCATCACCTGTGAACAAACCCCACAGGCAGCCCATACCACATGGCCCCCCCATCACCTGTGAACATACCCCACAGGCAGCCCACACCACATAGGACCCCCCATCACCTGTGAACATACCCCGCAGGCAGCCCACACCACATGACCCCCCCCCATCAACCGTGACCATACCCCGCAGGCAGCCCACACCACATGGCCCCCCCCATCCCCTGTGAACATACCCCGCAGGCAGCCCACACCACATGGCTCCCCCATCACCTGTGATCATAGCCCACATGCAGGCCCCGTCACATGTCCCCACCTCCCACCTGTGATGGCAACCTGCAGGCAGGCCCCGCCACATGTCGCCACCCCCCACCTGTGACGGCAACCTGCAGGCAGTCCACGCCACATGGTCCCCCCATCACCTGTGAACATACCCGCAGGCAGCCCACACCACATGGCCCCCCATCACCTGTGAACATACCCAGCAGGCAGCCCACACCACATGGCCCCTCCATCACCTGTGAACATACCCAGCAGGCAGCCCACAGCACATGGGCCCCCCGTCACCTGTCATCACACCCCAAAGGGAGGCCCGCCACATGTTCCCACTCCCACTTGTGATGGCAACCTGCAGGCAGACCCCGCCACATGTCCCCACCCCCTACCTGTGATGGCAACCTGCAGGCAGGCCCCGCCACATGTCCCTACCCCCTCCTGTGATGGCAACCTGCATGCAGGCCCCGCCACATGTCCCTACCCCCTACCTGTGACGGCAACCTGCAGGCAAGCCCCGCCTCATGTCCCCACCCCAAAACACATTGGACCAACATTCAATCATACAGCACATGCCAACTAAAATGCCACTACACGCTGCACCCCCCTAGTGCACCTCAACACCCATCCATTGGTCATGCTCCCCAGTACATGCCCCATGGCATGTGAATCCTAATATCACACATGCATGCATTTGTGGACACACATGAACAACATTGGTGAACAGCAGGGACATGCAAATGAGTCATGGAGGAGTGAAACATGTACTAAACCATTGAGACCAGATACCACTTAGATTTCAATGGGAAACACACAGTAAAAACATAAAATCAAACCTGCATGATCCAAATCAAAAACCAAAAGAAAGTGAAAACCAAAATCAATGTGATGTAAAAATGAAACACTCAAAAATGTGGTCTATGTCCATTAACATATGTACAAATGAAAACACATATCATAAGAAAACCATTCCTTCATGGTGAAAAAAACAGTTCAAATTAAAATCCAAATATTTACAAAGATCCAGGGTCCATGGTCCAAAAACATGTGGAAACATCCTAAAAATCCAATCCAAAAATAACTATATACAAAATGCGGAGCAAAGTCCAGAGAAGAATGGGAGAGTGACACCTCATTCACGTTGCGCTGCACAAACTGTCGGTAGAAAACATACGAATATAGCAGATATGTAACCAGACTTGGTTTCTTTGTAGAAGGTGTAGTTCAAGCTAGAAGTTAAGTTCATGGACCCAATAAATTGCAATTGGAATAAAGTTTATAAAGAAAATTTAGAACATATCTGCCGACACTTGTTTCAACCCCAAACCGGGTCCTTTTCAGGGTAAAGCGTCAGAATTGAGTGAACAGGCACTTCCAGGCCAGAACAGGTTAAGTATGTGCACAAAAAAGTGCTGGGGTGGGGCGAACAAGTCTGGGGAAATATGTGATGCACATATAGGCTGGTCAATAGTCACTACATGCTCTCAATGAGTGGAAATCAATTGCTGTATCCAAATAGAACATGTCTGGTCGGAACCTGATATAACAGGGTAAAATCCCCTGCAAATTCGGTGGTCCACATTCGAATACGATCGAGGAACACCAAATTTGCAGGGGATTTCATATGCAACTTATTGGGTACATGAACTTGACTTCTAGCTTGAACTACACCTTCTACAAAGAAACCAAGTCTGGTTACATATCTGCTATATTCGTATGTTTTCTACCGACAGTTTGTGCAGCTCACCATGAATGAGGTGTCACTCTCCCTTTCTTCATGTTTCACATATACTAGTAGTTTTCAAGGTAACTACTAGTCCCTCTAAGGTGCAGCAGCCTATTTTCGATTTTAATTACATAGGTTCATATCATTTTGTAGTCCCAGTGCCTCTAGCAACCGGCATACTTCGACTCAGTTTAATTAACTACTCCTAAAGAACTATATAGAAAGGCAGCGGCCTCGTCCATCTCCTCACCATGCTCTCTCATGGTGTCCGACAGGGCATCATTGAGCACTGCGTCCGCTTCCACGAGGCGGGCCTCCGCTTCCCCCTCGAGGGCTTGCAGGGACTCCTCCATGCTCCTCTCGAACTCCCTGCAAGTTTCCTTGAGGACCTCTGCCCGCCTCTCTGCTGGACGCAGTGAATTCTCTACCTTGGCCATGGTGGCCATGGTGAGTCGCGCCTCCTGTGCCCCCTGCCACTCTTCCCCGATTTGCTGGCCCAAACGCTCCAACACGGAAGACATCCTTGTCGTAAGGACCACGTTTTGCCTCCTGCCCGATGGCTGATACCTGCCCCTCTGATGATGAACACACCGAGTCCTGTTGCCTCCTACCCTGATCCTGCTGCTGCCAAAATGCCTGGTGCCTGCGCCACAAGGACAGCCTCTGGGATGATGACGTACCCTGTTGCTTGGTGCCTGCACTTCCTCCATTGCCTGCCATTGCTCCTGTTGCAGCGGTGATCACCTCTGCTGATCCTCCTTCGACTCCTGACTGTGGCAGAGATGTGATCTCCACCAGACTGGCCGCTGGGGTTGGGCCATGTACACAGGGGCCCTGGGGGTATTTGGGCCGGAAGATGGCAGGGAGGACGACTGGTGCACAGAGGACGAAGAGGAGGAGGGGGTTGCAGCAGTGACCAGCACACCAAATTCATGACCAGGAACTGAGGTAGCCAGTTCATGAGGCGACAGACCTCAGTGTGATGATGTGCATGCCCCCAATTGGAAGCCTGCACATCATCACGAATGGTGCCTGTACGCCTTGTGATACCGGCTAGCAACGCTCCCACCCTGTCACAAATGGCTTCATCTGCAGCTAGTGGTAGATCCGTTTGCGTGGATACTGGTGCAGTCGCAGTTCCAGGGACAAGATCAGTCATAGTCCCCTCCACGGTGACCTGCACTGCCTCTGGCCTCTGACCCTGGACTGCACCAGTCACACCTACCTCATCACCCCACTGGGCCCCATGTGTTGGGCTGATGTGGCCTCCTCCTCCTCCACCACCACCAATCTGGATGTCTCCCCACTGTCATCTGCATCGGATTGCCCCTGTGTGGGCTCATCTGTCCCTTCCACTTCTGAGGAGCCCACAACCAACTTCACCCTCTTGGTCTCCCCTCAGCTGCTCAAAAGCAGCTGCGGCCGTTGTCGCAGACGTGACACCAGTCTCCTCGCTACCAGAAGAGGATGGTACATGGGAGGATGACTGGACCCTGCGTCTGTGCCTGGTGGAGGAATCCCTGCTGCAGTGCTCCACCGCGCCTTCTCCGCCTTTTTCTTCCATCGTCGCTGTGGATAGGGAAATAAAGAACACAAACATCAGGCTACTGAAAATATGTGTGTTTGTCACAATGCAAATGTACATCCGTGGCACTGTCAAAGGTCACAATCATCATCACCCTCCACTACACACAGGGAAGTGCCATTCACAAACACATCTGTCTTTCACAAAAGACATTCACATCCTTGGACAAGGCACCGACACAAGATCATAATTGTGTATTCAGCTCACACACATCATGGGACATACACATCTCATTCACACACATCACCTGACAGTGATGAGGCAGGCCATGGAGCTATCACATCACAGTGCACTCGAGGGCAAATTATCAGCATGAGGCAATCACAAATCAAGAACTCAAGTAACATACATCCCAGAGTGTTGGTTAGTCACACACTCACTACTCAGGCACACGCACATGTACACCGTGCATGTCCGTGATGGTGACATAAGCACCCATGTGTCACACTTCTCGCATGCCCCAGTCCAGACACAGGTATGCAAACATGTGCGCATCGTTACATGCCGGTGCGCATCACGCATTGCAACACAGATGTGGGACACGCTTGAATGGACTCACATGCAGCACTGTCAGGGACATTCACACAGACATCTGTACAGGAGGCATGCCAGACATAAGGCCAAGGTGCACACTCCAGCCACACGTCAACATGCACATGCACTATGGTGGACAAGAACACATGAACACTTACTAGTCGACTCCAGATGGAGCACAAACTCCAAGACATGGGGGTACAGCGCTGGGTAGAAGCGCTCCAGGACCCTCATCTCGTCGGTGATCAACCGGGCCCGGCGCCTCGCTCGATCATCACCAGCCTTGAGGAGGTGCAGGGCCTTGTTGTGGGCCCTGGACTTGAAGTCTTCTCAGCACTTGTGGACATGATGGTAGTCGCAATGGTGTTACCCTCTCTGCTTTGATGGCACCCACGATGTCCGCCCAGATCTTCTTCCGTCCTTCATTGCCGACTTGCCATGGGCCGTGGAAGAGGGCATCATGATACCCCAGGACTTGCTCCACCAGGATGGCAACTTCCCTGGGTGAGAAGCTGACAGCCCTCTGCCTCTCTGCCGGGGGGTTGCCACTTGCCTCAGATGGTGTTGTGCCAAACATGGCAACCCCTGAGGCAGGTGTGGATGGGCAAGGCGGTCCTGGGGCTGGGCTGTGGAGTGGTGGTATGGCAGTCGGGAGTCTTCAGGATCAGCAGAGGTGGTCACAACTACAGGATCACTGGCAATGGCTTCAGAGCAGGCACCAAAATGCAGGGCACGTGGGCAGCAGGCACACAGAGTGGGCTGGCTGAAGCGATGGCTCGTAGGAGGCAGCTCGAGGTAGTTGGAGGCAGGTGAATTGGCTATTAGGCAGGAGTGTGGGTCTTCCGTGTTACTCGTGTGGCCAGCCGGAAACCGAGTGACTCCGCACGTGCGGAAACGGTGCGTTAGCGTGGAATTAGAGGAAAGGCCCGAAGCGCGTAAGTTATGTGACACACGCTGAACTTTGGGCGTTGGCGTTCAGGATAAAGGTGTGCAAAGGACAACATTACAATGTACGTGCATTTTGTGGTGGACGGACGTGTGGACTTCGGAGTATTTTGGGGTCCCACGCAATTTGTTCACTACTATTGAAGTGCGTACTTTTTCTTTTGGCAAGGGAGTTGCGCGTGTCTTTTTTTCTTTCTACAAGGCAGACGGTGAGTCGCACATGCATTTTTGCATACTTTGGTTACCACTGTGTGTCGTGTACCCCATTTTCGAGGTCATAGTACCCTATGTGTTCCACAAGAACACATTTTTTGTGTTGCTGGGTGTACTGTGGGAGTTTTTTCTTCACACGTGGGCTGAGGGGTCATGTACACGTTGATTTTTGTTTTTGGGGTGCCTGAGCATTACGCGACCCGTTATTATTTTCACCAGCGGTTAGATAGAGTCTTGCTGGAGCACAGTGGTATGTTTTCCATCACGTACCCTGCCCCCTCACTCCAATTGCCCAGGACAATTGTTTGCTGCACCTCCCATTGCGCTAGTCCATCAGTGCCATGACTGGGAGGGCAACAAGTGGGAATGGAGGCAAAGTTGGGTGACCTGGCAGAGGTGGCCAAGGTGGCTGAGGTGGACGAGGTGGCCAAGGGTCCGAGGTGTCCAGGACCATGCAGGGAGCGCTATGCCCCCCACCCAACAGGGTCGGGAGATGCAGATGATGCTCATGTCCCCACCAGCCGGGGTCACACACCTGCAATGTCATCTGCTGTCCAGGGCAGCCAGGGTGTGGAAACTGCGGGGGCAGCTGCGGCTACCACCACCCAGGTCACCCAGCCTGGACTGTAGTGGTCCCGGCCCAGGGCCAGAGTGACTCAATGGCCGATTTCCATGTCCCGAAGGACAAGACACATGCAGTGCAAGTTCCTGGCACTGGCACACAGGGATCCGGAGCAGCAGTGTCATATGCTGTATACACTGGCCAGGGTCAGGAAGCTGCAGGGGCAGCTTTAGCAACCCCCAGCCTGGCTCAGGGTCACCCAGCCAGGACTATATTGGTCCAGGGCCAGAGTGACCCAGGGGCCAATTCCCTTGTCACTAAGGGCAAGACACATGCAGCGCAGAGTCCTGACAACAGCACCCGGCTACCGATACCTGTAAGCAGACCTGTCGTTACATTAGTGGCAGATGCCATAGGCCAGTCCACCACTACTCCAGCCCCTACTGATTTGAGCGGTAACAGCCACTCAGGGTCTGTACCACCTCGCAAGAAGCAGAAGCGTGCTGTAGCGGTACAGGCTGAGACCCCAGACACAGCACAGGAGCCAACACACATCAAGAAAGAGGAGTTTCTGTGATCAGGAACTGGACATCCTCAGGGACTATATGTTGGAACACGGCCGTGACATGCTGGTGCATGCAGGGAGCACAAATACGCCTGCTCAGCGTATGGCCCACTGGCAGTGCCTCGCGGACCGTATTAGCACATTGGGCTATGAGGGGCACACAGCTGGTGATGTCTTGAAGCGTTGGAATGACCACCGACGCCGAGCAAAAGATAAGCTGGCTGCCAGGTTTGCCTCTACTCTTGTGACTGGCAGTGGGTCACCACCAGGGGACGATGAACTCACTGGACATGAGGAGATTGCTAGTGATTTCTTTGCAGTGGAGCAGATCCAAGGCGTGGGAGACCAGCCAATGTATGAGGCAATGTCCGGCGTGTGTGTCCAGGCCATGTGTATGTCGCTTGGGTGATGTGTTTTGATTGTCTGCCAGTTCAGACTACATTGACATGATTGCCATGTGTGAACCATGTGATGTTGGACTGATACGTGCTTGTTGTCATGCAGATTGCATGCAAACCATATGCTGCACACAGAGACAATCCTCATCACCAAACCTGATCCCTCCTTCCATGACACTCTCTGTCCAGGCTCCCTTGGCCCTATTCCTGCTCCAACCTGTGGTGGCGGATAGCCTGTGATGACCTTCCACTCAACACTATCCTTCTATCGTCACATGTCTGACATCTCTGAGAGGTCACCCTGCCAGCTGCTCCTCCTCAGAGGCATTCTTCCTTTACTCTCCTTCCCCCAGCAGCTCACTGTCTACAGAGGACTGGTTATTCCTATGGTGGACTACTGCAACAGGCTTTACCAGGATTTCTCTGATTCTACTGTCTTCCCTCTGCAACTCAGGCAGACCTGGACTGTGTGAAAAGTCCTTTAGGCTTGGTGCCAGGTATCTCCCTAGGACTGTGCTGATGGCACAGGCTCACAGTGGCTACGAGTGTTCATTCATGACCCTGTGCATCCTCAGCAAGACCCTATTGGTCCTGGACCTGCTATTCCTTTAACTCCATCTCTAGTATTTACTTTCTTCTCATGGTCTTTGATCATCCCTTTCCTACTCGCTCAGGGTCAGTTGCTCCTCATGGCAATTTGTTTGTGGTTATCATCTGTGTTGAGCTGGGGCCTCCCTCTGGTACAGCCTCCTTGCCTCTATGTAACTGGAGGTGTAGCTTCTCCGCACGTCTGATGCTTCCTCATGTGTTGTGCTTTATATCCTCCTCTCCCCTGCTGTAGTGCCAGATGACTGAGAGAATGCACTTGTCACCTGTCCACACTGTCAGCTACAACACAGTCCTCTGAGTCACCATCTTAACCCATGCACTGCCTCCCACCCATCCCCCAGACTGTTGTGGGTTTGGGGGAGTTTGGGGGTTTACTGTATCCCTACAACTCACTGCCAACAATTTACATATAATGATTGCACTTGCCTTACACTGCCATCCGGCCACAACATTGACATTACTGGTTCTGTGTTTTTATTCATAGTTTAGGCCGTTTCCATGTACTGCACTGCACCCTCACACATCTAAGCCCTGTTCTCCCTTTCAACATGCCTATTCACTTGCGTGATGTCAATGTGACCTAGAATTATGGAATCAGTGTGCCTACGTTCACTGTATTACACCACCCTAGCATTGTTGAAGCCTGTGACATGTGTGTTTTCAAATTGTGATTTCCATGTAATGTCATTTGACATGCATTGTACATGGCTCATGGACAGTAGTCTTCTACTTCCATCTCAGGCTGGTTGACAGTTCGGGCATGGCTATGCTATGTGCCATCTGTGTATTATTATCAGTCATGTTTGTGGAAGGACTATGCCAGTCACATGCTTGTGTGTGAAGCGGGTGATATGCACCATGCAGTACATGTGTTATTTTGCCCTTTGACACACATCCATGTCTACTTTCATGCTACCCTTCACTTTCATTGACACTGCATGCGTGCCTGAGTTTGTGCCATGTGTGACATGGCAGGTGTATGTGTTGGCAGACAACATTGTGATACCTATGTGTGTGGCCAATGCTATTTACATGTGTACTCATGTTTTTTTGGGGATTTTGTTCAGGTGATGAGGCACTGGATGCAGTGGAGGAGGATGTGAAGGAGGATGTGAAGGAGGAGGAGATGGTGGAGGAGGAATTGTATTCTCAGCCACAACCAGGCACCAGTGGAGGATGTGGTGTGGTAGCCCATGACAATCCATTGGTGCTACATAACATCCTTGCCAGGGGTGTGTCTGAGTACACATCTGAGGAAGCCTATGCCTCTGGTGCTGAATCGGACATGAAGCCTCATTGCTGTAGCAGGTGAGTGATTCTACAGTGGGTGCTGTTCTGTCCCAAACACCTGCAGGGGGAGTAGACCCCTCACGGGGCCAGTCGGTGTTGGAATGTCCGTCTGTGGTGGTTATAGCTGCAGGGTCAGGCTCCACAGTATTGGCTCCTGATCCTGGGGCAGCTGATCAAGGGAGTAATGCAGTCCTGCAGCCACAGGCAGCGCCAGCGCAGCAAGGGCCATGTATCCTTGGGTCCGGCCGGTGTGGGGTCCGGCAACGTGGTGGCCGTGTGCCACCCGGAATACTGTGTGGGAGGAATCCATGTATGCTGTTGCACAACAACAGGGGGCATCATGTGAGATGTTGGCTCAGGGAATAGATAGGGTGGCCAATTCCATGCCCCCCCCCAAAAGACAGATGGATCTCCAGTAGCAGGCATTGCAGTCCACATGCTGCTCACACAGGCTGGACATGTTGGCCAGCAACAGGAGCCGACGGGCTGAACTGGGGGCTCTGCACACAGCCATAGCTGCTGAGGCCCACAGGGCAGCCCTGAGGGAAGAGAATACCTCCCTTAGATATAGTCTGGGTGCACTCAAGTTATGCTGCAGTAGACAGGCAGAACAGGAGATGGAGCATTTGACGCACAACATCTCTTTCGAACTACGTGCATCCCGTGAGGTCTTGCAAGCAGAGATCCATGCATACCGTGAGGTCTTGCAAGCAGAACTCTGTGGATCCTGTGAGGTGGTGCATGCGGACCTCTGGACCATCGTGCTGCAGAATCAAACCTATTGGACCCGCATGCTCGCTGCTATTGAGGAGCAGACCAGGGCTATACATGGTCAGTCTCCCTTACCATGCACATCTCCTAATGCTACACCAGAGGGTGACAACAGCATCAACACTTCTCTCACTCTATGCTGTCCATGCATGCCATCAACCCATGGAGGTTTTTATTTTAAATTCTCATATATATGTATATACCTACTCACTCCTGGCTGCCTAACCCGCCCCCACCTGGTTCACCATGGCCAACTTTGAAATTATTTTTTTGGTCTTTTGTGCATTCATGTGACAGTGTGTTGCTTTGTGTGGCATCTGAAGGCATCCACTGTGTGTTCCGGCTGGGCCCATACAGGCTTGTCTCGTGTTGGTACCCTCCTTGTTTGTGCCTTAGGGTCCAGACACATGACATTCCTACTTCCCCTTTCCATGGGCTTGCAAGGAGGGCTGCGTGTGAAAGTAACTTACACAGAGGGGGCTTCCATTATTTCTGTGGCCAGTCTGAAGTCCAACCTGTGTATACACCCCTAGTGGGGAATCGTGATTGTTTGTCTACTGCATGGTTTACATACCTTTTTGTTTGGACATTGATAAATGTCCTTTTTTCATGTTACATCTTCATGTATTACCTTGCCTGTCGCCATTATTGTTGGCCTTCCGGCTGTATGCATTTCCCTGCCCCCTTTAGTTAGCCGAAACAAACTCAAGATAGAAGGGGTCCATGTGGCAGTTTAGCCAAATTGATGCACTTGTGCTATTGTGATTGATCACTGTCTGACGTGTCACTATTGGGTCCTGTGTTTATGATGTGTTATGCTAGACAATGGATGTTCCTGTGTACAATTTTATATTGATGTGTGAGAGTGAGTTATTTTTTACCCAGTTCCATTTATCGGAGTGCACTTTGTGACAGTAGTGTTATGTGTTGGGCATTTATTTGTCACTTTTGACATTGTATGCAATGGCATGGTGTGGCAACCAGATGGCATAAAGTTTTGGAGGGTTTAGGTGACATATCAGCATTTAGATGTGTACTTTTGCATGGGGTTAGCAGCATACTGCTTCTCCAATGTGTGCCTTTTTTCACACAAGAATGGGTTAGTTTAAGTAGTTAGGGATGCAGACAATGTAGCACTTCCAAGGACACATTCTCAGGGTGGTAAGGTTGTGACAGTGGATTGTCCCTTTGTCATCATCGACTGTCACCTGGAATGTGCCAGGCCTGTGTGCACTCCGCAGGGGTTGGATTTTAGGAGAACAATTGTGCCACAAGCTGGGTACGGGCTGCCTCACCACGTGCCCTTTCCCCTCCCATGCGCATCAGGCGTGCATGTGTTTAGGGGTGTGGGGGAACCACCATTTCCACCAGTATGCCACGCCGTGTTGCAACATTGTGCAGGGCACATGCTGCCACAATGATCCTGCACACTACTGGTGGTGCATATAGTAGCTGTCCACCAGAGTGGTCAAGGGAGCGGAAGTGTGACTTTAGCACTCTGAATGTGCGCTCCACTATTGCCCTAGTTGGAATATGGGCTGTGTTGTATCTTACCTGGAGTGGTGTTGTGGGGTTCCGTATTGGCGTCATCATGTAGGTATTCAGAGGGTAGGCACTGTCCCCTGGGGAGTTGAGAATGATTGTCATTAGTTGGCTTCGTCTATTGGTCTGTGTCTAACATGCATGCATGTGCATGGCCATTTGTACTCACCAATGAGCCATGTGTTGCCCTGCCTCCCAGCTTCCAGGTCCCGGTGTAGGGATGACATTCTGAATATGAAACTATCATGGGTGGACCCTGGATAGTTGGCATATACCGAGGTAATGATTCCCTTGGCATCACATACAACCTGCACGTTAATGGAATGCCAGTGCTTGCGATTGCTCTGTGGCCCTAGGTGGACGTAGGGCTAAATGGATGCAATCGTTGGCACCCAGCACTTTGGGGTAGTGCATCACACCATAATAGTCCTGGACCTCGGCCTGCCTTTCTGCAGGTGTTCTGGGCATGTATATGGGCCTGCGGACAGAGGGGCGTGCATTCATGATTGCCAACACCTGGTGAAGGCAGCGTGACTGCGTGGGCTGTGAAATGCCCCCAACTATGGCAGTTGTCTGCTTAAATGACCCAGTGGCCAGAAAATGCAGTACATTGAGCACCTTTTCCAAAGGGCTCAGTGCTTGGGAGCACAGGGTGGGTGACGTAAGGTCATCCTCCCACTCAGTGACCAGGTCTAAGATGATATGAGGTGGAAACCTATACCTGCCATAGACCTGGCCATCAGGCATCCCAAAAAGGCTGGTCCTGGGTAAAAAAATGCAGGCCCTGGGTATCCTCCTCCTCCTCCTCCTCCTGCTGCCGTGTCCCATGATCACTGCTGTGAGAAATGGTAAATTCATCGTAGCTGTATACGCGTGTTTATTTTTTGCATGCACTTTTATGCATTTTTTTCGGTGCGCGGTTACGCTTACGCCAGCTTTTGTGTGCTGGATGTGTTTCCCGGGATTGCGCGTCTTTTGTCGCGCACTGGTGAGCCCTGTTCGATTCCATGAATACGTGTTATTAGCGCGCGTGTGGGCATTGCGAGTATTTTACTGTGTTACTTCCCACGTAACGCCCATACTTACGCTTGTTGTTCCCCATTCCACATGTGCCGCCCCTTTTTTTAGGTGACTGTGCTAGGCAGTATGCGCCTTCGCAGGGTGTCTCGCGCAAGGCATTCGAGGTGTTGCTGTGACGTGCTGAACCCACGCCAATTCCGCACACGTCTCGGGTAAGCCATGCGCAATGTGTTCCATGAATCGGTAAACGTGCGCTTGCGCCCGTTCTCGCGCGCAAGTTCCCCTTTTTACGTGCAGATTATTCCATGAATCAGGCCCTTTATTTAGAAGTATTCTAGAGTGACAAATTGTGGCGCAACCAGCACAGGAGGGAGGAAACATTTCTCATCAGACACAGTACAGTTCTGGATAAGACGATATTGTAGTACACCACAGAAAGTATAATCTTTAGAAGGCGGCAGGCATCAGCCAAGCTTTACGTTTGTGGTGGAATCTGTTAAAGGGCAAATGTGCGGGCAGATTGTGTCTCCACTTTGGTTCAAAGCGTTTCAGCCTTCTTCCACCATGGCGATGTTTATGGATGGTTTACCCACATATGGTTCTTCCGCGTAAGTTAATGTCGGGTTTCTTGCTTGAATGCACAGTTCGGCCACTTTTGAAATGTTCTTTATGTCAATTGACCACTGCGCCCGATATTCAATGAAAAGAACCTTGAACCAAATACGGTGTACCGCTAGCCAGTCAATTGTTTTTCAGACTGAGCTACTGTGATCCTGTCTCTTTCGGGCTATGATTATTATTGCAGTTTGGCTCTATAGAAGCTGGAGTTGTTTTTCGTTTTATTAGGTAGACTTGTCTGCTCGGGCTCCTTGAAGTGTCTCATGTGCTAGATGGAATTACTGATAATGATCTCGGTTCCAAATAACTGAACATACTCCAAAAATATGGCAAAGTACTACTTTATTATCAGCATAAAATAAATTTGGGCAATCTGGCGAATGACAGGCTGTAATTCACACACCCACACCCAAATGTGATTATGCAAAGGTTTTATACCTCAATGTGCATCATTTATGATGTCATCCTGCGTGGCAAACTAAAACCTCTTGAAGGGAGGGATTGGTTAGGGGAACATATGTACCTATAGTATAAATATGTGTTAACTTCATTGGCTGCCCCTTATCTGGTGAGCACTCCTCGAGCTACCTCTAAATACGTATAATCTTGATTATAGCGGAACAAATGGCAGTGGGTTGGTCTCTGCAACATTGCATAGCATGTTGCTACATAGACCCTCTGATTGGTTGTCATGCTTTCCCAACCTTGGACTTTTGGCCCGTTAGCAGCACATAAGCAAAACAAAATACAGGTGCCACGAACAACGTCAGACTACTCCCTGCTTTCCCAACTAGTCCATCATCTTTTATCAGTCAGGCATCAAGCCAAGGCCTTTCCTTTGTAGTTAACCTCGAAGCCTGCTCTCGGTTCTGGAACATTGAAGGGAGTGTAGGCATACTATTATCTTCGTTTGGACATACTCAGTCCGTCTAGCATGGACTTTCCGAATCTTTAATTGTCTAATACTTGGCTCTTGCAGATGTTTTCTCCTTCTCTTAATCCAAGATAAATATGTCTTACGTACATGGCTTATCCTTTTGTCTCCCCTTATGCCTTGCAATTATTCAAGCATCCTTGATCCCAAGCCAATAGACTCCTCTTTATTCCTCACCTCAAAGCTGTTTTTCCAGCATCTCCTAACTCTGCAGTCCTGGTCTGTCTCCCAGGTAGCTTGAATGGTTTTAATACGAGTCCGAAGTCCATCTTTTCATCACATCTGCTCTAGTCATGTTACGATTCTGCGTGTGTATATTTTTTAATCAGCAGGGATTTCCTCATATTTGATTATGTTTCTCTTGTTACTTCAGTTACATCTTTATTCTTTGAGTATTTGCATATCGTTTCAGTGAGTCTCAGCATCTCTCCTCTATGACGTCACTCTGCTCTTGTCAGATTTCACTTATAGCTCTATGATGTCCAATGGTGTGTGCAGGCATCCTTCCACCCTCTCAGTGGTACATTCAATACCATTGTCTGAGCGTATATCGTCTTTCATACACTCGATGCAGTATTGGCATGATACCTGGTGTCCCACATAGGGTTCTCCTCCTACTGTCCAGTATGACAGAGGTAAGTGGGTGGGAGCTGGGGATAACATGTCCACCTGCTCCTCTACATTTGCAAGGCTGTTGTTGCAATAGCCCAGGAATATTGTTGGGGCCAATCTTCTCCTTTGTGCTGGAACACTGGGAGGAGCAGAATGTATTTCAGTAAGAAGTCTTCCATAGATTGCACAGCATTTAAAATAATTCCAGTTATGGATCTTCAGAAGATTTCTTAAATATGCTAAAGATATTTGTCTTTGACTTGTCCCAAAGCTCTTCCTTCTATTCCATATGGCCCGATAAGGACTTTTACAGAGCTAGTTGCTACTTTGTCTTGCGTCTAGTTCTTAAACTTGAATTCTTCTTAACCAACTATTCACATCCGTTTTTTGACAAAGAAGTAATTTACTTCGAGCATCTTTACAAAGGAAATATTTTGACTTTCAGATCAGTAGAATGACTTCCAAACCTTTAGATATGGAATTTAGTGTCCCAAAGAGTTGACTGATATTCTGCACGGACCATGGCAGGACCTCACCACAGACCAGCATCGTGTTCCTAGAAGGGACACTTTCTTGGCCTAGGGGCACTTCTGTGAGCTGGAGGACGTGGCCAAATGGGTTAGGCAGGCATGGGGCGGAGGCAATGGTCTGTACTAGCAGTACTTGAATTCCATTGGCAACACTCCAAATCATAGTAGGAATGTGTGTATGCATGCAAGGGCAGGAGGGGAGTGGCCACCTGCTGAGTAGTAGTAAATCATCCCATAGAATCTGCACTTCATGTAAGTGAACATACAGCAGGTGTCCCAAAGGGAGATATTTTATATATGTTTTTGCTTTGCACGCCTCCAAGGACCAGAACAAATTTGAAACTTTATTGTCAATGCATTGTAAATAACAGTTGCTACATAATATGATATGGCATTTGTAACGCGCCTATACACAAGTGCTTCAAAGCGCAATGAGGCAAGGAAGGGGGAAGAAGGGGAGGACAGAGACAACAATCTTACTAGGCCAAGTGACATTGAGATTGCGCTAGTGCAGCGGACTGGGGAGGGGAAAAGTGCCAGGGGAAAGGGAAGGGGCAGTGCTGTACATGGGATCAAAACAATAACAAGAAGTGCGGCCAACGGGTGGCAGGTGCAAGGGTAAGTGCAGACAGCAGCTTTCCAAAAGTGCAGGTAGGGTTACAGATACAGATCCAAGTGCAAGGGTTGCCGGGAGGGAGTGCGGGTGTGCAACTGGGCCAGCAGGGACCTGGGCCTGAAATCAGAGGGTAGCCAGGTGACCAGTGCAGTATCAGACAGGAAATCAGCAGGGGAGAGGAAGAGAGAAATCAGAAGCAAAGAGGATGGTCTTAAGGTGCTTCCGGAAGATGATGATCAGAGATGATTCTCCTCATTTCAGAGTGGCAGGGAGGGTGTTCCAGAGGGAGGCCCCAGCAGAAGAAACAGGGACGTCATTTCACCAAAATACCATGGGTAGTGGAAGTGGCATCACACGACCCTTGACCCCTGGATGACATCACAGGAAATGATGTCGCAAGTAGCAATGGAACACAACCTTTCACCCATTGACAAAACAGGAAGTGGCATCACATAGTATTGTACACTACAAAAAATATGGTTATGAAATCACTGTAATGTGATGTACATTTCATACAAGAATGGATTGCCATATCTATCGTTAAGATCAGTGTGTATAGGCCCATATTACCAAATTACTGTGAATGCAAGCAGACATCTATGACCAAATGATAATGATGTGTTATTATATAGCACTTAAGCTTAAGCGCTTTATATAGAAAAAATATACACCCAATATCACCCAACCTGTGTTGGTACTCATTTATCGACCTCAGAAGGATGAAAGGCTGAGTTGAGGTATTTAAGAACATACTAAATCAGTGACTCACCCCTTAAAGTGTGCCTAAAATAAACCTTTAATGAGTCTAGCAAATATTGTATAGAATTCCAGAAAGACACATTATTTGGTATTTCTATTCTTTCTTATTTAGGGTCAGTGCTGAAAGTGGTAGACGTGTGGCACTCTTGTTCTTATTTTTCTTTTTTTTATTAAAGAACCTGAACAAGAAAGCCAGCCACTCCAAAGTAAAGAGCCACATGGTGCTGGCCACAGCCCAGGAGCTTGCATTATAAAAAAAAGAAGAAAAAAAAAGGTTGCATGGAGACAGTTGAGACCGCTAGCAACCCCTAAATGACGTCCCAGTGAAGTAAGAGATCTACCACCAACTCGTTGCTTGGAGAAGCAACTGCCCCTGAGGGAGTTGGAGGTGGAGGAGCGAAGAGCTTGAGCAGGAGGGTTTTTGCGAAGAGAGAGTTTGAGGTATTGAGGATACAGGCCCCAGAAGGTCTTGTGGACAATGCAGAGGGTCTTGAGCTTAATCATTGCAGCCACTGGGAGTCAGTGCAGAGATTTCAGTGCTGGAGAAATACGATCCCTGGGCTTGAGGCCAAGGACAAGTCTCGCAGTCCTGTTATGGATGAATTGCAGAGGGCAGAGATTACAAGCAGGTAGATTGAGAAAGATGCTGTTGCAGTAGTCCATCCTAGAGAGAAACAGAGCTCTAGAGACAGTGAACTTCTGGGGGAAGGAGCGGAAAGGAAGAATACCTGTGAGGAGGTGCAGTTGATAGTTTGACTTCATAGAGACGTCAGAGATTTGAGGAGAAAAGGAGAGGATGGAGTCAAAGATGACCCCTATGTTCTTAGCCTCACAGGTAGGAGCTGGAAGAAGGCCAAGGGAGGCTGGCCGGAGAGTGACAGGAAAGGAGGGTGCAGGTGTGCTGATGAGGAAAATCTCTGTCTTACTGGCATTAAGGCAGAGATCGTTGGCGGCACACCACTCCTGGATAGCAGACAGACAGTCAGAAGTGAGAGAAGGAGAAGAGGTGGCAGAGGGGAGCCTAAAAACGAGCTGAGTGTCATCCGCATAGCACTGAATGTTGGAGCAGAGAGCAGCAATGCGCTGGGCGAGAGGTGCCAGGTATTGGTTGAACAGCCAGGGAGAGAGGTTAGACCCCTGGAAAACACCACTGATAGAGAGTGAGATAGAGGAAAGGCAGGACCCAAGTTGGACCTGGGAGGGTCGATCAGAGAGGAAAAATGTCAGCTATCGGTGATACCCAGGTTATCAAGAAGACGATTGAGCAGGATGGCATGGATGATCATGTCAAAGGCAGAAGAGAGCTTGAGTAAGATGAGGACAGAGAGGATATTAGAATCAAGGTTAGAGAGCAGGTCTTCATGGATGTTCAGGAGAGCAGTTTCCATGCTTCTGGCTGCTCTGAAGCCAGACTGATGGTCGTGGAGACAACCAACAGATTCAGTGTGAAGAATAAGCTGGGAGATGGCCAACTTTTCCAGGAGTTTGCCCATGAAAGGAGTGATGGAGATTGGGCGATAGTTAGCCAGACAGGAGGGGTTGGATGAGGGTTTTCTTGAGAAGAGGGTTCACAAGAAAGTGCTTCAGGGGGAAGGGAAGGCTCCAGTGGTGAAGGAGTGGTTTCAGAAGTCAGCCAAGGTAGGAGGTAGAGACTGCAGCAAGATTGGCCAGCTCCTTGCAGATTTTAAGGAGTTCAGCCGCATTGTTAGATGCCGCAGAGACGCATGTGGATGTGGACTCTCTTCTTTGTGCAGACAGGGAGCCGGTATTGCCTTTGGAGCAGGCGTCAGGCCAGTTTGTCAGAGGATGCACAAGAAGCTATCCATTTCCTCTCAGCCACCCTGCACTTGCGTTTAAGGGTGACGAGGTCAGAGTCATACCAGGAGTTGCACTTGGCTTTGACCTTCAAGCGGATCCTCATGACGGGGGCAAGAACATAAGGATTATTAGAGATAGAAGAGTGGAGCATGGAAAGGGCTGTGTTAGGATGTGATTCAGCCAGAGGAGGAGGAGTGGGAGAGAATGTGTCAGCAAAAGCCTCAACTGACGCACGGTTCATGGGTTGGATGACCGAGAAGGTAGGTGGCAGTGCTGGAGTTGGCTTGGCCTGAGGGGTAGAGAGGGAGAGATAGGAGGAAAGAAGAAAGTGATCACTCCAGGAGAGAGGAGTGGTGAGGGGCTAGAGAGGGTGAGGTTTGAGGAGATCAGACATCTAGAGTGTGCCCTGCCAAGTGAGTTGGGCCAGAGGGGAGAATGGAAAGAGAGAGAGAGTCACAGAGGTTGCAAAAGAGTCCAAAGGAGGGACAGGAAGCATCCAGGTGTATGTTAAATTCTCCAAGAAGGAGGAGTTGAGTGGTTGAGGCCAGGAGGGAGGAGGAGAGGTCTGCCCACTCAGAGAGGAAGGTGGTCGATAGATAGTAGCCACGGTGAGAGAGTGGCCAGGAGAGAGAGAGAGCCTGCAGACAGGCATTCAAAAGAGGAGTAGGCCTGCATAGGAATGACAGAGGCAGGGATCCATTACAGGAAGATCAAGGCTACATCCCCTCAGGCACAGTTGGATCTGGGCACAGAGAGGCCCATGGAGCCATCAGGGAGGAGAGTGTCAAAGCTTGTGACAGAGCTGGCAGTGAACCATGTCTCGGTGAGAACGAGGACATCGAGATCATGTACTTCCAGGAGGCGGCAGATGTCAGAGTAGTGTTTGACATCACTTTAGTGAATGTATTAGGCTAAAAGTCAGTACTCTTGCAAACATATGCATGAAGATTACACAAGGATCTCTACAAATGTATGTGTACCAGGCTTAATGGTAGACACCCCTTAATAGGAAGAAGTCAATGTTATCTCTTCTGGAGCACAACAGTAAATCACTGCAAAGTGTGTGAATTTTAAAGCTACTGACAAACCACTTCCCACTTTTCTCACCAAACATCTTCATTCACACTCTTGACTCTGAAATATGTTCTGTCACTATGCTTCTGCACTGCGCCACATCACCACCATACTGGTGTCAAGGTGTTGAAACCTTGTCCATGGTGTATTGTGCCGCCCCCTGGGGGAACCAGGATTTAATCTGCTGGGAAGGAGCATGAGCAACACTGATGTAAGAGGAAGAGAAAGAAGGGAGGAATGTGCAGACACATAGAGGGAATTATATGAAGGAAATGATTTGTAACAGTGTGAATGCGTGTTAGTCCACTGCATAGGACTATCTTTGAGAGAGAGAGAGAGGTGACAGAACAGTATCTGTTAACATAATATACCCATTGGGATTTGAAATAAACCTTTTAAAGAAAGAGATTATGTAGTGTTGGATGCGTGAGGTGCTCAAGAGCATTCTCAGACAATCTTGGTGTGTGTATAGAGAGGCTTACATACCTACAGAGTCCATTTATGGTGTCACAATTCCTGAATAAGGATACTGCCAAGCCAAACTCAAGAAGGAGGCTTCATCCAGGAGTAGAACTTGTGAGAGGTGAATATTGTTGAAATACAAAGCAGGGGAGTGGACTATGTAGCGGTAATAAAGTAAAGGTACTGAAACAAAATTCTCAAAAACGTGTTCTGTAAGTCCTTGCATTTTTAGAGCTTATTTTGCATTACATTTGACATCATACATATTGAACTTCAAGTACTGGAATGAAACTGGATGTGGGCCTAACAAACAAATGGTTAATTATTTCACCCCTGAAATGGGAGTGCATGACGTCTCTGTAAACGTTCCCATAGTTTAAACTACGCTCAAGATATAGACACATCCCATGAGCATGTTTGAGAAAGTCACTTGCTTATAATCCTTGTTTGGCACAGGAATTCTGCTTGTAACTGTGATAAACTGTGTACAACATCTATAACATTTCCATTTCCATAAAAAGTGGTTGTTTTTGTGCATAAAACAAACTGATATGATAGGCAGGATTAGCACCTGGGCACAACAAAAAACAGTACATGTTCTGTAAGCGACTGCTTTGTTGTTTAACTTTAGTTCGAGATTCTTTTAGGTGTGAACAAGGCACTGAGTTCCCTCAGAAGGCTGAACAAAATCGCATATACACATCTCAGAACATATACAATACAGTTCAACAAATAAAATAGTATTCAGCTGGCACAATTCAACCTAACAATAGACAGCCACTTTCTTACGTGGTCTTCATAAATGGAATACAATGTGACCACATTTAATTGTAAAATCCATAAAACTCTAGAACTTGAGTCATATATGTTTCTTTTGCCCCGGCAAATGTTGAAACCAAGTTACACTTCTAATTTAGATTTGTATAACGCGGTCTGTTGTCTTATCCAAGACATATCGAACCTCCAAACACTCATTTGTAGGGTGTTACCCTCGTTAGTATTATTTCCACTCTACCAACAAGCTGCATGCCTTTCATAAACCTCAGTGGTATCACCACTCGAGAAAACCTTCACATCCTGGAAATTATCTTCACCTCCATTGACTAAAGTGTGATCCCTGTCCAAAAAAGTTTGGCGTCATCCCCCCTCAAAGACTAAGGAGTAGAGGAATGCCACTGGCTGCTCACAGTTCTAAAGAGGGAGTTTCATAATCCTTTTGTGTTACCAGAATGCAGTGGCACTGCAGTCCCTCTTTGTGACAAAGCCTCTTTCACCAGCATGTGCCAATTTTGCTCTTCAACAGTGGAGTAATGTTTTGCCTGCCAAAAAGTGCACAGGCAGACATATATCTCTTTATCCCCAGTACACCGAAGGGCAAACCTTGGACGCAGGTAGGCAGTGCAAATGATTCACACATACACACACAGTTAGAAGATAAGTCAGCTCTTACATGGCTATTTATTCATATTTAAGCATACATAAAGGAATAAACAGCAATGGAAATAAAGCACAGATAAAACAGTAATCTACAGAGAATACATCACTGTCGGTGCAACCTCATTTCTCATCTTGCCAGAAGCAGCTGGAATGAGCATCTGCGCATTGGCCGCTAACCGCTAGTCCCAGGCCGTAGTGACCTACGGTAAGCTGCCACTGTGTAATTACAGGTCATGGTGTTATTTACATTGGTACATGTGCTTGGAACTCGTGCACACCATTTCTTCTAAAATTCAGTTTGATTTCGCTGTTTAGTTAGGTTCAACTGTTGGCATTTGCCAATTTCTTTTGATTCACAGGTCATCCGATAGCAAACATTGCCTTGAGTCACATTATAGGTTAACATTTGTGTCAGGTTTCTCCATTTGCGATTTGTTTCTTGCCAAATCTTGCAATACTTGTAGACAAAAAAAGACTGCCAGACATCGGAATCCTGTACTGCAGAATCACTGTGCATGACCCCGAAAAGTTGCCTCAGGATTGGAGCAGGTGTTGGCACTGCTACTAAACAGGTAGTCAGCAACGCTTCTACATGATGCACAGCAGTCAAGCAGAATCGTGAAATGTTTAAATCTTGCTGTGCTAGATATGTCCACATGTTCTCTGTTTGGGCAATCATCTGGGAATATTTTCCCTGCCCTAATGACATCTCTTGCACAGCCGACATCAATGTTGTTTATGCTCGCATCTGACGTGCCCTTTGCATTCCACGAATCCTGTTCTTCGGTCTGGCTGTTTTTTTGGTATCAGCATTGGGCTGCTTGTGGTCATCCTTGCTGATCATCATCAGACTCCCATGGAGCACTGGCACAGATGTGACATTTCACATCGTCAGTTGCAGCATGCCGTTTGACTCTCTAGAACAGAGTCCATTTAGTCCCACAGTTACACCAGCCAGACACAGGATCTACAAAGCAAACCCAGAAAAGATATATCAGTGTTGATAATCACTCTCTTAAGAAACATTTGTCTGCAGGCACATACTGCCATTTTTACTTGCCAGGTTCCATCACTAAGACTACTTGGTCCTTCCCTGACGCAATAACATCTGCGGGCACCAGTGGAACACTTGGTCTTTTGACTCACACTTTCGCACCCGGTACCATGCTGTTGGAAGAGCTGAAACCACAATCAACACAAGTAGTTAATACTGTTGGCGGCTCCCCTTTTTTGATCATGGACAACTTAACTGGGACAATAATCAATTAGGCTATTCGATCTCCCATATGAATCGGTAACACTTGGTCTCCACTGTTCATTAAAATGACTTTGATTTCTCCTTGATAATCTGCATCTATGACCCCTCCTACCACTTGAATGCATTTTAATGCTAATCCAGATCTAGAGGCAATCCATCCCATATTTTCTGGTGGAATATGTACTCCAATCCCTGTTTCAATTACAATTATCCCTCTTGGGTCTAACCTGATCTCTTCATGAGAATGCAAGTCTACCCCTGCTGATTCTTGGGTTGCTCGATAGGGAGCTAAAGAACCCTGTGTAATTTCCCAGTACATTAAAGTCTATCTAGCTGAATTGGGTTGAATCTGTAAAGCAGGAGTCATTAATCACATCAATGGGGCCTAATGGTTATTCACCGGTCTATTATTCAACGCCTGTACCGCATCAAATACTCAATCACGCCAGCCTGCTAAACTGCCATTGCCAGATTTGCGCAGTTGTTCTTTCAACAACCAATTCATTCTCTCAATCAAACCTGATTCCTCTGCGTGGTAAGGGGTCTGATACACCCACTCAATGCTCTTTTCGTGCCAATATTTCTGAATCACTTTGCCTTTAAAGTGTGACCCATTGTCACTTTGAATTTGCAAGGGTACACCGTAATACAGCATAATCTGATCTAACAACTTAATGGTTTTCAGTTGTGTAGTATGTTTACACGGCAATAATGTAGGGGAGGATTGGTCCAAAAGACCCCCCTTGCCTACATCCCTTCCCCAGGTGAGGGCCATGGCTCATCGGGCGTCCCCTCATACCACCAGGGCCCAGGTGGTGGAGGGCTCACCTGCTGAAGACATTGCCCACACGTATCGAATTTAGCTAGGCCTCAGAAACCATTTTGTCTAATAAAGATGGTGTGAGCTCAGCGCACTGTAGCGCGGCCCCCACCCTCGGAGAGTTTCAATTATCCCTGTGGCCGCAGCTACCTGGCAGATCCGCTGTGAGCCCGTTCCCACGAACAAGACGGACATGAGCTAGTGTAAGATACTAACACTGTAACATTTCACCTTCCGCAGTGTATCACTGCTCCCAGCATGACCCGGCCAGCGAGGCCTGGGTGAAGAAGAGAACTGTAAAATGGTCATCGGATGAAAGCAAAAAGTCCCCAAATACTAATGCCAAAACTACTTGCAATACGCGCATTCTCTTCACAAAACTTCTTCTATTAAGGAAACCTGTAAAATGTATAATTATGATAGAATGCATGTTTGCATGACATTAGCAATGAAGAACCCACACCACTGCAGTTGTATAAAAAGCGTTCCCGGGGACTATTCGTTATGTGTATCATTGAAAAGCTTACACTCCACGGTCCCGCGCCATAACCGAACTAATGCTGCTAGAGTACAAGGGAAGACAAGTGTCACCATACAGAGGGCTCATGTGAAGGACGCGCGAGAATGCACCCGTCATGTGTGTATGTCTAAGCCCTTATGTGCCACTACCGCCACGCACGGTGGCGAGTCACTTTCTTTGTGCTCCACCAACCACACTACTACCTCGCTTACTGCAAATGTACATGCATATAACTAAATGTTGTAGTTGTTAAAACATAGTGTACAAATAATGTGCTCAGACTGACTATATTCGAGAGACATTTAGCAAAATTAAAATATATGTCTTTGTATGATTCAAATGAGTATTGTACAGTATTCGAATGTTTATGATGTTTTCACCTAAAATCGGCAACACACGAGGAAGATACCTTTATGAATATGCGCAAGGCCATTCCCCCTCCCTCCCTGCGAAGACTGCCAAACAAGAGAGCAGAGGCCCGCGCCGCGCTGCTCCACCTCCCCCAACTAGGCTGGGGCCGCTTCAAAGATTTGTAGTCCCCTCTGCAGCACCCAAGGCCACGGCCCGCCCCCTGCATTATTTACAGCACAGCAGTAAACCTCCGCCTGAATACACAAATCCAAAGGCGCCCTCTCTTAATCCCCACAACCCACCGGATCACCTTAGGCTTATGGCCACTGTACAAATTAGGACACCCAATACTATGGCAACATACAGCAGCACATTCATCACGACTTCTAACAAGACAGAAAGACATGTACCGCCTGTCCCATGCCCCGAGACCTAGCCCCTCAACCTATGGCACCCGGTCAACAGGACACTGGTAACCATGCACTGATGAATCGCCATCAAACCCCTCTCAAGGTGCATTCCTCCTGTGTCACATTAACCTGTAGAGTAACCTATTGAAATATTTACTAAAGAAGATAATATTGCAATAACCGAATGACTGCGCTGTGCATGACCTAGGACAGATAAGTCAGGAAAAGACATTCATCTCTGACACTGGCCACAATGGCACAACAACACCGTCCGGCCCAACCCACGAGGCTGACCAGTGATGCCCTCCAGCCAAGACCAACCACATCGCAGCAGCACCTATAGCTAGTCGTCGCCACCCAATCCCATTGGACTTGTGCCCCCTATAGTGTGTAGGTTCTGATGACGTGTTTTGTAAATATATACGCCTGTCTTTGCTATTGTCAGAGAGAGCGCTCTCGGAGTTTGCAGAGTTCTTTGCATGCCCTATTCTGATTGATAAAATCCCATTTACGCTCACCCGCACTCTGTCTTGGCCTTATTCCCATCCTGGGAGAGTCCTTCATTGTCTCTCATTGCGGGGAGGATCGTGCTGGTTGGGGGCGCTTGCCTTCAGTGCCTTCAGAGATTAGTACAAAACGATAGAGATAAAGTGAAAGACAGAGAGTTTTACTGTAAGAGTGAAGATCAAACATATATATATGTGTATATATATCTGAATAAGACGGACAGGGACAGCCGGCCAGGGAGGAAAGGTAGGGCAAATTGGACTGTGAATAGAGTGTTACAGAGAGGTGTGTGCACATCGTCTGCGTCAGGAGATAATTTGGTGTGATGGGCGTGTAAGAATGGTCATAAATGCATAGCCATTGAGTGGTCATGGTAGGTGTGGTCAGACAAAGCTTTATAAAGACAAAAGTAATAAGGTGAAGTGAGTGTGTACCTTTTTTGATTTCTAGGTTAACATTGTCGAGATTACTGATGGTTTGCTCTTGTGCGTGCCTCCCAAAGAGAATAGAATAGAGACTGTGTACAGCCATTCTTATGGTGCGCAGGCAGGGGGAGGAACACGAAGGTCCCCACTATTGAGTAAGACATAAAATACGAGGACTCACATGGTGACACGTTTACATTGTGATATTGAGATACATAGAGACACATAAGTACCAGGAGGGCAAAAAGGATGGGGGCAGAAACACCCTTATCACATATTTGTAAGAACCTACCGGGGTACGCGGAACGGATTAAGAAATATCATGACCAATGGATCACGGAGTTGAAGGGAGAGGGGTTGCCCCAGATATGGCCCGAAGGGGGTTCATTTGACAAAAGTGTCCTAGATATGGTAGCTACATGCATTTGTTTAAAATACAAGGGGAAGCAGTTGCATAATAGGAGAGAAATATTAGATCTCTGGAGGTTGTTTGAAGAGATACCACCGCCTAAGCCACAAGAATTAAACCCTGATCTACCATCTACCACTGACAATCCACTAATGATACAGAAAGATGCTAAAGCATTGCCAGACGCAGAGCCACCAATAGAGGTAATAAGTTTATACCCAATACTAAACAAGCCAGCGCCCGCAGAGGGGTACAGTGACCCCACTTATGTGCCTCCCCCGACAACTACTACAACCCAGAGGCCAACGGCACCCCCGCCATACGAGAGTACTAGGGAGCGAGCCCAGGTGAGCACGCCAAGGGTGGACATAGAAAAGCTAACAGACGATCTAGAGTCAAGACTCTCGATAGCCAAAGATGAGCTCTCGAGGATAAAAAGCATATGTGAACGAACAGCACTTAACGCAGCGAGATCAGAGCACGCGTCTAGAGCGCAGAGCGAGGGTAGAACACTTGAAGAAGGGTGGAAAAAAGGCGAGATACTGTTCAGAATCCAAGAAGAACCAACCCGAATAATTGAACTAGAGACAAGAGAGGGATGTACTGACAATGAAGAAAGGCCTATAGGGGACAGGGAGGAGCTACTATGTGATATAAGGGATGATTTGGAGGAAAGCGACAGGTTGAGCATGGCAATGGGAGGGGGAAGCGAAGGGGTGGATGGTGCATGTTCAATGAGAACACTGGATGATGAGTGGACAGGGCGATTAAGAAACTGGGTGGGGAAAATGGCATCATTGGAAACATCAGGAGTGAAGACGGGTACAGATACCACAATGAAAGGGAAGTTGCAGCTCCCGCTAATACATAGGGGAGGAGGGAGGCCGAATTACATACCGTGGGCTCAGATGGATAAGGCGAACTTATTGCCCCCGTTATCGGAAGGGGCGAGCAAGTGGATATACGCCTTTGAGAAACACACTGCCGGGGTACCCCTAGCAATAGGAGATGTGAAGAGCCTGCTTGTATCAGCAGTGGGGGATCAGGCTGACAGAGTATGGGTCAAGGCTGGTTTCCCGGGAGTAACATTAGACTGCGACCGCCATGATGGGGCCTCCTTTAACACAGTGCGTGCAAGGGTGTGGGATGCTTTGCGGGAAACGTTCCCAGACACCCCAGACTTAGAGTCAGTAATGCAGTGCACAATGAATGACGGGGGAAGATGCTATGGATTATATTTTTCGGGTCCAAGAGATGTGGAGAGCAGAAACGGGTACGCCATGGTATCAATCGACATCTTTATTTTACTTCATTATAAAGAGGGGGTTGCCAAAGGAGGTGCAAAAGGCGCTTGACAAGATAGCAGGTATTGAAGCGAAAGGATGGCCAGAGATTCAGAGCATAATAGTGCACCACTTTAAGCGAATAAAAGAGAGGGAGAAGGAGGTGGCACAGAAAAGATTGGCAGATGAAGCGAAACTAGTGCAGACAAAGTTGGTGAAGGTCGCGGCAGCAGTAGCTGCGCTCCCACATAGCAGGGAGGGAGATGAGGAGGAGGAGGGGCTGGTAGCAATACAAGGAAGGATGGCAACTAATTGGGCGGGAGCAGGACAGCGGCAGTGGAACGAGCAGGAGCACAGCGGAGGTCCGCAGTGGCAAGAGTGGGCCCCTCGAGGGGGACGAGGTGGGTACCGGGGCCGAAGAGGAGGTGGACAGGGGTACGGGGGAATGGGAGGAAATGGATGGCAGGGTCCCAGAGGAGCGCAAGGGAGTTGTTGGAACTGCGGGAGATGGGGACATTACTCTAGGGAGTGCAGAAGCAGGCCTAACAACGGGTTTCAAGAGGCAGAACATTATGGCCATCCCCATCCGGGGAGCCCATATGGTCTCCCAATGGGACAACAACAAAGAAACCCAGGCCAGGGGTACAATGAGCAACAACAGGGGCATCAGTACAGAACACAGATTCACCCACAAAACAATGATACTATGCACTACACGCCAGGCAACCCTTTTGCGACAACAGCAAACGGAGCCCCTGCACCAGCCCCCTATAGTGGCGTGTCAGTGGTTTTGGGGAGCGTGTTCAACAAGGGGGGCAATGAGACAGCCCATAGAGAACACTTGCGTGTCCAGTTCTATCTACCACCTACGATGCAGCAGAGGAACCATTGGTTTGGGCACAGATAGGAGACAAGCAGTTCATATTCATGGTGGATTCGGGAGCGGAGAAATCATGTATTAGAGAGGGCCAGTTCCCGTTATCTAACAGGAAGTTAGAGACGCAGGGGTTCTCCGGGGCTGTAATTGAAGTTCCTTACACAGAAGCATTGGATGTAACAGTGGGGGGCAAAACTGTAAAGACACCCTTGCTGTATTATGAACACTCGCCAATAAATTTACTAGGGAGGGATCTTCTTAGCAAGCTCAACATGACAATATCCTTCACTGAGAGAGGTATAGTATGTTCAACACCCTGAATATGTCCATTACGTGTAATGTTGGTAGTGCAGGCTCACACAACCACACAAGAAATACGAGGATTGCCAGTAAACGAGGAAATGTTTATTGAAGGACTAAAGACACTGGCCCTCATAATTCCTGAGCTAAGAAGAATGGATTGGAGGATTCCAGCGGAGTTCCTCTTCCGCCCAATAGTGTGCCCTGACACAGCACCAGGATCAGTGGTATCATTAGATTTGCACGCTGTACAGGTATCTGCGAAAAGGATTTCTGTGATTGGAATAGATATATGAAGGATGTGAGTGGCGAACAGTACTGTGTACGAATGCCAATATAGCCCTAAGAGACTTAACTGATGAGGATCTCTTCTCAGATTCAGAGGGGGATGGTGAAATAGTAATGGAAATAGCAATGGCCTGTGACATTTTGATTCAAGCTAGGGAAATCCCAGTTCAGCTGATGGCAGTGGTCGGAGCACCACCGTCATTCTTCGATGATGACATGAGGTTCGTACCAAACAATTTGTGGACGACAGGCCCCCATGATGTAGGGTTGTTGCATGGAGTACAACCTGTGATAATAAAACTCAAACAAGGAGCAATTCTACCCCGAGTGAGACAGTATCCATTGTCCCGTGAAGCTGAAGAAGGGATAAAAGAGACAATAAATGCACTACTAGCACAAGGGATAATAGTGCCTTCAAACTCCCCATGTAACACATGTATTTACCCAATCAAAAAAGCGAAGGGAGGGTCTTGTAGGATGATATAGGATTTACGCCCCCTAAATGATGTAATTCAGAAAGAGTTCCCTTTGGTCCCGAACCCTGCATCAATATTATGTAGCATTCCAAAAACGGCATCACATTTCACGGTGGTCGACTTGAAAAACGCATTTTTCTCAATCCCCCTGGCTGAAGAGAGCAGATACCTGACAGCATTTACACTAGGGGGGAGGAGATATGAACATTGCAGATTGCCGCAGGGATACTATGAAAGCCCGAGCATATTCAACCGCATACTACATGAAGACTTAGGAAACTTATCAGTTGAGAGTACAATAATTCAATACGTAGACAATTTACTGGTCTGTGCACAGGACGAAGAAGCATGCAGAAAGGATTCAATAACACTCCTGACCCTGTGGGCCAATAAGGGGTACAAAGTAGACAAGGGAAAGCTACAGTACTGCCTAACAGAAGTTCTATACTTGGGACAGCTAATATCAAAAGATGGAAAAAGAATAATCCCTGACAGGGTAGAAGCGATAAGATCAGTAGGAGAACCCACAACAGTGAAAGACATGCAAAAATTCCTGGGAATGTGCAACTATTGCCGAGCATGGATATTAGATTATGCAGCATACACTAGACCCTTATTGCAAGCATTGAAGGAGGCCCAGCAGGAGAACAAGAAAATAGAATGGTCAGAAGAGATGAGCGCCTCCTTCAAATCATTAAAAGAGTTGATTTCAAGCGCTCCAGTGCTCGCAAATCCTGATTATGGGCACGAGTTTTACCTGTTCTCACACTGCCAGGGAACACTGATGACAGCTGTACTGACGCAAAAGACGTCCCTAGGACACAAACCTTTGGCATACTATAGTGGCACTTTGGATGCTGTGATGCAAGGACATTTCGCGTGCGAGCAATTGCTCGCTGCAGCCGCGTTCGCAATTGAGAAAAGTGCCACAATAATAATGGGATGCCCTGTGACATTGTTTGTGGAACATTCATTATTTGCGATACTTGAGAGGTCAAAAAGCACACTGACAACACAGCGGGCAACCGCCTATGAAATAATATTGTCCAGCGCCAACATCCATGTGGTGCGATGCAAGACAGTGAATCCAGCAACATTCATTACAGAAGCATGCACACTAGAGGACATGCAGGAACACGATTGTGCCACTTACACAGGAGAAAGAGGGGAGGACACAGTGGTGTGTGAGAATGCTCTAAGCGAGGGGGAAGTGTACTTCGTAGACGGGTCAGCATCGATTGACGTGGACACAGGAGAGAAACATGTGGGTATGGCAGTGGTGAGATTAGAAGACGGTGAGTATGAGACACTAGTGCAGTACCGCCTCCCATCACATTACTCTGCACAAGCAGCAGAACTGATTGCCCTTATAGAAGCACTACATGCAGCTAAAGGTTGTGCAGTGACAATATACACAGACTCAGCTTACATGACGACAACAGTACATGGGGGTCTAGCAAGATGGGGGCGGAGGGGGTTTCGACGAGCAGATGGGACTCCAGTGCAGCATGCAGAATTGCTGAAGGAGTTGATTGAGGCCCTACAAGATCCCACAGCGGTAGCAATAGTGAAGTGCCAAGCACATACATCCAACACAGATGTTGTGTCTTTGGGAAACGCGGCAGCGGACGCTGCCGCCAAGGAAGCGTCCCACTTTCAGAAATATGACGCAGTTGAATACATGCTGCAGCACAAGATAAACGAAGAGCTCCCAGAAGGGTACAATATGATGCCTATATCACAAATACTAGAATTACAGGAAGGAGCAAGTGCAAATGAAAAATTGATGTGGGCGAAACGGGGGTGCAGCAAATCGGCGACAGACTTACTGTGGCGACAAAATAACTCAGGAAAAGCGGTAATGCCAGTAAAATTATTGGAAATTGCGTTCCAACAACTACACTTCCCAGCACACAATACGAAAGAACATATTGCAGAAGAGATACAGGAGGAGTGGTTCGTGCCCTGTCTCCAGGAGCACTTATCTCGATTAACGCTGAAATGCACAACATGTCAGATATACAATTCAGGAATTACTTTACGTACGCTCCGGGGAACAATTCCAAAACCAATTGGGCCATTTAGAGAGCTACATATCGACTACGCGGATATGGGAGAAAGGTGTAACGGGGCACGTTACATGATTGTGGTTGTATGCCCATTTTCAAGGTGGGTAGAAGCAGGCCCATGTGCACGACCTGATGCCAAAAGCGCTGCAAAGTTCCTAGTGAGGGAAGTGTTTCCGCGCTGGGGAATTTGTGACGTGATTCGCTCAGACAACGGCACTCACTTTGTAAATGAGCTCTTCAAGGAAGTAACAACATTGTTGGGAATAAAGAATAAATTGTGCTCGATTTATCATCCTCAAAGTAATGGCGTAGTGGAAAAGATGAACGGACTGTTAAAAGGAAGGTTATCAAAACTATGCTTTTCATTAAAAAAGAACTGGACTTACTGTTTGCCCCTTGCACTGTTTGAGCTGAGAAATCAGCCAAGCAAGGACCACCATTTGTCCCCGCACGAGATCGTGACTGGGAGACGAATGCACACAGCACACTCCCCACTGCGCGAACACTCAGATGCACACAGAAGCGCTGCGATATTGGGAGACGAGTTCACAGACTATTTGAAGAAATTAACGAGGGCAGCACGCGCAATATCAAAGCAGCTCTCTCCACCTTTCACGAGAGAGGAGGGAAACACCACAGGGTCTGTTACGGAGCCTGGCACACAGCTACAGCTGATGCCGGGTGAATTCATTTATGTCAGGAGTTTTGTGCGCCCGTGGAATGCACCACGGTTCCATGGCCCATACGAGGTAGTGTTTTGCACGCCCACGGCAGTAAAAGTAAAGGGCCTAAAGTATTGGATACATTTGACAGATGTACGAAGGGCATATAATAATGTGCAGGAAGAGGTGGATGAGGAGGCACAGACAACAGCAAACAATGCAAATGAACAGAATGTCTGAATATGAACTTGTGTGTTTGACAGTAATGCACCTGAATGAAAAAAAATGGCTCACAAGTATATGTACATTTAAGGTTATAAAAAAAAATGTTCTTCTTTGTGGATTTATATATATATATATATAAAAAACGATGTGATACAAATATGCAGTGTCTTCTCCCTTGTCTGTGCATTCCCAACCCTACAGCCCTACCCGTTCCCATTCCCTTTCAATATATACTGGCACTGGTAGTGCCAACAAAATGTTTACATTCATGCACTTAATGCACTTTTATATCTCAAACAGGAGCTACCATTGCATCTAACGGGCAGCCTGCAACGGATACACTTATTAGATTTAGAGAGTTGTTAACTGAGAGATGCAGATATTCATATGAGTGTGGATTATCTGTGTGCATTACATTGTTTTTTACAATAATGTTTGGCGTGGTTACATATTGGTTCATAGCGTTCATCTCTATTGAGATGAACGAGGGGGGAGGGATTAACAGCACTACTGTGACCAATACAACTGCAAGTGTAAATACCAAGGAAGGTGATTTTTTGGTATGGGACGGAACTAAACTTGTATGGGGTTATTATACCACACCATCCAATGCTGTCATCTCAAAAAATGAAGGGCTACAGGGTGAAATGCAAAACAACACAATGTCTCCGCCAAAAATATCTAATTACAATGCCCGCAGTTTAAATGACCGAAATCCCTCCGCCATATCCTGGTTGTATAACACCCCCACCAGCCAGCCTGCCCCCGTAGCCATAGACACATTGTCAGATAACAGAAAGGAAGAAAATGAAAAAATGATAGCAACACATGAAATATTATATGATGATTGGGTAAAGGGGGGCGGGAAGGAGAAAGGGGGGCCCACTTTGTCTATCGCCCATGAAGTCGGGAAGTACATTAGGAAAAGGAATAACAGACGAAAAAGGGAAGCGGGGAGCAGGAAGTATGATGAGTACTATGGGTTAGGACTAGATAAAATGGAAGACCCACGACACCCCCACCAGACAAATAAATGGTACGCGGATATGAGTGCAACAGCTAAACAAACAACAAATGAGAGCTGTTATGTCTGCTCCCTCATTCCCCATGCTTCAGGAACACCCAAAGTATTATTACCTAAAGAGTTGCCTATTGTAGATGCCCAATGTCTCCTTCATCTCACGTTGTGCAGAATTAAGAACACCTTCCAGGCACATGAAGTTACTTTTAGAATGCTGCAAAGAAAACTTGCTACCCAAAGACAGTAGGAGTGATATGTCTAGAAGAACCATTTTTTATAATACAAGGGACACTTTTTTCGGACAACAAGTGGAAGGACGAAGAAGTAATGTGTAAGGCTGAAGCGCTGAGAGGTGTGGCACCAGAGAAATTGCGATGGATAGAAGAAACGTGCACACCAGTGTGGAAGGAACACATTACAAAACTAACTTGGGTAACAGCCATTGAAAAACCCTTCAAGCTGCAGAAGGAAATAGACTATGAACTGTGTTTTAAAGGAGAGGGAAAAGCCTCCATGGGGACAAACAAGAACTGTAACAAGACCCTCACCATCCCAGACTTAAGAAAGGGCACAGCGGCCCTGATGGACACGTATTGGGTATGTGCAACCAGGCATACCTGCACCTCCCCCAATCATGGAGTGGCAGCTGCTCAATGGCCATTCTGCACTCAGCACTAATGGTAATTCCAGAAAGCCACATTGACAGGAGCAAGAGGACGCGAGAAAACATCCAACAGAGTGCAGTCCAGCCCACTGCAGAGTCACAAATGTATGTCCTGTCTTCCGGGAGCAAGGAAGAGGTGCTGACCCGAAACAGACGAGCATCAAACTACATATCAAAAGCATCATCAGAATTGCTGGCACAGATCCCAGACAGATACAGATTATTCATCTCAGCAGAAACATTCTTCGCCTCACTTATCCCAAGTATCCAGGCCAGAGCAAACGCAAAATGGCTCCAGATAACACGTTGGGAGCTGATCCAGCTGGCAAATGACACTGAAGAAGGGTTCAACGTAATAAAAGTGGAACTAAGAGCTTTACGGCTGATGACCATGCAAAACAGGTATGTCTTGGAGCTGTTGACGGCAATGGATGGAGGTGTTTGCCGAAAAATTGGAAGTGCCTGCTGCACTTTCGTACCTTCTGAAGACGCAGACAACGGCTCCCTGTCCCATGTGATCGAAGCAGTACATAACCTGGGAGAAAGAATGAAGATGGAAGGCGAAGCAGAAGAAAGCACGTGGTTCGACAATATCTTCTCCTGGGTTCCATCATGGCTGGGAATGACTGTGAAATTTTTGATGCCGGCTGTGGTGTTCCTTCTTTTTATTTTTTCTCCTGTGCCAGGTGGGTCTTCGATGTTGTGCTAATGCAGTACCTAATGGTGCAATGATGATGGTGACAATGGGCAACACCCGTGGTACAATACAAACTATGCATGAAGTGCAGGTACAAACAGGAACTGATGACACACCCAGGTATCAGCTCGTGCCCAGGTATCATGACAAGGATATCGTAGACAAATTGTGGCATACCACCATCAGAGAGCCCCGTATACTAGAATGGTACCAGGAGGTGTGGGTAGACTTGGAAGGAGAGAGCGGATGTATATACCTAACCTGTACCCCAGATGAATATGCCAGGAGGGGTGAGAGCTTAAGGGGGGTGTGCAGAGCATGGATGCCCATAAAGGGCACACCAGCATGGGATGACGCAATCATTGATGAAGAGGAGTGTAGGAGATTGGAAGATGTAAAGAATTCGTTACTTAAGTAACGAAAGGGGGGAAATGTCAGGGAGGATTGGTCCAAAGGACCCCCCTTGCCTACATCCCTTCCCCAGGTGAAGGCCATGGCTCATCGGGTGTCCCCTCATACCACCAGGGCCCAGGTGGTGGAGGGCTCACCTGCTGAAGGCATTGCCCACACGTATCGAATTTAGCTAGGCCTCAGAAACCATTTTGTCTAATAAAGATGGTGTGAGCTCAGCGCACTGTAGCGCGGCCCCCACCCTCGGAGAGTTTCAATTATCCCTGTGGCCGCAGCTCCCTGGCAGATCCGCTGTGAGCCCGTTCCCACGAACAAGACGGACATGAGCTAGTGTAAGATACTAACACTGTAACATTTCACCTTCCGCAGTGTATCACTGCTCCCAGCATGACCCGGCCAGCGAGGCTTGGGTGAAGAAGAGAACTGTAAAATGGTCATCGGATGAAAGCAAAAAGTCCCCAAATACTAATGCCAAAACTACTTGCAATACGCGCATTCTCTTCACAAAACTTCTTCTATTAAGGAAACCTGTAAAATGTATAATTATGATAGAATGCATGTTTACATGACATTAGCAATGAAGTACCCACACCACTGCAGTTGTATGCAAATAATAAAAAGCGTTCCCGGGGACTATTCGTTATGTGTATCAATGAAAAGCTTACACTCCACGGTCCCGCGCCATAACCAAACTAATGGTGCTAGAGTACAAGGGAAGACAAGTGTTACCATACAGAGGGCTCATGTGAAGGACGCGCGAGAATGCACCCGTCATGTGTGTATGTCTAAGCCCTTATGTGCCACTACCGCCACGCACGGTGGCGAGTCACTTTCTTTGTGCTCCAACAACCACACTACTACCTCGCTTACTGCAAATGTACATGCATATAACTAAATGTTGTAGTTGTTAAAACATAGTGTACAAATAATGTGCTCAGACTGACTATATTCGAGAGACATTTAGCAAAATTAAAATATATGTCTTTGTATGATTCAAATGAGTATTGTACAGTATTCGAATGTTTCTGATGTTTTCACCTAAAATCGGCAACACACGAGGAAGATACCTTTATGAATATGCGCAAGGCCATTCCCCCTCCCTCCCTGCGAAGACTGCCAAACAAGAGAGCAGAGGCCCGCGCCGCACTGCTCCACCTCCCCCAACTAGGCTGGAGCCGCTTCAAAGATTTGTAGTCCCCTCTGCAGCACCCAAGGCCACGGCCCGCCACCTGCATTATTTACAGCACAGCAGTAAACCTCCGCCTGAATACACAAATCCAAAGGCGCCCTCTCTTAATCCCCACAACCCACCGGATCACCTTAGGCTTATGGCCACTGTACAAATTAGGACACCCAATACTATGGCAACATACAGCAGCACATTCATGTAACGCTCACCTGATTCCCGCAGAGGCGCCGGTCTTGACTGGGTGAATGCCGTATCTTCAAAGGTGATGTGTAACACACGGTTGGCTCTTTGGGCTGGACCTCTGTGCACTGTATGTCTGACTCGAAGAGTAAGATGTCTGCAGATAGAAAATATGGGATTAATGAACTGGGGTTATTGGGTACCTCTCTCCTCTTCCCTTTCTCTTCTCCTGTAGAACCCCAAAGGTTAACGCCCTCACCTTAGGTAAGTGAACGCCGAGCTCTCCATCTGCCTCGGGGCAGGGTGCCGTAACCAGTTTCTTCACTGGATAAGGGTGCAGGCCTCTTGACCTCAGAGGACTGCTGTCCGTCGTTAACTGCACGAACGGTAAGTTCTGGGCGCCTCAAATGTCTTAAAAGTCTTTTGTAATGATATCTCTTGTTTTGCAGGGTTCCGGCGATGGCGGATGGCGGGCTGATGAGAGTTGAGGATCGAACCCGCGTGAGGAATAGAAGCGCCTGGAAGCACGTAAGTAAGCGCTTGTAGCCTGCTTCACGATGCGCACTAACTGTCCCTTTTATCTTGCAGGTACAAGTTCGGAGCTTTAGAGAAGCTGAAGGGTGCTGGAATACCCACTGGATTCGGCGTGGGAAGGAGTAATGGCACGTGAGTAATAAAGTTGCCCAATGTCTTTAAACACACCTTCTTTTGTCTTTCAGATGCGGGATGCAGCGCCGAAGGCCTCCGGTGCGTGCGAAGAGCTGGTAAGCTTTTGTCTTTCAGATGCCGGAATGCAGTGCGAAGACCTCCGGAACATGCGAAGAGTAGGTAAGCCTTTGTCTTTCAGATGCCGGAATGCAGCGTGAGGCGTTGGTGACAGCCGATGGACCAGGTAAGAGATGCGCTGCCACTGAAGACCGTAGTGCTAACCTGTTCTTTCTTTGTCTTTACAGGTGCTGCTGAAGACTGGATTCCAGGATGGTAAGCCTTTGTTCCCTTAGGCCCAGGATCAGAAGCAGAAGACACGATGAGCGTTCTGCTGCAGAGAATGCAGAATAACGCAAAGCAAGATTCATCCATCGGGTGTGGTTTAAATAGCCTCCTGTAGTGCTTAGGTGTCTCCTTCCACAGCCACGCCTAGGTAAGAAAAGAGTTCCTGCTTTCCAGAAGAGTTCCAGTGTTCTGAACCTAGGGAGTGGCTCCTGCCCCACCCAACAGGAAAAGTAGTCCTAAACAGAAGAGGATCAGGGATTCAACTGGCAGGTAAGTAAGCAGCATGGTCTGCTGCAGGTAAGTCCACCCAAGCATTATGAGCCCGGTGCTTCCAGCGCTGGGACTGGGCATCTTTATGAGCCTGGTGCCACCTGCGCCAGGACAGGGTCCAAAAGGTCCCAATTGGGACTGGCTGGCACTCGGAACCGGGGTTATGGGTCTGCTTCCAAGGGAGTCGGGCAAGTCCTGATCTTTTGGAAGCAGAGATCATGACAGCACCCCCCCTCAAGGCCCCTCGCAAACCGGGCTTCTCCGGGGGTTTGGGCTTGTTAGGAAATGTTTGATGAAATCTTTTGATTAGACGAGGCGCGTGGACATATTCTGCAGGTTCCCAGGATCTTTCTTGGGGACCGTAGCCTTTCCAGTCAATCAGGTAAAATAGTTTAGATTTGGAGATCTTGGAATCCAGGATGCTTTTGACTTCAAACTCGAGTTCTCCATCAACTAGAATAGGTTTTGGAGATGTAGTTAGTCGGGTTTGAGGTTGCACGGGTTTTAATAGAGAGACGTGGAAGACCGGATGTATTTTCATGTGAGGGGGCAAGTCCAACTTGACCACTACTGGATTTACTATGGTAGTGATGGAATAGGGACCAAGGTATCTTGGGTTGAATGTGCGTGGTCCTTTTAGAGGTAGATATTTGGTGGATAACCAGACTTGATCTCCTACTTGATATTGTGGGGCTTCCTTCCGATGTTGGTCTGCTCCTTTCTTGTATTGTCCTTTAGCCCTTTGAAGGTGAGAAACGGCTTCCTTAAAGGCTTGGGTGATTGTAGAATGCAGGTGGTCTACTGCTGGTGTTCCAAGATCTTGGAGTGGATCCAACTCCGAGGTTCGAGGGTGACTACCGTATAAAAGAAAAAATGGGGTCGTCCCAGTTCCCGAGTGGACAGAGTTATTGTAGGCATATTCGGCTATCCAAAGGATATCTTTCCAAGTTTTTTCAGTTTGTTGTAGCATGCAGCGCAAATACTGTTCCAGAGTTTGATTGGTCCTCTCGGTTTGTCCGTCGGTTTGAGGGTGGTGGCTGGTCGAAAGTCTCACATCAATTTTAGCCGACCGACAGCAACTTCGCCAAAAATGAGAAATAAATTGACTACCTCGATCCGAAATTAGAACTGAAGGAAAACCGTGCAGTCGGACGATGTTTTCGAGAAATTCTCGGGCCAGAGTTGCTGCTGTTGGTAAGCCTTTGAGTCGAATGAAATGCGCCATCTTGGAGAATAGGTCCACGATTACTAGGATCGTATTGTATCCGGAGCATGGAGGTAGATCGGTGATGAAGTCCATAGAAAGCGTATGCCAAGGGCGAGGCGGGATGTCAATAGGGCGTAAGAGGCCGGCTGGTTTTTCCTTTTGACTCTTGTTTTGGGCGCATACTCCACAGGACATTATAAAGTCTCTGATATCTTTTTTCCAAGACGGCCACCAGAAGTAGCGCTTGATCTTTTCCGAGGTCTTGGTCATAATGGGATGTCCTTCCATTAAAGAATTGTGATAACAAGAGATTACCTTTTTCTGTAAATCTGTGCTGGGCAGGTATAACCGTTCTTGGAAATATAATAGGTTGTCCTTCACCGTAAAGTCCTTTCCCTGCAGATGCCAATTCTGTATGTCTGCTGGAGTTACCAGTAGCCTGGCTTTATCCTTAACTTCCTCTATGGATTGTGTGGCGATTACACCTAGAATTCTTTGTTCGGGAATGATAGGTACAGGTTTAGGATTGATCAAATGTTCTTCCACTCCCATCCGAGAAAGGGCATCAGCTTTACCGTTTTTTGTACCAGGTCGATAGGTAATTATGAAGTCAAACTCGGCAAAGAATAGTGCCCAACGGAGTTGCCTAGAGGATTGAGCTTTTGCGGTTTTCAAATATTGCAGGTTTCGGTGATCTGTAATCACAGTAACGGTGTGTCGGGCCCCAGAAGATAATGCCGCCAAGCCTTAAAGGCGGACTTGATAGCTAGAAGTTCCTTATCAGTAACAGTGTAATTGATTTCAGGAGGCGAGAATTTGCGGGACCAAAACGCCACGGGATGCAACTGATTGGTTACTGGGTCCTTTTGTGATAGAACTGCCCCCATGGCAAGGCTCGAAGCATCAGTTTCAACGATGTAGGGGAGTTCTGGGCGAGGATGTTTTAATATCGGTGCAGAGATAAATCTAGTCATCAAATCCTGGAAAGCTTGTTCCGCCTCGGTAGACCATTCAAAACGTTTGTTTTTCTTTAACAAGGCGGTGATGGGCTGGACTATTCGAGAGAATTCGGGGATAAACCTGCGGTAAAAGTTAGCGAAGCCTAACATGCTTTGAACACCTTTTACGGAGGATGGCGATGGCCATTTGAGAATTGCATCGGCCTTCTTTGAATCCATACGCACTCCGCTAGGTGATAATATGAATCCCAAGAATTCAACTTCAGTCACGTTGAAAACACATTTTTCCAACTTAGCGAAATATTTGTGTTGCCGCAATCTCTCGAGGACCATTTTCACGTGTTTCCGATGTTCAGTTTCCGATGAAGAATAAACGAGGATGTTGTCAATGTAAACAACAACACACACATCTATGAGCTCTCTGAGGACATCGTTCATAAAATATTGAAAGGCGGCCGGGGCATTGCAAAGTCCGAAGGGCATGACCTGATATTCAAATAGCCCATACTTGGTGCGGAAGGCCGTCTTCCATTCATCGCCCTCTTTTACTCGTACCAAGTGGTAGGCTCCTCTAAGATCCAGCTTTGTATATATGCATGCTTTTCTGACTTGGTCCAGGAGTTCATGGATCAAAGGTAACGGATATCTATTCTTAACGGTGATCTGGTTCGGGGCGCGATAATCTATACAAGTTCTAAGGTCCCCTTCTTTTTTTGGAACGAAGAACAAAGGCGAGGAAGCAGGGGACTTGGAAGGACGAATAAACCCATTCGCTAGGTATTGATCCAGGTATTGTCGGAGGTGAAGATTCTCAGGCTTGGTGAGGGCATAAATTCTACTACAAGGAGGAGTAGATCCAGGTATCAGGTCTATCTGGCAGTCATAAGACCTATGAGGAGGTAGAGAGTTAGCATGATCCTTCCGGAAAACATCTTGGAATTCTAGGTATTCAGGAGGTAACTGGGGAGCCTCCGAGGAAATTGCTGCCAGTGCAACACCAGGTCGAGGGTGACAAGTAGAGACACATTCTGGAAACTGAACCGTTCTTGCTCGCCAATCGATCTGAGGATTGTGCTTCTCTAACCAAGGAATTCCTAGAATAATCTGGAACTGAGGGGCCTTGATCACATCGAACACGATCTTCTCATGGTGTCCATCTTGACTTACTAGCGTCACTTCTTGGGTGGTATGCGTTACTGGTCCGGAGGCTATCTCCGTACCATCCACCGTAGTAATGACGTCCTTTACAGCCTTTGGACAAAGAGTCAGATTCATCCTCAAAACCATTTCATGATCCACATAATTGCCGATGGCACCGCTGTCGACGTAAGCTTCAATCGCATGTAATCGATCAGATGTTCAGGGCTAATGAGGACCATAGGTATCACGAAATGCGAGGTCACGGAACTGGTTTTAACGCTCAGCAAGAGGACCTCTATTCTTGTCGGGCGAGGTCGTTTCCCTGCTCAGAGTTTGTGACCCTGGTAACTGCAGCTCCTACTGCCTTCTTGGCTGGTTTCACCGGACAGTCTCGAAGAAAGTGCCCCGAGTTTCCGCAATAGAGGCATAATTGCAGCTGTTTTCTCCTTTCCCGCTCCTTTTGTGTTAGTGGTCCTTTCAGGCCCCCTATTTGCATGGGTTCCCCGGAGTCTACTCCTTTGGTAGGAGTTGGTGGTTTGGAAAATACTCGAGCATCAAACTTGGAACGATCGGCCTTCCTGTTCTGCAGTCTGTGGTCAATTTGAACGACTAAGTCAATATAGTCCGAACAGTCTTGCGGGGGATTCACTACTTGGGCTAACACATCTTTGAGCTCTCCACGTAGACCTCTATAAAACAGCGTAATCCTTTTGTCCTCAGGCCATCGAGTTTCCACTATCAGTCTGTTGAAAGACGCAATATAAGCCAAAAGGTCTTGATTACCCTGTCGCAATGAAAGGAGCTCATTGTCCAAGGCCTGCCCCTGTGAATGTCTTGCAAACAGTTTTTCCATACTGAGCTGAAAAGCTTGAAAATCATGGAGAACCGGATCATCTTGATTAACTAGAGGGATCGACCAGTCTGCCGCATTGCCACTAAGGTACGAAAGCACGAAAGCTACCTTAGCTTGATCAGTTGGAAAGGCTGCAGGCCGGCATAAGAAGTGCAACCGGCACTGATTAATAAATACTGCAAACCTCTTTGGGTCACCAGAAAATCGTTCGGGCGGAGCCAGAGGTACATTCCCAGGTAGGTTGATCAGCACTCTGTTCGTAGAGGATGTTGAAGGAAGATTTGCCCCTGATGCGGGTAACGGAGTTTGTCCGGCTTGTGACTGTAGCAATTGTCTAGCGAGATCGTCTGTTCGCTCCTTGGAAATAATCAGTTCCCTTCTTAGAGCATTCGTTTCCTGACGGGCTGCATGCACTTCTGCTCTTAGTTCCCCAAGTAACTGGGCTAGCTGGTCGGTATCCGAGGTTTCCATAGCGCCTGGGTGGGAGTTTTGCGGTAGGTCTTTGCGTTCTGTAACGCTCACCTGATTCCCGCAGAGGCGCCGGTCTTGACTGGGTGAATGCCGTATCTTCAAAGGTGATGTGTAACACACGGTTGGCTCTTTGGGCTGGACCTCTGTGCACTGTATGTCTGACTCGAAGAGTAAGATGTCTGCAGATAGAAAATATGGGATTAATGAACTGGGGTTATTGGGTGCCTCTCTCCTCTTCCCTTTCTCTTCTCCTGTAGAACCCCAAAGGTTAACGCCCTCACCTTAGGTAAGTGAACGCCGAGCTCTCCATCTGCCTCGGGGCAGGGTGCCGTAACCAGTTTCTTCACTGGATAAGGGTGCAGGCCTCTTGACCTCAGAGGACTGCTGTCCGTCGTTAACTGCACGAACGGTAAGTTCTGGGCGCCTCAAATGTCTTAAAAGTCTTTTGTAATGATATCTCTTGTTTTGCAGGGTTCCGGCGATGGCGGATGGCGGGCTGATGAGAGTTGAGGATCGAACCCGCGTGAGGAATAGAAGCGCCTGGAAGCACGTAAGTAAGCGCTTGTAGCCTGCTTCACGATGCGCACTAACTGTCCCTTTTATCTTGCAGGTACAAGTTCGGAGCTTTAGAGAAGCTGAAGGGTGCTGGAATACCCACTGGATTCGGCGTGGGAAGGAGTAATGGCACGTGAGTAATAAAGTTGCCCAATGTCTTTAAACGCACCTTCTTTTGTCTTTCAGATGCGGGATGCAGTGCAAAGACCTCCGGAGCATGCGAAGAGTAGGTAAGCCTTTGTCTTTCAGATGCCGGAATGCAGCGCGAGGCGTTGGTGACAGGCGATGGACCAGGTAAGAGATGCGCTGCCACTGAAGACCGTAGTGTAACCTGTTCTTTCTTTGTCTTTACAGGTGCTGCTGAAGACTGGATTCCAGGATGGTAAGCCTTTGTTCCCTTAGGCCCAGGATCAGAAGCAGAAGACACGATGAGCGTTCTGCTGCAGAGAATGCAGAATAACGCAAAGCAAGATTCATCCATCGGGTGTGGTTTAAATAGCCTCCTGTAGTGCTTAGGTGTCTCCTTCCACAGCCACGCCTAGGTAAGAAAAGAGTTCCTGCTTTCCAGAAGAGTTCCAGTGTTCTGAACCTAGGGAGTGGCTCCTGCCCCACCCAACAGGAAAAGTAGTCCCAAACAGAAGAGGATCAGGGATTCAACTGGCAGGTAAGTAAGCAGCATGGTCTGCTGCAGGTAAGTCCACCCAAGCATTATGAGCCCGGCGCTTCCAGCGCTGGGACTGGGCATCTTTATGAGCCTGGTGCCACTGGCGCCAGGACAGGGTCCAAAAGGTCCCAATTGGGACTGGCTGGCACTCGGAACCGGGGTTAGGGGTCTGCTTCCAAGGGAGTCGGGCAAGTCCTGATCTTTTGGAAGCAGAGATCATGACAATTCATCACGACTTCTAACAAGACAGAAACACATGTACCGCCTGTCCCATGCCCCGAGACCTAGCCCCTCAACCTATGGCACCCGGTCAACAGGACACTGGTAACCATGCACTGATGAATCGCCATCAAACCCCTCTCAAGGTGCATTCCTCCTGTGTTGCATAACCTGTAGAATAACCTATTGAAAGATTTACTAAAGAAGATAATATTGCAATAACCGAATGACTGCGGTGTGCATGACCTAGGACAGATAAGTCAGGAAAAGACATTCATCTCTGACACTGGCCACAATGGCACAACAACACCGTCCGGATGAACCCAGCAGACCTGCCAGGCCCGGCCCAACCCACGAGGCTGACCAGTGACGTCCTCCAGCCAAGAACAACCACATCGCAGCAGCACCTATAGCTAGTCGTCGCCACCCAATCCCATTGGACTTGTGCCCCCTATAGTGTGCAGGTTCTGATGATGTTTTTTGTAAATATATACGCCTGTCTTTGCTATTGTCAGACAGAGCGCTCTCGGAGTTTGCAGAGTTCTTTGCATGCCCTATTCTGATTGATAAAATCCCATTTACGCTCACCCGCACTCTGTCTTGGCCTTATTCCCATCCTGGGAGAGTCCTTCATTGTCTCTCATTGCGGGGAGGATCGTGCTGGTTGGGGACGCTTGCCTTCAATAGCATCAAATATCTCTAATATGTATCCACAATGGTGCATGCATACTGAGAGCCTTTGCTGACTGGTATAAGACTGATATAATAGATCTGCCAGATTTGTCCTGGTGACTTTCCTCTTTACAATGTACTCTGTTCACAGCACCAAAATGTTTTGCCTGCCAAAAAGTGCATGGACAGATATATATCTTTTTACCACCAGTACACTGAAGAGCAATCCTTGGACGCAGGTAGGCAAACACAGTTAGAAGATAAGTTAGTTCTTACACGCCTATTTATTCATATTTAAGCATACATAATGGAATAAACTGTAACGGAAATAAATCACAGAAAAGACAGTAATCTAAAGAGAATGCATCACCGTGGGTGCAACTTCATTCATCATCTGGCCAGAAGCTGCTGGAAAGTCCCACAATGCAGCCAGGCACAGCGCAGCAACCCACAGGTTCAGAGCGAACCATCTCCCCCTGACTGAGGCCTTTGCTTTCTGCCTGACTTTTCCAGAGCACTGCATTATAAGCCCACCAGAAAGGTGGGGTGGCATTTTCTCAAACCTTCTGGCATGAGCATCTGGGCATTGGCGGCTAACCGCTAGTCCCCAGCCAGAGTGACCTACGGTAACCTCAAGGAGCAGAGCTCTTCCCTTTCTCAAAACAGCAAAGAAAACAACTATGTAACTCATCCTCAACTTTGACAGTGCCCATAGCAACCTTATAAGGTACCAGCCTGAACCAGCGGATCCCAGTTTTTTTGAGCACCAGATCCTTGGATGAGCCATGCAGACCAACATAAGCAATGCATAACGTTGAAAACATGTTTTTCCAGTAAAATTCTGAAAATCTGTGTACAATTGCGGCTTTCACTGATGCATGGCGCAAATATCCATTAGGGCTTCGAGCGCCCCTAGTATGAACTGCACACCAGTGCCATATTTTAGCTCAAGCATTACAATTAGATAAGAGACAGAAAAATAGGTGATCCATACCTGTATTTTGTTTTCTTAAAATCGGCAGAGACATAGACAGGGTAGGGCCTGAGCAGGCAAAGCCCAAACAAAATGTAAATGTCCACTCATTAGCACTGTGTGGGCCTTTACAGATGTTAATGTCACCGCGCTGGGCCCAACTACATTAGCTTCAGGCCCTACTTGTTAGAAAATCCTGGCTACACCTCTTTTTATCGGTTGGGCAGGGTGGGGGAATGGAGGCAAGAGCTGTACAAGTCAATGAGATGCCATTACCTAAGGGAAACTGGGCCAGTTCCCTGTCCTGGCTTCCTCTCCCACCCACTAGGGCCTGGTAAAAGGAAAACAGAACTGTCCAGGTAAAGCCAGCAAAAGTGGTAACACTAATGATGGGGCAGCCAAAGTTGCTATACTCTGTGAGTCAGTTTACATGCATATTGGCCCATCTGAGTACGAACGATCCAAACATTGGCACTTCAGAGGTGCTGAGACCTCTCAGAGAAAAGGGCCACTCCTACACCCTTTGTGGTGTTTGTGACAGGCTGTTTATTATAGAAGCATTGCGCAAACACTTAACTGCGAAAAAACGAAAGAGTGCAATACATGCAATTGTATCAGGTGCCGCTGAGAAATGGTTGAAAAAGCTTGGCCTTGCACAGGATGTGGACGGCCACTACTTGGCCAGCTGAATAGCTAAAACAAAGAAAGAGATTTGTCAGGCATTGACATCATATCTGAACTTACTCACAACTTGTATTCCCCATGGTCATCATCTATCCAGAAAAACTATCAATGTTCTTGTATTGGTATGATTTGTTCTGGTACTCACATCATATAACGGTTGCTACTATCCAGATACTGAAGCCATCTAGTGCCCCTGTAATAATACTGTTTTCAAGAATATGCCCAGTTAGCATTGCACAACCAGATTCCATTATGCCTACTTTTACAGCAGCACCGGATACCATTATGCCCAGTTAGTACAATAGCCCAGTCATGCCTAATTTACCAGAGTACGATCTGGTGCCACATACCTAACTAGCACTGTAAGACCGAAAGGTGTGTGGGGGAAGTCGAAGCTTGCCAGTTACCAGCGACTTGCCTCTTCAACTATCCAAACAAAGATCTGTTGTCTGTGCTGAAAACAGCCAACCTGTGGCCATGATGACAGATCAGCAGTTTTCATTTTAGCATAGATGAAAAATAGAGTTCTTTTATTATCTCTCCTCTCTCTGATTATAGCCACCATCTACAGGCCACCTGGCCAGGTCACCTCTTCATCTCAGAATGGGCTGACCTCTCCTCTCTCTCTCCTTGCCTCTACCTCTCAGCTTCTCCTCCTCAGAGAACTCAACATCCACCTGGATGCCTCTAACTCCTCTTCTGTGCTCTTCTGCAACCTTTGCGACTCCCTCTCCCTTTCTATTCTACCCTCTGGTTCAACACACCCTGTCGGACACACCCTGGTTGTTCTCCTCTCCTCAGACATCCCCCTCTCTAACACTCTCACTACTCCTCTATCTTCGACTGACCACTTACTGCTCTCCCCGCACCTGAAACACCTTGTCCCCAAGGCAAAGTCCACTCCAGCACAGCCACATTCCTTCGCGGTCATTCGGCCCATGAATCACGTGTCAGTGGCTTCCTTTGCCTCAACTTTCTCTGGTCCTCCTACCACTTCAGCTGACTTCCACTCTGACACAGCCATCTCTAGCCTGCATCTTTTGATCTCAAACATCTTGGACACCCTTGCCCCTATCATGAGGATACATCTGAAGCCTACCTCCAAGTGCAAATCTTGGTATGACTTTGACCTTGCCACCCTAAAACACGAGTGCAGGGTGGCTGAAAGGAAGTGGAGGGCTTCAGCCGCATCCTCTGTCAAATTGGCCTGCCGTCTGCTCCAAAGGCAATACAGACTCTCCGTCTTTTCCACAAAGAGGGTCCATATTCAAGCCTGCATCTCTGCGGCCTCTAACAACACGGCTGAACTCTTTAAAACCTGCAAGGAGCTGCCCAATCCTACTTTAGTCTCCACCTCTCCTGTTCCCTCCCAGGCCCTCTGTACAGCTCTGGCATCACATTTCAACACTAAAAACCAGGACATCTTGCCCTCGCTTTCCTCTTCTTCTCTCTCTCTATCTACCTCTCTCAGGCCCCCTTTGGCTGCCTCTCCCTCTCCTCTTCCTCTTTCCTCCTTCTCTACAATTACACCTGATGATGTTTCTAGGCAAGTAAGACCTATGAAAGTGTCATCCAAACAGGTGCTCCCCTGCTCTTCCAGAACTATCAAGGACCACATTGACACCCTAGCTCCAGCCTTGGCTGATTTATGCAATCACTCTTTCACCACTGGATCTTTCCCTTCTCTCCTCAAGCACTCCCTCGTGCACCCTCTCCTAAAAAAGCCTTCTGCCGATCCTACCTGTCGGCAAACTATCAGCCGATTTCTATCACTCTTTTCATGGGAAAATTCCTCCTGGAAAAGCTAGCCATCTCGCAGTTTACACGCCACACTGAATGTGTTGGTTTTCTCCATGACCATCAGTCTGGCCTCAGAGAAGCCAGAGGCATGGAAACTGCTCTCCAGAACACCTGTGATGATCTGCTCTTTAATCTTGACTCCAGTTCTCCCGCTTTTCTCATCCTTCATGACCTTTCCTCTGCTTTTGAAACAGTCAAACATGCCACCCTGATCAATCGACTCTGTGAGAACCTGGGCATCACGGATCAGGCCCTCGCATGGCTGACCTCCTTCCTCCTAGACCAACCCTCCCAGGTCCAGTGTGGATCCTTTCTCTCCACCACCACTCTCTCCATATGCGGTGTCCCCCAGTGCTCTATCCTCTCACCCTGGCACTTCAATGTCTATCTGGCCCCTCTGGCTGATCTGATTTCCACCTTCTCTACTAACGTTCAGTTTTATTGAGGATGACACGCAACTCTCTTTCAGGCTTCCCTCGGCCTCCTCTCCTTCCTCACTCATTCCTGACTGTGTATTCCCGATTCAGGAATGGTGCACCTCCAACGATCTCTGCTTCAATGCCAGTAAAACTGAAATCCTTCTCATTGGGACCCCTGCTCCCGCTTTCCCTCTGTATCTCTCTTGCCACCCGTCTTGGGCCCTTTACCCTCGCCTTCCTGTGAGGCAAAAAACCTTGGTGTCATCTTTGACTCCATGCTCTCTTTCTCGCCTCACATCACAGACCTTGCCAAGAAGGCCCACTTCCAGCTGCACCTCCTCAGAGGTATTCTACCTTTTCTCACCTTCCCCCAGAAGTTCACTGTCTCCAGCGCTCTGGTTCTCTTCAGGCTGGACTACTGCAAAAGCCTCTCTCAATCTGCCTAACTCTATTCTTCACCCCCCGCAACTAATCCTGAACAGGACTGCGAGACTTATCCTTGGCCTCAAGCCCAGGGACTGCATCTCTCCAGTCCTGAAATCTCCTCACTGGCTCCCGGTGGCTGCAAGGATCAAGTTCAAGACCCGCTGCATCGTCAACAAGGCTTTCTGGGGCCAGGGGCCACACTCTCTCCAACTCTCTCTGCCTAAATACCTTCCTTCTAGAGCCCTTCGCTCAGCTACATCTAACTTTCTGATGGTCAGACGCTTCTTCACACAGAGAGTGGAGGGGGGGTAAATCTCTCTTCACTGCAGGTGCCTCTCTCTGAAAGGGCATCCTTGCCCCTCTCAGGATTGTACCGTACCACCTGAAGTACCGGAAGCTGCTCAAGACCTTCCTTTTCTCCTCTGTCTTCTCTCTCCCGCTTCTTTGCTAATGTACCTGTGTGCTGCCCTGACTAGTTGCTTAGTACCCTCAGAGCCTCACTGGGTTTCAGGCTCCTCCATGACCAGTCATTTTTGCACTGCCTCCTGACCGACCTTGCACTTAAGGGCTCTAACTGCAACTCCTACAGTTCCCCTGCCTCCATGCACTTCCCAGAGCTGTGCTGCCCTGGCTGCACTTACTCAGAGCCTTGTTGCCTGACCGCACTTTCTACCTTTGCTCTCCCATGCACTTCCCCCTCTCTTTCCCCCCTGCACTTCTCATTGTCGAACTTTCATTTTTTTTCGGAATGACACAAGGCCTAGTAGGATCGTGTCTTGTCTTCCTTCTATCTCCCCTCCCTGTCTTGTGGCACCTAGAAACACTTGGGTACAGGCGCGTTATACATATCAAATAGTATCATATCATTGAGCAATCACAAACGCTTAAATACTATTACTTCTTACAGAGCATGTTGCCATTATTTCTAAAAAAAGCTGACAAAGGCTGCGATCATCTGCACAGTTATTTCTCCAACGCTTCTCCGGGAGGAAATAAATGCTGCACTATTAGCTCAATTTACTGGGAGGGACAGAAAATGTTCATTAGTGTTTTTTGAAGAGCGTTTCTTAGTATGAACATGCCATCAAGAAAATTGATGCTTCTTAGAGGAGATTGCACAATCCTCATTGAAAGCGATGAAACACTTTTTTTTTAATATCTCTTCCAGTGAAAACTAAGCTTGTAGAAACACGTGACACTGCTATGACTGTCCTGACATTAATGTAGCCTTCGATCTTTTCCAGACCTAGCCGCACCCATGACGGACACTATGTTTGACAACCATTTTCAGACCTGCACAATTTAATGTTTCCATTTGCATGCATGTAAATGTATTTGTTTTGCAAACAATGCAGTGTGGGCACTGAGTAATGCCAAATGGATTAGCTAACAACAAATAAAGTAGGTAGGAGTATCATATGCCACAACTACTGATATTACAATAAGCTTAACAGGTTTTATTAAATAAATGTAGAACATAAGACTATTGCATGAAAATCGCTTCACAATGACTATAACAAAGGTTCTTGGAAATAGTCTTCGAAATTAGGATTATAGACGAAGGACAGTAAAACAAAGGCATTCAGAAAGTCCAAGAGAGTAAGTTATCCTATTAAGTCACTCCAGCATTCAGTCTTTATCAATTCTTCTTGCAAGAACAAGGCCTCTCTGCCTCTCCTGAGCTTTGAGGCATCCCCCCTTTTTCGAAGTATACCAAAAGTAATCCCCTTCACTAGGGCTCTCCTTCTCTCTGGTATCTATTCCCCTTCTCCTGGGCAAAAGAGGCTCTGCCCCTCTGTCTTTCGCTCAGGGCGGTGGAGCGGTGCTCACTAATCTTCACTAGTGTTAATCAACTGTAATTTTATATGTAATGTAGGCTGTTGTAGTACTAATTAGGTAAGAACGCACAAACAGCTCACCTTGGCAATCGATGACTCCAACTGGGAAAATCAAAGCAGCAGTGAAGATTTCCCAGTGACAGCCCTAGCCACTCAGCCCAGGGTAATGTAACCCAGGAGAGCGGGCAGGACTCCCAGGGAAACCCTCAATGGGAAGAAAACCCTGGACGAAATCCCAGCTCGTGCAGATCAGGCTAATGGTGGAAGGTTGGACGTCTCCGACAGGAACCCTCGGGAATCACACAAGACACATTGTCTGCAGGAATGAAAAAGGGAAGAAATAGGGAACAGGTTAGAGGAGAGCCCAAAGAAGGGAACGGACAGGAGAGAACAATGGAAATCCTCTCACCCGAAAAGGACTGAGGGAATAGGACGAGAGTTCGGATCTGGAACCTGGCTGAGTAGGAAAGCTTCGGGAGAGTCTGGAAGGATAACAGGATATAAGGACCAGGAAAATAAACTCAGAGGAATCCTAGAGGAAGGGAACTTACTCAGATGGGGAACTGGCCGGAACGGGAGACAAATAAGATTGATCCGCGGAACAAACTAAGAACGAAACTTGCGAAAGCTGAGGGAATGATCTGAAGAGAAAAAGTAACACAGCGTAAGTCGGAACCGTAAACACAGAGAGAAATGAGAGCATGGAGAGAGAGGATTCAGAAGCGAACTCACGGAGCGTCAAAGGCAGAAGCGACGCGAAGCACCGGCTGCTTTGTTTCCGGATAAAGGATCACGTGATCGGTCTTCCGCACGTCCAGGGAGCGTGCAACTACTAGACCGCTGCCAGTCGGTCGGGGAGAATCACCAGCTTCCAACTTGGAGATGTTAGAAATCAAAGCGCCGCACAAGCGGGTCCGTGCCCATAAAGACCACTTGCGGCGATGCGTAACAACTAGGGACATATTACCCTGCCACTAGTCGTAAGGTTATAGTGCCCTGCTCTCCATATCTCCCTAGTGAAGAAAAACGCTGAAATACCTGGGAATGAGTAGTATACGATTGACCTGCTGACACCACAGACACAAACCAGCACTAATTGGCTGGTCACTCTCGCGCTGACGTTCTTGCGCCTGAAATGCAAAGAAATAAGCCCCAAGAACTACAATACTACTGGGGATTTGTAGTTTACTTGGCGGCTCGAAATAACACGCAGTTCTTTCTCGCTCGTTTCCCACGTGAAGAGCAAGGAAGCTCGTTAGCCACATGATAATGTCACCACACACTAGATGAAGAAATTAGTCTAAAATCACTATTTTAAAATCAGATCCTATACGAACCAGTAGAAATATAATTTAAAAATTGAATGAATTTAGCTATGATTTCAAGCAATCACTCATGAATTCAATGAAAGTCAAGTATAAATGGAAAGTAAAAAGTGCAAAGAAGAGAAGAACTGAGAGGAGAAACCACTTCCCTTCAAAATGTCTGCAAACCAGAAGAGAGCCAGTGTGGTCCCCTTATCCAGCTGATGGCAAAGAAAAAGGGAAGATTCCGGCAACTCAACAGAGAAGATCTCTATAAAATCCAATAGTTCTGGAATATCCCCCACGTTTAGAGGAAATCATCTTGAGTTAGGCCAACATTGTCCAGGCTGTTGGAAGACCCCTGCATTTGGAGGAAGACCCACCAGAGCTGGATTTCCGCAAGCAGGTGGCCTTTATTATAGATGATATGGAGAGAGAACCACCTAAAACTGAGATCATCATGCAACCTGCACAAGAGACATCTGAAAGCGGTTTTATAGTTAGCAGTTCAGAGGATCAGTAAGGCTGCAGATGTGGCAATGGTGTCTATTTTATGCATACATGTATTCTATTTGTATTTTCCATGAATATGTTATCGATCCTTTTAAATTTCCCGAATGCATTTTCTAATCACTTAACATTATTTAAAATATGCCTAGCTTAAAAGTAAACGTGCATAAAATACACATAATAAGACCAAGGCGGCACCTGTGTACATCAGCAGATGGGCCACGTGACCAGATAACATGAAATTATTGAATCACCAGGAGGCAGAATCATGCTTTGGAGCCATTCCTTTTGTGGTCGGTATTATCTAGTCATGAATGTCTAGCTCTTAAAAGAATACAGTATATTGCCCTTGTTTATTTTTTCCCTCTACTCTTAGTTTGCCTTTTTTATAAAATGTGAACATAATGTGTTGTCAGATATACCAGAAATGCAAAGGGAAAAACAAGCTACACTTTCTTAAACACAAAACCCCCAGGGTAATGTGAAAAGTGCAAAAGTGTATTGTTTACAAAGATGCACTAAATTGTATATCAATGGTAAGGAAAGCCATAAACAATAACCACGTTTTTGATGCTATACTCTCATAAAGCTGTGATAGCAGACAGGAAGGCCGCACCATGCTGAAGTCTCAGTCCTGCAGTCAGTCAGAGGTGCTAGGCAAGCAAAATTCTCCAGGCCTTGTATGGCATATGCAGTCTCGCGGGGCAGGATTGTGACAGATTGTTGCATAGTCTGATATTTTTCATTTTTGTATTCAAATAAAATGATGCAGGTAATTCTGTTTCTAAGAGAGAGGCCTGCTAATTATGGCCCCTTTCAAAATGCTTCATGCCAAAATTATAGTGTTCACAGATACCTTGCTGTTATCCATTTCCTGACGTCTACAGCACCAGCTTTGCTTTGGCATAGAGCAGGCTCAAAGGTCATCTGTGCTTTCCTGACTGATACGTGGGCACCAAGTCCCTGCAGGCAGAAGTGACATTTTAACTGTCTGCAACTACATTTATACAAGCCACGTCTGGTTGTGGCATGGTGATTGCAAAGGACACACAATTATTAATCCACATCAATATGATATGACACCAGTGTCCACTCTGTGAGCGGGGCTTAACTATGACAGGACTGATGTTGATCAGTGTCTATGCTTATTGTTTTTGCAGGTGCCATGTGGAACACTAGCCAGGTTGCAGCCCCTTTCATTCCCCAAGCAGGAAGGGTCATACCTTCCCCTAGGCCCCAGACACGTTCCTCAGGTGGTCTACTGGGCTGGTGCTTCTGAGGCACCAATGACATTGCAAAGCCAGTCTCATATCAGGCTCCTGATCACTGGAATTCCTTTGAAGCTAGAAGCATGGAAAGGGGCAGTGTTGGAGTAGCCAGACAGTGAAGGTAGGCCTGTAGAAGGCTCCCACCTTTGTGCTTTCCGTTAGGACTCTCCCTTTCTTCCTTTTCCTGTCCCCTCCATTACCTACAAGCAAGGTACTCTGTGTGTGATGTCATAAGGCAAAAGGCAATTGTTACAACAACAGGACTGGTCCTCTTGCAGCAGGCTTGCTTTGGAAAAATCTCATGTGGCCTTTGACCCTAAAAAAGAGAGGGTCGCCTCTTTGATTCATCTCTGGACTTCCATAAGGACAAAACTACATCTGGACCTCTTTTGGGGATACAGTCCACCCAGAGACTGCTGCCAAGGAGGTGAAAAAGTATGGTATCCAAGGCTAGCTTTGCCCCCTAACCATCCCCAGGGAACGGGGGGGTAACTCATGTTGGACCAATGCCTCACTGTGGCTGTACTGGAACCAGGACCCCACCACTGGAGGTGAAAGGGCCCCTGTAGGTGCCAGTCATGCTCCCTGCAGTGAGTGCAACACAATGACTCACCTTGCACTGGAGCCCCTGATTAGGACTTTCAGCAACTGCAGAACCAAGGAAGTGACCCCTGGCTTCCTGTGCATCTCTGAATAACCTTGATGCCTGTTTGGCACCTTCAACACTGTCCAAGCTGCTACATGGGAATTGCCGGAGTCATCAGTTACCTCAATGCTCAACTGCCTCCTGCCTCCATATATCCAAGGTCGCTCGATGCCGTAGCACCATCCACTCTGCATCCGAGACCCATTGAGACTTCTAACCTTCCCAACTCGACACCACTGCCTGGTTACCAGTTTCTTCATGCTCCAAGCTGACGCTGCTACAATGCCCGGACGCAATGTTGAGCCAGTCAAACTTGCTCACCTCTGAAGGCAAGTCTCCACTTCTCCATCCCTGGTGTGGCAGAGTCTTCCAGCGCTGGCAACCCAACACCACCTGCAATTCCCATCATCTTCGGTCCGCAAGCTTACACTGCTGTCGAACAACACCACTTTGTTGGGACCTGTGGCTGCAGCTCCAATACTTGACCCCTGCCAAAAGCACAGAAAAGCCTGTCTGAATGCTGATGAGCCCACTAAATTAAAAAATATTGCTTTGCTTTGAAGAGGCTTTATCCCTCTGGCCCACTCTTTGGGACCATATTGACTTTAAGCCCCCCTTCTCCACCCTTTTCTTAAAAAACAATCTTGAATATTGACATTGTGCTAATTTAGTATTTGAACACCCCTGCTCCTCTAGCTAGAATGTCATTCTATAACATTCTGCATGTTCTGTGTTTCTTTACGGGGCAGACTTTTGCCCCTGTTATTTTTTAATTAAACCATATATTCATATAAACCATTGATTTGGAATCTTTGTACTTAAGTTGTTATCAGCTCATACACCTCCTGGATGAGTATAGGCTGCTCTCGGCACATGTTACCACAAATGGTGAAGGGGGTATACCCATCGGGCTGTGTCTGTTTCGCCTTTTTTGATTGATATCTCTGCCCGTTTAGAAGTAATGTGGGGATTAGTAGGTAGTTAGCCAGTGCTTATCCCTGTACTCCTGGCGAGCAGTAGCCATTATGTCACAGAGGGTGTGCTAGATGATTCTATTTTGGTAACTATATACAAAAACCCATCACACATAATTCTCTATGTATGTGTGCTTTTCAGCACACATGTTACAGGGGGCCATGGCTTGATTGCTGGTACCATCTGGCTGGTGTTCTCTACTCCCTCGGACCATTAGCGCCTGATTCCTGTCCATTGACACCACACTTTGAGCAGTTCCTTGGCAGGGTGCTAGCAGGGCTTCAAACAGAGTGCGATTACAGGTATCTCCCACCCTGTCCCTCTCAGCTGCACTCTGCACACTGAGATCACAGCCCTGTGCGCTAAGCTCAAGCTGCAGCTGATTTGATGGATATGGTTATTGCCTCACTGCTGTCTGTGCCCCTAACTGCTTTATGCAGGATTGGGGCAGAACTGTGTCCCAGAGAATTTATTGCTGTCTGCCCTGACCTCTTTTGACAACTATGTTTGGAACTAATCAATTTACCCTATAATGCATTTCATGTTCATTGTAGAACATTCCGTTTGTGCATTTAGTATAGCACAAATTGTTTAGCATGTTTATCTTTCTTGGGGGAATATATTTATCAAATCCAAAAATCAAAATTAAAATGCGTATTATTTGACTGCCACCGTCCTTAAGGAGATATTTCAGTGAATTTAGTACTTTTTAAAATATTGTATGTATTTATATATACAGTGAGGAACAATGCTCTTTTGATCACAAAAGAGCGTACAATAGATAAGAAATCAGATTTTACTGGAATCAGTGAGCTTCTTACAATGTGGTGAGTTTGAGGAACATTCTGACCAGGTTGTGGAGAGGAGTAAATGGAACAGTCACCGCGGACAATACAAGTGGACATACATAGATTAAGGACAACCAACAACAGACATTATTAAGTTCATGTAGGTCATAAACTTGAGGCAGAGAAAGTGAGGGATGGAGGAAAGCGAAAAATGTTAGCTAGAAGGCAGATGAGAGATAGGTTAAGAGGGTAACTCTGAGGCGAGGAGGTAGTCTTATAGTTTAGTAGAACAAATTAGTATGAACTGTTTCTTGGATGTCCAGGGGAAGAGAATTCCATGCAAGTGGAGCAAGATGAGAGAAAGAGCGGAAGCGAGGGGAAGCACAGAGAGAGCAAGGAGCCACAAGGGTTGTCGAGGAGGCAGAGCAGAGATTACAAGAAGGCTTGTAGAGTTAGATAAAGGAGGATAGATACAGTGGTGCCTTACCATGGATACATTTGTGCACTATGAAAAGGCATTTAAATCTGTTTGCATCTTCTGCCATCCAGCCTGGTGATAGGAAGTAGATGTGAAGTGAGGGAGTTAAAAGAGAGCCCGGTAGCGAAGTTAATGATCCTGTTGAGAGGACAGAAAACATAGTTGGGGAGATCAAAGAGGATGCAGGCAGAGTAGTCCAGTTTAGAGAAGATAAGAGTGGTTGAGAGTTGCTTGGCAATGTTGAAATGAAGGAGGCCACCAGATTTTCCACATATTTAGGAGGTTAAGGCGAGCAGCTGTCGCAGTTTTGTAGATGAAAGTAGAGAAGGTGTGAGAAGGTTCATAGATGATGCTGAGGCTTCTAGCTGAAGACGGGTAGGGGAGAATGTCAGTTAGGAACTGGATCGGAAGAGTTGAGAGAGAGCATTCGGCAGGGAAGAACACCTCTGTTTTAGTAGAGTTTAGCATTAGAGAGTGCAAAGCAATCCAATATTTAATGGCCGAGAGACAGTTGGACATTTTGATAGAGAGAGCAGAGTAAAGTTCAGGAAAAGAGAAGACCGTTTGGGTGTCGTCCGCAAAGAGTTGGTATGAGAACCCAAACGAGGAGATTAGTGCCCCAAGAACAGAGGTGTAGATTGTAAAGAGGAACGGACAGAGCCTTGTGGGACACCAACAGTTAGAGCAGTGAGTTGAGAGGTGTTGTTATAGAGATCTGTAATAATATGCTGTATAATAACCCCAATCCTGGCAAGACCAATTCTGCCTTTCCTCCGTCTAAGGTTGATATTTGTGTATATAAACACTGCTGACAGTAACACTATCTGTTCCACAAAACATACCTGCAAAAAAGCACTACTTATAAAACTGATATTGTATCATTATGGTGCAGGTCTGTTTACCATCCCTAATGAGGAGCATTATGTGTTAGCGTGTGGAGAGATGAAATCAGCCGCCTGACTCTCAAATCCCAGCTTTGCCATGAGTTGATACTGTGACCCTGGGCTGATCACTTTAATTGATTGGAGAGTACTGGTCTGTTTTTGGAGAAAAGGGTTGCCTTTCTCACACTCTAGTGGCATTCGTTAACAAATTGCCTGAACTTTCATTTCATGACGATTTGCTAGATGGGGTCATAGACCAGAGTGAGCTGGACACATGTCAAAAGTCTCTGCTGAGCCTATTGACGCACACTCTGTTTTTTCTAGAATTTATAATGTTTTCTTCACCTCATGTGTAGCAGTCTGCAAATCTGTGTCAATTAAGAATTATGAGCAGGTGAACCTATAGCACAGTTTCTATTGTTGGCTGCATTCAAACTGTAAAACTAGACAATAATGGCATGTTTCTGTATGACAAGAACTTCGAAACAATCTATTCAGGTTCAGAATTGTATACTAGGCTTACATCCCAGCTTCACCACTTGCCCAAAGTGTGTTATCCTGGGAAATACATTAAATCTCATATTTTCTAACCAGTCAAACTGTCCAATCCCTAAATATTGAAATATTATCTGTCACAAAGTGGGATTTACTATTCAGGGTAATCTCCTCAAAAAACCATACTTCTGGGTTATCTAACTGTAGCATTTCTTCATATATTACATTATTGAATATTTATAATAATTAAAAATAATTGGGACACTCCAAAGAATTACCTGTCCTTTGTTAAAAGAAATATGACTCTATATTAATCTTTGTTATAGTTTTAAATGATAGAGTGATTATTTTAGGTTAATTTGAAATGACTTGTATTTATACTTAATAATGTATCCACAAATTGTATGCATATTTATTAATATCTTGTGTGACGAATCTGAGGAGGTCATCCCTTCTTCCCTAGGGGAAGATCTTTCCCATAGGACGAGGGCAGTGTGTCCACAGTACAATATTCCCCCTGGTGGCATGGGGGTCGACCGAGGGAGGAAAACATGGGGATGGAAGCTCCCTATGGAATTAGGGACAATTACTCTCAGGGAACGCAGTATTCATCCACGTTGATAATCCAAGCTCCTTCTCCAATACCAAATCCTCCCCTCTCCCTTGATGGTAGAACAAATATAGTCTGTTGTAAGGTTTACCATTTTGATACATTGACAAACCCAAAATATCCAAGGAGTCTAATTATACCACTAGAGAGGGGAAAACCTGCGCTGGGACGAAAAGAAGATCACTTCAAAGAAGCGTAGTGAGCGGGCTAGTTTATTCTGAGGTGTCAACTACTGAATGGTTGCAGCAGGCCAGTGTGGGAGTTCAAAAGGAACTCTGCTGTAAAAAAGCAGGCAGACGAGCCTGGGGAAGACAAGCTTCCCAAGAACGAGCCTTGAGAGAACGGGTCTATGAGAAGGCATGGCAGGTTTCCTACACCAAACGAGTAAATGGAAGCCGAACGTGAGGCCACAGACCAAGGTAGAGGAAATGTCAACGAATGTCTGAGTTTGAAGGACCAGGTGCATTGATGCCAGTAGTTACACCGAGGCTACCAGAGCTCTGGTGAACAACTTGAAAGGCAGGCCGTGCAGGCTGGAGAAGAGAGACGGCACCCAAAGCGCTGCAGAGCCCACCTTTCTCCAAAAAGCTGTCGGAGTCTCTAAGAGCAACACAGAGACTGGGGAAATGCTGGTACCATTAAAGAAGAAGAAAACCGGTATGCAGGTTTACCAGAAGTTGTTAGAGGTCTGGGGAAGCTCGAGAGTAAATCTAAGAAACAAAAGAGAGCATCTGGGATGTGAAAACATATCAAAGACAGTTACCCATTTGGCAGGAGAGTGAAGCAAGGGGGAGTAACGCCACGGTGTGAGTCTGGGACCCACACCCAAAAGAGAGGGCCTGGGACCTGAAAGAGAGTCAAAACCAGTTGCTCACTTGGCGGGAGAGTGAACCAAGGGGGAGTAACGTTGCTGTGTGAGTCTAGGACCTGACCATATCAGAAACCAAGGTCTAAAGACAAAAGCGTCTGGGACCCTGTGAAAGAGACATTTATTGAGAATAACCTTGTTTGACAAGAGAAGACGCCAAACCAGCTTTGTGAGTCTGGGACTCACACCCACATAGAAGACTGGAAACCAGGGTGACAAAGACCCTGGGAATAACAAAGTAAACCTGGTGCTTGTCAGGGTGGGAACCCAAGTCAATAGGATATAAAGACTGAACATAGATGAGACTTTACCGTATCTGTGATCCAGCATCTTGATAGAAGAATAAGACTAGGGGAAAGGAGCACTACACAAGTCTTGGAACTTTGTGGTTTTGTATAAATATCAAAAAATCAGGATGAGAGATCCTAAAGGCAGCTGTGTGGTTCTGAACATATACATTTATTTCAAAAACCAGGTTTCTTTAAAGATGAGTTCTCAATTACTTTACACAACTTTCGATAAGCACGAAAGCGAATGACAACGGACAGGTGTAATTCCATACAGTGGAAATACAAGGTGAGTATCTACCTCTACGATGTTGAGGTAAAAGCTCCACATAAGGGCACAGTCACATATGACAGTAGGATAGACCTACAATTGAACAAAGTGCACCCAGGACGGAAAATGGTCCAGGGCGTAGTTAACACAAGGTGTACGCAACAATATCTACAGAACATACACAAGAGGGGTTTTTTACAGTTGTCACGGGGGATCGACACAGGAGTGTTTTGGCCATAGAAGGCTGGATTGACGCCTGTCTGAGTGATGGCCTTCATCAGGATAGACACCGGATGTGGTGTTGTCCGTAATATCTGTGGGTGAGATAAGGTCTGTGAGGATGTCAGGCTGCAGTTCAGTAATTTAGGGATTAATAAATAAGGCTTAGTGAGGATACATCACATGGTGTATCAATGTACAGCTTACCTGCTGCTGTGATAGCAGTGGTGATGCTGTACGTGGACAATCCTTAATCGGTTGCTGGATTGTCAGTGCCAATGCACTTTGAGTGAGACGTGGGTTCCTGATGATTGGATTCGTCTCAGGTTCCCGGGGGCTGGATGAGGGTCTGAAAAGGTCCCTGATCTAAGAAGAAAGTATGGACCATCAGGAGTCAGAGTGGTCCAACATGCTGGCACTAGCATTGGTGATGGTGTCGGTGACCCTAAACGGTCTTAGTTGCTGAATGGGGGAACCAAACTGGGTTGATTTGGTCCATTTGCAAGTCGACAGGTTGGTAGGTGCTCATATTTGTCTTAGAGAGTCGTGGAAATAGTGTCTCGATTTACTGCTTGTTTATAAGGTGTTGAGGTGGTGGCGGGTGGCAGCTCCCACATAGGCTGCTAGTGCCGGCTGCAGGTGCATCAGTGGGCATGGGGTATGAGATCGTCCATGTTAGGTATACTCCTCTCAACATGGTATTGGCTGTGTGCCCCTTTATCGAGTTAAAAGCTTACAACAGTGTCAGTAGAGAAAGCAGGTTTTTGTGGTTCCAATTGTGCTGAGGTATGATGCAAAGTATCTCTGTGGTGGCTAAACTGAGTGTGGACTGGGTGGTGGAGCCAAATTGCCTGCCGTGCGTGCCTTTTAATTTCAAAATCTGTGGTGGTTTTGTAAATCGAATTTTATAAAAGAAAGTATAATACTGACTATGCGGGGAAACATTAAACTACGGCCACGTATCCTGTTGGAACACACACGGGACCACATGTCCCATGACCACCCATGCCTCGTGTAGTTTGCGCGTCACACAGGCGGCCGCTTTTACTTTCTCTTTTCGGCCCGTCCGATATGGATGACCTAAAGTGCATTGGGTATTTGTTGAAGCGCACTCCTCCCATTACGTCTGTGCACCCCGATTGGCTCCCGTTGCACTTAGGGACTTGTTTATCTCCAGGTAGTACAACCAGGACCTCACAGCAACCAGTGCATACTGTTGATCCCTCGGTGACGCTCGCACCCTCTAGATCACGGTAAGTGTAAATCTGCAGACCCTCGTCCTGACGTGCTTCCCAGAGTTTTCATGACTTTGCACTGTAATTGATTTATGCACCACGCGGTTTCCCCGCATAGTCAGTATTATACTTTCTTTTATAAAATTCGATTTACAAAACCACCGCAGATTTTGAAATTGAAAGGCACGCACGGCAGGCAATTTGGCTCCACCACCTAGTCCACATTCGGTTTAGCCACCACAGAGAGATACTTTGCATCGTACCTCAGCACAATTGGCACCACAAAAACCTGCTTTCTCTCCTGACACTGTTGTAAGCACTTAACTCGATAAAGGGGCACACAGCCAATTCCATGTTGAGAGGAGTATACCTAACATGGACGATCTCATACCCCATGCCCACTGATGCACCTGCAGCCGGCACTAGCAGCCTATGTGGGAGCTGCCACCCACCACCACCTCAACACCTAATAAATAAGCAGTATGTCGACACACTATTTCCACGACTCTCTAAGTCAAATATGAGCACCTACCACCCTGTTGACTTGCAAATGGGCCAAATCAACCCAGTTTGGTTCCCCCATTCAGCAAATAAGACCGTTTAGGGTCAAGGACACCATCACCAATGCTAGTAACAGCATGTTGGACCACTCTGACTCCTGATGGTCCATACTTTCTTCTTAGATCAGGGACCTTTTCAGGCCCTCATCCAGACCCCGGGATCCTGAGACCAATCCAATCATCAGGAACCCACGGCTCACTCAAAGTGCATTGGCACTTAAAATCCAGCAACCAATTAAGGATTGTCCACGTACAGCATCACCACTGCTATCACAGCAGCAGGTAAACTGTACATTGATACACCATGTGATGTATCCTCATGACACCACTAAGCCTTATTTATTAATCCCTAAATTACTGAACTACAGCCCGAGATCCTCACAGACCTTATCTCACCCACAGATATTACGGACAACACCACATCCGGTGTCTATCCTGATGAAGGCCACCACTCAGACAGGCGTCAATCCAGCCTTCCATGGCCGAAACACTCCTGTGTCGATCCCCCGTGACACAACTGTAAAAACCCCCTCTTGTGTATGTTCTGTAGATATTGTTGTGTACACCTTGTGTTAACTACACCCTGGACCATTTTCCATCCTGGGTGCACTTTGTTCAATTGTAGGTCTATCCCACTGTCATAACTGTGCCCTTATGTGGAGCTTTTACCTCAACATCTTAGAGGTAGATACTCACCTTGTATTTCCACTGTATGTAATTACACCTGTCCGTTGTCATTTGCTTTCGTGCTTATCGAAAGTTGTGTAAAGTAACTGAGAACTCATCTTCAAAGAAACCTGGTTTTTGAAATAAATGTATTTGTTCAGAACCACACAGCTGCCTGTAGGATGTCTCATCCTGATTTTTTTATATTTGTATGTGTACCCTACTAGGTATATCAGGACTCCGCCAGGCGCCCTGATATTTTACTTGACTTTGTGGTTTTGAACATTTCTTTTCATCACCTTACTGCCAGTGAACCTGGCAACTTTTTTGTTTATTGAGAACGCCAAGAACACTGTTTCTTTTAGAAAAGAATGTCCTTGCACAGTTATCCTAGAGTGTAAGTATTAAGGTCAGAAGTAGTATGGCTAGTTTTGACAAGGCGGTGACAGACCTTTTAACTTTCAGACTTCCTGATATTTTCATTAGTTTGCTTTGAAGCAGGGAAACCCCTCATTGTATTTAGGGATAGAGAGGCATGTTTCCAACCTTTTTGTGTTAATAAAAGTGTTTGCCCAAAAATATACCACCACTGTGTCGGACTCATACTTCTGGACCCTTATATATGGTGTCAGAGTGGGATATGACCTGGTTAATACAAACTTAGGGGACGCTTAATGTTGCCAAACTTAGTGGACGAGCCAGTATACCTAGAGTGGCAACCAAAGTCTCCATAGGATTTGATCTCTGCTGTAGAAGAAAAGTAATCCTAGAAGCTGGCAAAACTAATCCCAAATAGATTTAATACTAATCCCCCCCCCCAACAGGATTTACACCAGGTTAACATCTAAGTCAGGGCTAGAATGGGCATTCGGCCCAGGTGTAATCGCCAGTGAAATTGACCCAAAATACAGAGGGGATGTGAAAATACTCCTACAAAGCAGTGACCGGCAACCTGATCATGTCAAACCTGGGGACAAGGTAGTGCAGGTCATTTTGGAGAAAGCCCTGTTCCCCAGAATGACCGAAAAAAATGAATTACAAGAAACCGAGAGGGGAAAAAGGAGTTTGGGGAGGCCGACAGACCCCATAGTTGACCCTAGACTGGAAAAGATTCCCGTTCAGGATGATGATAGTGAAATAATTCCTGATTAACCTTTGCTCAGTGAAATGTTACAGTCCTAGCAGAGGACCTCCTCAATGTTATTCCTGAAGAAGTAAGAGAGAGGGGTTTCTTTTTCCTCAAGCATGGGTTATTCCATAGGGCTGATGTTTTACCAGATGGAGTGTCTCGTTGCCAAACAGTAGTGGCCCTAGCGATAAGGGAATTGTTCTTGAACTATTAACATAACATTAGACACACATCGGGGAACTACTATAAATGCTCATGGAAACCACATAATTTGGTCTGAGGGTAATGTGGAAAAAGTGAATATGGTGCTAAATGAGTGTGGTCATTCTGCATCTGTTTTAGTGATGCAAAGCCAGTGGAATATCAGGTCAATGCTAAATAATCTGTGTTCGAGTCAAATACAGAAATATATTTACCCGTATCTCAAAGTGGCCCATTCTAAGCCATATGATGTGGTTATTAATAATGAGAAGAAAAAATTACTTGCCGTTAAACGTCAGACATTAAGATCTAAAATGATTACTACAATGGAGAAAACCTTTGTGGTTAAATTGGCACACACTAAATTCAACCACTGGGGCTGTGGATACCAGCCCAAAATTAAAAATGCTACTTGGAGATTGATGTTCGATCCCCTCAGTACCCAAGATGGCAAGACATGTTGGCACCTTTATAGGACCTTTCTTGCAGGGAAAAGGAAAGGAAATTAATCCCATTAATGAAGATGACTGGGGCAATCATATACAACTCTGCTCTAGATTATCTAATCAATCCTTTCGATTATGGTTCTACTCATGCTTCATTTGATATAGAAATTGATGATAAAACAAATGTCATTAGTAAAATAAAAGCATCTTGCGCCCCGGGACCCAACAGCGTGTCAAACATTCTAATCAAGCGAAATCCACTGTTCTGTGCAGAGCTGCTGCACAGTCTCTATAAGAGGATACTAATGCAAGGTGACACTCCCTCTAGTTGGCACCAGTCCATCAAGATCCCTGTTTTCAAAAAGGGCCTTAGAACGGACCCTAGCATTTATCGCTTATTAGCAATGATTGACTCTAGTTGCAAGATCTTTTCGTCAATCTTGCTATCTCACTTAAATAAGTGGGTAGAAAATGACAAGTGAAGACGCGCCCAGCAAACAGGTTTCAGGAAAGGTCATAGTACGATTAACAAAATCTAGACTTTACAATATCAGATCACAAACACTTAATGTAACTCTGGTAGCAAATTATATTTATGTTATACCGATTTTGAAGCAGTTTTCGATTGTGTATCACACGATAAACCTTGGGAAAAGTTGGCTGATTGGTGCATTAATCCTTAACGCCTCTATTTTGTAAAAATAAATTTAGTCACACAGGTCTGTATGTGTAAGAACTGACCAAGAAGGGCTCTTTTCACTGCTATTTAGTACCAACAATAGATTAAAGCAGGGGTGCACTCTTGCACCCCCGCTGTTTAATCTGTATTTGATAGGAATGGATGAGGTACTTAAATCATGCCCAAACTTGCTGCAAAAATGTGATACAAACACATATCTTGGATCTTGTACACAGATGATGCACAGCTTTTAGATCACACTCCCCTAGGGCTCCAGAGGTCCATGGAAGCACTGTACAATTTTACTCTTCGTAGCAATTTAAAATTGGACTTAAAGAAAAGAAAGATCATGATAATGGGGGAAAACAATGGAAAGTTGATTATGTATGGAAATTGGGTGGAGAAGTGATAGAAATATTGGATTCTTATGTATATTTGGGCATACCTGGAATACTCTATGGGTTGGAGGCTTTGCCTGCCCGCCATGTTGCTTGCTTTGCTGTGGTCGGGGGGCACATTCTTCCTGCTCTGCTGGGACTCCCTTCTGGGGATCCGGTAGAGGCATTAAGATGTGAATTAGGATGAACTTCCGTTAAGGCTCTTTGGAGAGTGAACTGCTGTAAAGTCTACATGAACATGTGCTGGGCGGGAGGCAGAGGAGAATCACTGCTTGGTTATATAGCTGATAATATACATTTTAATGCACATCATCAGGCATTTAGAGATTTGAAGAACTGGTCACTTGAGCATCTTAAGGCCATTGATATTGCTCTTCCAATGGATGAGTACTGTCAGGATTTCACAAAAAGCTGAAAATTAAACTAAAGGATGGGGTCGAGCGCAAATTATATCCACACTAATGACAGGCGATATCGGCAGTTTGCTACTCAGAGTTTTTTGCTCTGTAAACCTTGTTGATATTTAATTACACTGTGTGATAATAAACTTCGCTGATGCATACTTTATCTCAGACTTAATATTCTCCCGGTGTATGTAAATATAGGAGCTTGGCTGAAAACTCCCTGTGAAGCCAGACATTGTAGGTTGTGTCAGGGTGATGTAGAAACTGCTCGTCATTTAATAACCAACTGCCCATTGCTTGATGAACAATATTGAAAAGGGTATTTTAATTTGGTTAACAAGTAGTATTGCTACTAATCCATTCTGGTCCTCTAGCTACCAAGTGGAATCTCTAGTTATAACCGCAGCATCTTTTAACATTTGTAAGATTATAGTAAAATGTATTAACCATCCATAAGGAGACATCTTATCCGCTCTTTTAAAGCTGTTTTTGATCTGTTATGGATGATAATCTATTTTACATGTACCGTATCTTAAATTTGTATGTATTGTTAATACTTGCTTTTGCTTTTTCTTTATAAAAATAGTGTAAACATTTTAAATATTTTAAACATATTCACTTAATAAAAAAATAAAAGAAAACGCGCTGGCCAGGGATTTAGAACAAGTGGCCTAATTGCGATTAAGTATGCATACTATCAAATGGTTCCTTGTAGCATCAATCTTCATGGGTGAATCGGTCACCGTCAGGTCACACTGAGCTCACAACAGTTTCTTCTCCCGGCTGCAAACAGATAACCCTCTGGCATTTCTGGCATTGCATAAGCAGTGTTTCTCCCCCTTGCAGGGGTGGAAGACACGAATGGCAGCGTCAGGCAGGTGAGGCAGAAAATGGGAGGAATTCGGGAGAGGCGCAGTCTTGCAAAGCATAAGATGAGCTTGAGAATGCCTGTGTGATAGACTTACACAGAAAAGTAAAACCAGTAGGAAATGGGGCAATATCAGAGAGAGTCACAGACACAGGGATCAAGTCAGACAATGAGATAGAGGAGAGGCAGAGATGCAGAGAGAGGGGAGACACTGCCAACATGTTAATGCAGGATCAGTAAGCAGAGTCCACGTCCAGGTGCTTGAGGGGAGCTGAGGTGAGAAGTATGTCACAGATTGTCTTAAGTACAAACCAACCACGCAAACATGTTTCAAGAGTTTTTATTAAAACATTTTGGAAAGGAACTAAGGGGTGTCTCTCGTCTAGAAGAAGCAGTACCCGCCCTAAGCCAGGCGTCCCTATTCCACAGGTTAGTTTTTAGTATTTGTTAACCCCTATAAATTAAGTTCTGATCTGCTATCAGTGAGGGTCCAAAGGCATCCACCTTCTCTGTCTCACATTCCTCTTGGACTTTGGAAGTGGGTCCTAGACTGCCCAATGGCTAATTCTAAGGGGTTATGAGTTTTATACCTTTCAGACACTGAAGCCCAAATCAATCTTTCCTTTCATGCTATGATGTTCTCCTCCCTCTGCTGTTCTACTCGCCTCCTTCCAACTTCACCCACCTTCTCTTGTAGTTCTTCTGTCTCAGTATGTCTCTCACTCTCTTTCGACAATCTACCTCTACCCTCTGATGTTACCCTCTCCTACTTCTCATCCCCTCTTCACTGCACTAATACTCCAACCCACAGTCTACACAATAACCCTCCTTTAACTCTGTCATCCCGCACTCACCCTCCACTCTTTAACTAAGACTCTTGCATACCCATGTTACATGCACACTCACATGTTACATGCATACACACAGCACTTGCATTCCCAATCAATACCTCATGTTCTCTGAAAGTGACCATCACACTCTTGTCCACCGTCCTTCTGGTCTCTTGATCTGCTAACTCTTTCTCATCTGACCTCACCTGAGCAACCCACAACCTCCGGTTTCCTGTCTATAGCTTTATCCCTCTCCTTCTCCTATTGGTCTACTTCCTTGGGCCAATCACACCCTGCCTTGCCTGCCTGCCAATCTTCAAAAACATAAAAATGCATGAAATGGGGGAGAAGCCCAGTCCCTTTTTGCCTCGGGGATCCGCCGTGCTGGGGTAGTGATGGTCCAGATTGGAAATTGTCCCTGTTCATGTTAGGGAGCCATGCCACTGCCAAATTTAAGTTCTTGCATGTTGCTGCACTTCACACCCAAGAGTCGCTCTGCAGCATGTTTACAGCTGTTCTGGTCAGTGAGTTTGATTGTAGCTATTTGCTCATAGGGCACGCTACTTGCAGCATTTCCTGTGGCCGTGTAAGGTAGTTGCTAATATGTATGGTTTGTCCCTCATAAAGTTACTACCTCCAGGCTGGGGACTGGGTTGCTTTAGCCTGACTCTGAGGTGATCTGTCATATTGTGGGCAGTCCTCCCGAAACATAGCTGGGTGTTGTGGCCTGCAAAAACAAAAAAACGGGCGCACGTTTTTTGGAAGAGGCATCGGTTGATTCACAGTAGTACTGTTCAGATACATGCAAGCATGAGGGAAGACATGAACTGAGGCCCTGTCAACTGCCATCTTCCCCCTCTGAGGTAGGACTGGCTCTGGCTTCTGCCCTAGTAGGCCTCCCACCACAGGCTGAGAGGGGTTCCCATCAGATTACTGACCCTGTCACAAATGACGGATAAGGCACTGGCCCGGTGTGAGAGAAGGTTGACCAAGTGCCAAGGGCCCCGTTAAGGAGTAAAGTGAGGAGTCCATGGAATTGTCTGAGAGTAAGAAGTCACTGAGGAGATGGATGGAACAGAAGTCGCAAGATCTAGTGATAGGTAAAAGGAGAGTGTGCAACGATTTGAATTCCATGCTGGTGTTACACCTGCCCCAAATAACCAGCAACAGTAGAACACAACTGAAATAGTACAGCATCATTTGAATGGTATTCTGACGTATATGCGTTCCAAAGAAGCAGCAACAGATTAAAGAGAATGAAAGAGTGAACAGTTATTTGAATTTTATGCTGGTATCCGTGGTCCAAAGATACAGCAAAAATACAGGGGGAACTGAAAGAGTAAGGATTCCCTTGAATTTCTCACTGGTCTACGGGATCCAATGAACAGACTGAACAAATATACGGTCATTTGAATTGTATGCTGGTCCATATGGTCCAAATAATCAGCAGCAATCTAAAAAGCACTTAAAGAGACATTTGTATTGCATTCTGGAGTATGAAAGGAAACTAGGAACAGACTGACCAAATAAATAGGCATTTGAATTGCATGCTGGTACAAATGTTCCAAAGAATTCGCAACAATATAACAAGCACCGAAGGAGTAAATCATATTTTGAATTGTGTGATGCTACATGGGTCCAAAGAAAATAAATAAACCAGCAACAGTTTAAGAAAGACAGATATTTGAAAGGAAGACATTTAAAATGTATGCTGGTACAGGTGGTCAAACTAATCACCAGCCATCTAAGAAGGACTGAAATAGTAAAGAGACATGGGAACTTGCTTCTGGAATAGCACTGGTAGCCCTTTATGCCAGTGCTTCATGCCTCCTTCCTTCTTTGGAGTGCTAATTCCGGAGGGTCAGCATGCCACTAGTTTTACTCTCCATTCTCACCTCCCCGAACCCGCTTCTTGCGCCCTCCTTGGACTTCCTGAAGCCCTTGGTTATGCTCCTGCTGGGGGCTGCCCCTACGTTCCTATGCTCCCTCTTACCTACCCGAGTCTCTATCTACTGGCCCTGACCACATGCCGCCCTACCTGTCAGATGGCCGCACCCAGTCATGCCACCATTCTTTGTCACTGCCCAAATTGATTCCATCTTCCCTCCAGTGCAGACTGGCGTGTTCCCATTGGCAGAGTGACCTAGGACTAAGCATTGCATTTCCCAGGAAGGTGCACTGATGTTCTGTGGCCTTCATATCTAAATGTATACAGGGAACTCCACATTGGACAAACCGTCCAAATGATTCACATACATGAAGAGAGGCTCACTCTTCAAAAGTCTCCCAGAAATGGCATGTGCTGCCATGTTTGCTGCACTGTCAAAAATCATTTACAATCTTAGAAATCACTGATCCGCTGCTGCCATGAGCGCGGTACGGACACACTCTTTCTATGTGTAAAGGACAGCACAAGGTCGTCTCTAATATGTATAGCTGGTCGATGCACCACAGCACGAGGCAATATCTGCAGAGGGTGGTCCTGAACCTCTTGCACTCGTGCATTCTGCTGGCCGTGTTTTTTTTACCCGTGTTTCAGGCAGGAGATAACATCTGCTCAGGCTGACATTTTCAATAGTTATCACGGTTTCATCAAAGTGCAACACCTAGCTTAGCCAGAAGAGCAATTGTGTGAATTGTTATTGCACAGACGGAAATAATGTTGGTGTTGTTGCTGTACTTGCTGTGAAAGGTGTACATCTGTTCGCGTCGAACCTTTACAATATGCTAATTGCTTCACAGAGAATGTATTAGCTAATGGACTCTGATGCTTCCTAAAATATTATATAGGCTTTTTCTAAAATGTAAAACCAACACAAGCAAATCCTAGCGCAAAGTGCTTATAGACGTCGGCCATTTGTAATGCTACAGACCGTGCACAGTGGTAATACAGTACTCATTTCAGTATAGTGGTCAGGTGTAAGTAACCATGGACATTTTCAGGCAGCTGTTTTGTAAATCCAACATACTAGTTTGTGGCTCGGTTACAAGGATTTTAATTGGTAGACGTTTCTTCTGCTTGTGATTTGAACTGGCGACTGGCATTTTCTACCCAGCTGACACTTTCTCCAGACATATCCATCACAGTAATACCCTCAACTGATGGACGGGTGTGTAGTGACTTAGTGTGAGCTCGGATGTGGGGGTACTGCCAATTGGAGGACTGCAGAGTATGTGTCCCTGCAGGCATTAAGGGAGCATGGCCCATAGGAAACCATGTGTGTGCATCTATTCAGACGCAATCCTCATGAGCCGTGTGGAGGAGGGGTTCGGGGATGGAAATGTCCGTCAACGTCCCTCCCTGCAACTTGTTCCAGGTTCCAACACAGGCCATGTGAAGACATATAGCCTGAGCAGAGCTAAGGTACCAGGCCCGGGACCATACTGCAACAAAGATGAGTGTAAACAAGAAATGTATGCGGGAGGGCTGTGTGAATGTGTGCTCAAGTGTGCTTGTGTGCATATACATGTGTGTTTATATGTGTGCATGCATCTTTGCGTCTATGAGTATGTGAACAGTAGACTGCCAATGACGCCATCATAATGTGTCTTACAATTGCAATGTTGGCATACAATGGGCCCTGGCTGCAAGTTGATCTGTTACAGGGAAATTCTGACATACCGTGGACACTGGTGAAACAACACCACATCTAAAGCTAACTCCTAGCATATATTGTGCAGTGGCTGCATTAAATGATGCTTAAAGGGCAATGCTCGCCTATAATGGCAACAACCAGCATTACAATGTTTTACAGTGGCAATACTGCCTATATTGTTTGCAGCTAGCATGAACATATGCCTTCAGTGGCAGTAGTGTCATATATTCGGAAAAGCCAGCATAAAAATGTATCAATTTTTGCAGTGGTATGTGAGGCAAGCATGTATTGGTAACGTCTGCATCAACATTTGCCTTGAAAGTAGCTTGCGGCTACTATGTTTTTTTTACAGTCCCATCCTAGCACATATTGGCACAGCCAGTTTGAAGATGTGTTTTTAAAGTGGCAATACTTCCATATATTAGACGCAGCCAGCATTAATATTTGTTTTTAAAGTGGCATGCTAAGGCATATGTTGGGCAGAGCCAATGCAATAGCATTTTTACAGTGGTATTTCTATCACATATTGCACACAGGCAGTATGGACATATTTTACAGTGACAATACTGCATGATGTTGGGTACTAAGAGCATGACAAATATATTGTTAAGCCAGTCATCATGTTGGGACAGTCATAATGAGTTTGATTTTGAGACAGCAAACATGAAAATGTGTTGTTAAATACTCTTGAAATGTGTGCTCTAGAATGTAGAATGTCCACCGATAATTTAAGCAGATGTATTGCAGTAGGAACACAGCTGAAACCCCCTTACTGGTCTGTGTTCGCTCAGGCCAATATGGGAAACATCTTTGCACCCGTCTGCTTTTAAAATGTATGAGCTGCAACTGGATTGGAGACAACAGGCGCAGTCAAGCATTTTGTTCGGCTATTATTTGAGAACATTGGAGCCATAAAATACCTCAACATGGTTATAAAATGACCCCATAACAACAGCAGATCCAAAGCAGAAAATTCCGAGCTTATACAAAGTACCAGAGTCCTGTTGCTGGACAGTAAATCAGCGTATCCTGTTCCGGATGCCCCCTAGAAACACCATCACGTGAAAGTAACTTTCTACCAGCTAAACCAATTTTACCAGACGGAGACCTAGGAACCATCAAAGATGGACATGGCTTTGCAACTGTTTTACATGATAGAGCATGAAAAGAGTCTGGGACAGTAAACTGGGAAACATTGGACTTAAAAGGCTGGACAGCTTTTAGATTGAATTTAACAGCAGGGCCTGCTGAGATTCCGATAAGCTATTGTGAAAAACCTCGGTTCAGAACATTTTTTGACATTGTTACATATATTATAACGACCGGGTCTAACAAACAGTGGTTATCAGCAAGAGCTACTTGTTCCTGCATAGTCGTAAGAATAGTCAATACATGGTAATCCTATAGAAATAGCATTAAGTAAATGTATGCAAATCAGCCAATGGGCATTGATAACATAGAAATAAGCAAGAATGAATGCAGGAAGAGTAACTGTGACAGTCCTGGGTGACTGAAATATCTTAAGGTGGTAGTTGTATGGAAGATCCGCAGCGCAGCCCCGCCACACACCCTGCTGTAACTGCATGGTGTTCAGAGGGGTAAATCCAGGTGGGGAGCGAGTAGGCCATCGTGAGAAGAATGAAGAAAGTAGAGTGGTCATATCACAGACACTGGGCCTCATTACACGGAAGGCGGTGGTCCAGGGTGCTATTAGCACCCTGGACCATGCCGGTAAATTACCGGCACCGCCTTGGCGGAAAGGGGATTTACCGCCCCATTCCAAGGTTGGTGGGGCGGTAAATCCCCCTTCCGCCATTGCCCTTCCCCATTCCCATTTCTGCCCCATAGGGCTCTATGGGAATGGGGAAGGCGCTAATTACGGCACCGCAATTTTGCGGTGCCGTAATTAGCTCCGAGGTCCCTTAGCGGGTTGGTTTTTAACGCCTGCAAAAAGCAGGCGTTAAAACACCAACCCGCTAAGGGACCTCGTAGTAAGGCGGTAATGGTTAACGGCCACCGTTACCATTAACGGTGGCCGTTAACCATTACCGCCTTCCGTGTAATGAGGCCCACTGTGTATGTGTGACTCTATGCATCAAGAAAGTGCTGTCCTAACGGAGCCATGGGTGGACCCTGGGTACTGTGCATGACGGGGTGGCATGTCACATCATCTGCATGTTTATGTTGTGTTTCTTGCCTCGAAGGGGGGTGGGGGATGCAGGCAAATGTGTGTGCATGGTGCTGGTTTCAAGTTCTCCACTAAACATGGATGCAGGTGCCTCAGTGGACTTGATAGACTAATGATAGAGACATCATTTGCATTTTGCATTTTTTTTAAAGCACTCATACAGCCCGGGGGCATCGAGGCACTGTTACAGGAATATGTCTCTTAGTTGCTTATAACCCGCTTAATACTCAGAGGTTTCTAAGTGCGGACCCGAGGATCGAACTTGTATTGCTTCGTGTCGTCTTGTTTCCAAGGCGAGCATGTTGCTGTTGTGCTATCCTCCCGGGACCATGACATAGCAAGGTTAGCCACGAAGCAAACTCCCATCCCTGCACAAAGTTACACAGACGCACGCTTGCACACAAGAAAAACATACTTACACAGTTCTGTAGACTCAGGACAGATACATATACATACTGTCCAAAGCATTTCTCCTTTTCTCTCATTATCCAAACTTAGAAATGCAGGAAAATAATAATAATTTAGCATTTGTATAGCGCTACAAACCCTCAGGTATCTGAGCGCTGCTTATTATTACCCACAGTGTGTGGTGCTTATTTGTTGACCTCGGAAGATTGAAAGGCTGAGTTTGGCCCTGCCGGGATTCGAACCGGAGTCAGCAGGCTCTGCACAGATGTCAAAGCGAGCACTCTACTGCCTGTGCTATCTGACCGGCTATTGAAAAGCAAGAGATGCAGACCAAGCTTGCAGCCGCTTATTGAAACTAACCATATGGAACTACAGGGTTGTATAAGGAACCTGGAAGCACAAGTACCACTAACCCACAAGGAAAATAACACAATATACACATAAAAAAATCATAGCACAACTGTAGTAGAATTACATGAAGTCAACGGCCTCAGAATACGGAACAAAGGAAAACAGATTTTGCATCACACTATGCAGGGCTGGTGCTCGCTGCCAAGGTGAGAGATTAGCAGAACATTCTTGGCCCCAAAGACAAGAAGCCACCTGCAAAATAACAGAATAAATCCTCACTAATTGCAGACAGAAAAGCTACATTTTGTGGTCTTCACCCATGGGGTCCGGCCGAGCCGAACAATAGCCATTTACCCATGGTGGGAAGAGGAGCAGTTCTCAGCGAAGCAGACAAGAAATGATACATGCATTGTTTTAAAACACTGCAACCTGTAGGCACTCTCTAAGGCAGAGTGGTTATACAAGTAGCAACAATGGGTACACACAGTCTTTCTTATCACCTTGAAAAGGTACACAGAGCACTGAGAACAGAGCTGGGTCCCATGCCTGAGGAGACCCACTCCAGCCAATCAGGGAACACAATTCATGGGGTGGATGGCAAAGGCCAAGGCCCAATGGTAATCCTGCAACAATGTAATAGATAGCTTTTGGGGAAGGCTCAGGCAAAGTCAACTGACATGGGAGGACGAGTCAGCTAACATCTGTAGGTGCCGGCTAGAAGCACTACCACCCCAGTCACCCAATCGTGTAAGCTCTTAGGTTTTTGGGGAAAAGCACCAACTTGTGACACCACACCCGAACAAAAGCCACTGACATGGGCTCAGGAGCTCTGATTGCTGGGCATTTTTCCTATTTCCTGTATGATCCCTGTCTGTTATGGAAAATAAAGGACAGTTCTAACTTGCCCTTGGCTGAGTCCTCCGTCTGTATACCAGGGCAGGGTTTGTTGAGCTCTGGGTGCTCTGAACAGTGAATGTGTAGTGTGAACCATGGGCCTCTGGTATACCTAAACAAAAGCAAAACATGGGTACATGAAATGTAGCTCACAATACATAGGACTGGGGAAACGGGCACAGCAGTACCAGGTCTGGCAACGCACATCAGCAATGGGGTACCAACAAAACCACAAGGAGTAATTTTAGGACCACACAGGGATGCCACGTGACCCAGGAGCCAGTGGAGTAACGTTGCTGAAAATGTTGGGGGGGGACATGTCATCTGAAAATAAAATTCCCCATTCAAATGAATGGGGACAAAATCGTGTGCCATGAAAGTTGGGGGGACAAACACCCCTGTCCCCCCTAAAATTACGCCCATGCCAGGAGCACACAGAGTAAGGAGGCACAGGGAGATAAAATGTACCAGGAGCTCAGAAGAGGAGTCAACGCACAGTATCTTGCTCAGAAAGGGGTTCCGTGCACAGGTTCATGAGGAGAACAGCGTTCATTCTGAAATGGGTGTTTAGCACACAGGCTCAGGAGGTGGTTCAGGGCACTGGCTCAAAAGAGAGTTCAACACATAGCCTGAAGAGGGGGATTCAGTGCGCTGACTCGGAAAGGCAGCAGCACAAAGACTAACGGGCGGTCCTTTGATGGAGCAACACTTCTATAGTAAGAGAGCCCCTCTGTGAGGGAATGATCACTCTGTAGGAGGGGCAACAGCTCTGTAAAACGCAAACAGTTCCTTGGGGATATAGCAATTAGTGAATTGAGAAACCTATCCAGAAACATGGCACGCATAACATGGCGATAATAGAGAGATGTTTCAAAGGCTGACTGATGAGGAGGATGAGGCTATGCCTGGGGGCAGTTAGGGGCTGGTAGATGGCAAGGATTGGGGGGAGCCCACAGACCAGGCTCTCGACTCTCTTACATGCTAACCTACAGCCCTTGCTTCTCTTGTCCCTCCAGCCCTGCAGTCCACCCACCTGTACTGCTTAGCATCAGGGAGAGAGAAGGTTTATGGCCATTTGATTTCCAGGCCTAGTGTGTCCAAGGCACTGTAGTTCAAGCTACCTCCAGCCACAGTCTCCTGCTGCCATACTCCGGTAGAGCCTATAACTTTCAATTTTTTTCCCTCCTCTCTATTGTTTCCGAGAGTCATGATCAAAGTCGTGATCAAAGTCTCCACTATATCAACAAGAGGAATACATCCACCAGGGTACTTCATAAACCGAGACAGTCTCCATTACATGAACCACGTCATTACTTCAACTAGGGCAGTCTCCACTACCTACACCAAGACAGTCTCCACTTCATCAGCATTGGCAGTGCAACAACCGGGATAGTTTGCACTACACGAACCAGGGCACTCTTTCCTCCAGGGCACTATCGTGACAGTGTGCATCTCATCTATTAGGGCCAAACATCAAGCTGAGCTGGTCCCTTCTTTTGAACCTGAAAGAATAATTTGTTTCTAGAGAAGTATGTTTCGAGCTCCGACATTATATCATTTGGATTATATTATGTTCATTATTTTAGAAAGAAGCAACAGATTAGGATTCAGTTCTAGTTTCTATCAGACAGGTTGATGATGTTTTGGGGAGGTTTTTTGACCAAGGCCTCCAAAAGGGCCGATTCAATCACCAAGTGTCAAAGCCTTCTTTCAGGATGGGAGTGCTGGAGAAATGTCTAGCATATGCTCCATAAAGCACTGCGATGCTTAAATGGCACCTTGAACAGTAGCTTTTTGATGAAAGGATATGAAAGATATGTAAATTAAATTAAAAATATCAGCACGCATTCTCTGATTAGCCTCCCAGCTCAGCGACCGCCTATGCTCAATAGCTACAGCTGCAGAAGACCGAGATTGGTTGCTAAGAAGACAAGTTCCCAAGAGAAACTGCACTGTATCTCCCAAACTGAAGCACACAGGCTCCATTAGAGGAGACTGGAAGGGAGGTATGTTCAAATATTATCATAACATAGGAGAACGGGTCTTTGGAGAGAAAAACAGCCTCCTATGCAGAAGGGGGCTGTAGAGTCACTTCAAAACAAGCTGCACCAGGAGGCAGCATCAGAAGGCCATGGAAAGCGGTGCCTGGCCACACCACTGCTGTGATCTCCTTCAAGAAGGTTCATGCCTGACAACATGACACAAGGATGTACTGCATAAATGCATAAAATCCCCACCTACTGCTTTTGCCATTGAGATTTTATTGTGGATTAACATGTAATACTTCTTCAAGGAAGACATTCAGGGTAGTATATTTCGATAGTATCTGGTTTATTCGCAAGTTTACTTGGGACTGGTAACATAATTGACTAATTAAGGATACGTTTTTCAAGGAAAAGCGGTGTCATGCCAGAGTGAAAACTGCACACTTACCATGCAGACTTTTGTCATATTTTATGAGCAAATCATGGATTAAAAACGGGCGACATCTTTTCCGAGAAAGTGGCTCCACGCGTGAATAATGAATGCAGGAACTCACCTTCAGTGAGGACCTTCTGTGTAATGAATGCAGAGAAGAAACTCCGGGGAAATCCCACTGTACAATTAACGAACAAACTTGACTCTACTGAGATCCTCTTATATAATTCATGCCGAAACTTAACTGCAGATGGACCCCGCTGAATAATAAGGCAGCGGCATGACCCAAGGGAGGCCCAGTGTGTAATCCATGCAGGACCTCTACCCTAGTGAGTTGCTGGTGGTTAATAAATGGAGAACTGCGAGTGAAGACATCTGGCGTAATATAATCAGGAATCGAATGCGACTCCAGGGAGTATGCAATTAATATCAGGTGGAGGGGCGGACTGAACGAATATGAGAAATCCATTTGGGGTTTCACACTGACCCTCAAGTATTTAAATCACCGCCACCATAATCCATGGAATTTCAATTTTCTCTCATGCATATTCAGGGGGACATCCTAAAAAACCAGACTGAAATGTACTATTCAGTGGGCCGACAAAACAGGCCCTAAATAAATGAAAGCATGTCACCCCCCACACACCCGATCAGCTTTTCTAGGCACTGTTTGTGCTTCTTATTTGCCCAGTCTGATTTTAGCACAGCTTGGTGAAGAAGTTGAAAGCTTCACACTTGGGCATTCCAAGGCTTTATGAGTCGAGTCTGCCTCTTCAGCTGCTGGGATCTTCTAAGCACAACGTTGTGCATTAGTAATCTTGACCTCGCTCCCAACACTCTCCCTTAAATTCAGTGATCGTGTCTACTGACTTGCCTCATATGTTTTAGGTGCTCACACCTGTTAGTGTGCGGGAGGGAAAAAACAACATAAACGGGAGAGTGGCTATGGGGAAATCCTGCAGCTGCAACACCAAGCAGCAGGGAAACGGGGCAAAGCAGATATGACTGTAAAGTGTATTAGTATTGGTTCTAACTGATTCCATCGAGAATTGTTAATCGTGGGAGAAATCATCAATTTTTTTTAATAGCATATTTTACCACAAAGGTATGGGGGGAGGGAGGAGCCCACCCCGTCCCCCACATAAAGCCCACCTTTATAATTACCTTAACCCACACTCCACAAACATTTGTGCCATATGCAATGGAAAAATGTATGAAATCTCCCAGTTTGGAAAATTCAGTGATGGAATCTCTCGGTCCTGTTCACTTTGAGGCATGATAGGTGGTGAGGGAATTCATAGGAATTCCAGTGTGATCCAGACAATGGGACAAAGTATGGCTGTGTTCTCTCTCTCTTGTACATTGCACATGTACCTTGAACAGTAGCAATACGGTGTGTAAGAGGTTTCAGAGAGTTGCCAGTAGATGGTATTCAGTTTACAGCAATATTGTTTTCCGATGACATGCTATTGATTGTGTCACATCATCAGACTCCCTGAAAGCGATTTATGAAATAATAGATATATTTGATACAATATCTGGCTACAAAGTGACAAGGGATACATTGACTGTAATGCCAATGTCTAGAGCCTGCAAGAAGGAGGAACTTTTTGGGTTGAATCTTGAATGACAGAACACTGACATTAAGAAGATTTGTAGCAATTTCCCTTGAGATATTTTGACAATATCTATCAATAAACCTTGACAAATTGATGGGGCAGATTAAATTAAACTGCAAAAGAGGTCCCTCTTTCCCTTAGGGATCGGAAGCATGATAATTGTAAAAAAAGAAAATATGTTACTGTAGATTTCTATACTTCTTTTAAAATATGTTTGTCAAAATCCTCTCAGCCAAATTGTTAGAACTGCAGACACTTTTGACATCCTTCAAATTGGTAAAGAAAACAGCTCTGTTGTGTTAAAGGCCAATAGGCTGTTTTGTCAGAGGGGAAACATTGCCAGGACTGAGTCTTTGTAGTGAGGGTGTGTACAGGCAGAGTGCAAGCGTGACTTCTCTTGAAAGCTAATAGGTGACCAATGAATCCTAATTTCCTTAAGAACATAAATTGCAGTCTCTGCATCATACATCGAATGATTCTTGAGAACTGAATCTACACATTCTTTAAGGAAAATTGAAATTTACTGAAATGGGATGATTGATGTAGAACAGATTTTTTTCTGGGGAATCAGATTGGAACATTTGTGGACCTGAAACGGTTTTTCCATCTAGTTAAGTCAGACCTCGGCAAATGCATGAGACGGAAAAGCGTCCAGCAAAGAATTTTAAGGGAAATGAGTTGTTATCTAGATACATGCTCAACACTATGGAACTTGGCCACTCGGAATAGGCCAAGAAACTCAACACCCAAAGTATTGAAAAAACGATTCAGTCGGCCTGATGAGGAATGCCTTGCCGCAGTCATGAATGGGGCTATGAATGCGGGGTGGTCAAGGGTTGTCAGTCTCATTCTGGAACGAGGCCTTGGAAGTGTCTGCAATGGGAATGTCACCCTGCAGATACTCCTCCTAATGATGGGTTTTGCTTGGACAGAGGATGGTCAAGTTTGGCGCTTGAAATTATGAGCCTAAGCAACCACTCAAGCAGATGAAGAACGTTCGATCTTGCTACTTCCAGAAAATGCATTATCTCCTACAAATAGAAGAGACCAAGGAACATGGCAAACACACATTTTGATCCTAGTAGAAAAAAGAAATGCAAAACAAAAGCAGGATTCAGACCATAAAGCCATTTTTCTAGGTGGCACAGCAGAGCCATTATGGCTAAGTTGAATGGCAAATGTACTCTAATTTAACAAATAATCAAAGAGAGGAGCTTGCCATATGCTTAATCATAATGACCATTCCATAATGAACAACAATGAATAGTAGGCGAGCCATGTTGGAGCAACTAAGAATAGAAACGTGTTTACATTTCCCTTTCTTTGCGAAGCAACTCTGGAGAGCGTGCAATGCTATCCTGCAAACCGTAAAACAAGGAGTGATCTCGGTCCAATGGAGCCCTTGTTACCTAACCAGTTGATAACAGATCTCCAAACCGCGAACTGTATCCTCAAGCAGGAAGTAAACAACTATCAGATTCATGAAGGGGCCAACATGAGCAAAGAGAAAATAGAGGGGATATAACAGGAATATGCAAACTAAATCTAAGAAAATCCTGTGACAACAACCTGCTGAATTAACTACATTCAGGAGGCACAAGTATAATACACATATTTATAAAAGCATTGATAATGCCAACAGTTTGGGCTTTTGTCTAGGCATGGGAAAGGCACTTGCCTAATACTTACATACAAGCCAAAACTATTGGCTTTGCCAATGCTGGTTTTTAACAGTACTTCAATGGTGCTTCTAAATCGAGTGGCTTAATGCATACCTGGTTAAGGCCTTTTTATTATACCATTGGCGTGTTTACAGCTACAACTTAGTCATTAAATGTCAGAAGACTGCTTTGAAAAAACACTGGCAGGCACTTCGAGAGCAACGTTTGTTGGTAAGGCTTGATTACAGGGAGCTCAAGAGTTCCCATGAGGAGGTGTTTTAGGAGGTGAGGGATAGCAACTGGGTGGGAATGGCCATAGGGAGTAGCATGGTCATGAGCAGGCAATGGGTGCACAAATAACCAAACACCACCTACAAGCTTTGTGTCCCTTCTCATATGCCATGTCTCCCTATCTGTACTCTAATACAATAGTTTCTGCCTATAGTTGGTGCGAAAGCGCCACCTAATAGTCAAAACTAATGAGGGAACTCTCCTGAGCTGATGGTGGTCCATCATGGTAAGATAACTGGGATAGACATCCCCTCTTCTTGAAGCATGTTAGTTATGGAGCAGTAAACAATAAGCTGCATTTACTGTGGCTGAACAAAGGGTTGGACGTGGGAAAAAACTAATTCTGAGGAACTGGAAGAATGGAAGTGTGCTAAAGGTGGAGGACTGGCTAACAGACATGAGGAAGTTAGTGACCATGGAGCAACTGGTGATCAAGCTGAGGGATCGGGTAACCCATCCTCAAGAGTGTGGATGGGCTTCTTCAACTTGTAGATAGTTGAGCTCTAATGTTCCTCTGCATTGTGTTCAACTAGGGTGCTTTTTCTCCCCTCGCAGGATTCTCAAACTTAGGTGGCCCTGACCTACTAAGCATTACTGTTTGCTCTGCATTGTGTTCAACTAGGGTGCTTTTTCTCCCCTCGCAGGATTCTCAAACTTAGGTGGCCCTGACCTACTACGCATTACTGTTTGCTCTGCATTGTGGTAAACTAGTGCCCTCCACTCACTTCCTGTCTGCATACTCGTGTCGTCCGCCTCCCCTCTTACTCCATGGTGCTCTCTATCTCGCCTATCTACTCTAACTGCTTCTCCATTGACTATCCTGCTCTCCTCACTAAATCCGGTAGGAAAAAGTTTAAAAAGGACATCCTGGTCTCCAACCCAGGCCTCCCTATCGCTGACACCTACACGAGCGCCTGCTCCAAGGAAACTCTCACTGACATTCTCTTTTTCGTGCCTTCACCTGAACTATGGACCCTTCACATGGTCGCTGTGCTCTCTCCTTTCTCCACCTCTCCCATTAATGGTGGCACCCGTTGGGATGTCCTCTTGGCCCCTTTCCACTCCTCTAAAGCCATCATTAATGTCTATGCTAACGGGACCGTCTTGGTCCAAGGCCCTCAGGCCAACCTTCACCTCTTTGATAGACGCTTCCCATGCCTCATCAACTTCCTCTCCACTCCCGCTGTCCCCCCTCCTCTGTCCTCGGCTACCTTGCCTCTCCCCTCCCTCCCTGCCCCTTCTCTTGCTCCCTCTTCAACTCCTTCTCCAACACCTCCGCAAGGCGTACCTCTGATCTGTACCCATCCCCGGAAGTTTTTCAAGGGTGGCAACCTTCTCCACATTGCCACTCTAAATTCTCGCTCTGCCATCAAGCACTCCTCTGATATCTGTCGCCTTCTTGAGGAACTGGACCTCGACGTCCTCGGTCTCACTGAGACTTGGTTCACTGCCAGCTCTGCCACCAGCTTCGACACACTCCTACCTGATGGCTACAAGATCCTCTCCGTGCCCAGGCCTAACCGTTCAGGGGGTGGTGTTGCCCTTATCTTCCCTGAGTGGATTCCTGCCACTGTCACTCCTACGCAGACCTACTCCTCTTTTGAATGTCTTGTCTGCCGACTCTCTCTCTCTCCTAGCCATTCCCTTACCGTGGCCACTATCTATCGTCCACCTGGTCAAATTTCCTCCTTCCTCTCTGAGTGGGCTGACCTCTCCTCCTCACTCCTGTCCTCAACCACCCAACTCCTCTTTCTCGGTGACTTCAACATCCACCTCGATGCCTCCTGTCCCCCCACTGGTCTCTTTCGCGAACTCTGCAACTCTCTCTCACTCTCTATTCTCCCGTCTGGGCCTACTCACTCTGCAGGGCACACTCTTGATGCTCTGATCTCTTCTGACCTTCCCCTCTCCCTCCCTCTCTCCACTCCTCTCTCCTGGAGCGATCACTTTCTCCTATCCTCCTACCTCTCCCTCCCTAACCCACAGGCAAAGCCACCCTCTTCACTGCCTCCCACCTTCTCGGTCATCCGACCCATGAAGCGCGTGTTGAGGCTTTCGCTGCTACCTTCTCGCCCCCTTCTCCCCCTCGGCTGACTCCCACCCTGACACAGCCCTCTCCATGCTCTATTCCTCTATATCTGATACTCTCGATATCCTTGCCCCCGTCATGAGAATCCGCCTGAAGCCCAAAGCCAAATGTAACTCCTGGTATGACTCGGATCTCGTCACCCTAAAACGCAAGTGCAGGGTGGCAGAGAGGAAATGGCGTGCTTCATGTTCATCCTCTGACAAACTGGCCTGCCGCCTGCTCCAAAGGCAATACCGGCTCTCCGTTCTCACCAAGAAGAGAGCCCTTATCCAAGCCCGCATCTCTGAGGCATCTAACAACTCGGCCGAACTCTTTAAAATCTGCAAGGAGCTGGCCAACCCTGCTGCAGTCTCTACCTCTCCTGTCCCCTCCCAGGCCCTTTGCACTGCACTGGCCTCGCACTTCATCTCAAAAACTCAGGACATCCTGTCCTCGCTCTCCTCCTCTCACCTCCCTCCCTCTCTTCCCGGCTCTTCCTCTTGCTCTCTTGCAGCCGCCCCTCCGCCCTCCTTCTCTGCTTTTCCACCTTTTTCTGCTGATGAGGTTTCCAGACAAGTCCGATCTATGAAAGCCTTGTCTAAACAGGTTCACCCCTGTTCCTACAAAACCATCAAGGACCACATCGACTCCCTGGCTCCTGCCCTGGCTGACTTTTGCAACCACTCATTCGCCTCTGGAGTCTTCCCATCCCCCCTCAAGCACTCCCTTGTGCACCCCCTCCTCAAGAAACCCTCTTCCGACCCCTCCTGCCCGGCCAACTATCGCCCAATCTCCATTACTCCCTTCCTGGGCAAACTCCTGGAGAAACTGGCCATCTCCCAGCTTAACCTCCATGCTGAATATGTTGGTAACCTTCATGACCATCAATCCGGCTTCAGAGCGGCCAGAAGCACGGAAACTGATCTCCTGAACATCCGTGAGGACCTGCTCCTGAACCTCGATTCCAACACTCCCTGTGTTCTCATTCTGCTCGATCTCTCCTCTGCCTTTGACACTGTCAACACTGTCAACCATTCCATCCTGCTCAACCGTCTCCGTGATAACCTGGGTATCACTGGTCAGGCTCTGGCATGGCTGACCTCTTTCCTTTCCGGTCGACCCTCCCAGGTCCAAATGGGCTCCTTCCTCTCCGACATCTTTTTCTCCACCAGTGGTGTCCCCAGGGATCCAACCTCTCTCCCTGGCTTTTCAACCAGTATCTGGCACTCCTTGCCCACCGCATCGCCGCTCTCTGCCCCCACTTCCAGTGCTATGCGGACGATACCCAGCTCATTTTCAGGCTACCCTCGGCCTCCTCCTCTTCTTCCCTCATCTCCGACTGTCTGTCTGCTATCCAGGAATGGTGTGCCGCCAATGACCTCTGCCTTAACGCCAGTAAGACTGAGATTCTACTCATCGGCACACCCACTCACTCCTTCCCTGCAGCTCTCTGGCCGGCCTCCCTTGGCCCCCTTCCTGCCCCTACCTGCAAGGCTAAAAACCTTGGGGTCATCTTCGACTCCACACTCTCCTTCTCTCCTCATATATCTGACGTCTCTAAGAAGTCACACTACCAGCTGCACCTCCTCAGAGGTATTCTTCCCTTCCTCTCCTTCCCCCAGAAGCTCACTGTCTCCCGAGCCCTGGTTCTCTCAAGGCTGGATTACTGTAACAGCCTCTATCTTAATCTGCCTGCCTCCACTCTCCGCCCTCTGCAACTTATCCAGAACAGAACTGCGAGACTTCTCCTTGGCCTCAACCCCAAGGACCGTATCTCTCCAGGACTGAAATCTATTCACTCGCTCCCAGTGGCTGCGAGGATTAAGTTCAAAACCCTCTGCATTGTCCACAAGGCCTTCTGGGGCCTGGGGCCTAAATACCTTCAACTCTCTCTTCCTAAATATCTTCCTTCACGAGCCCTTCGCTCATCCGTCTCCAACTCCCTCATGGTCAGCCGCTTCTCGAAGCAACGAGCTGGGGGTAGATCTCTCTCCGCAGCAGGGGCCTCCCTCTGGAACAGCCTTTTTTACAATAACATTCACAAAAACAGGTGAAACTGTAAATAGCAGATTCCAGATATTATTAGTAGAGTATTTATTGAGTGTGGGCCTTTGGGAAGCAAAAGAGCACTTTTTAAGTGCTAGGGCGAAGTACACAGCTAGAGAAGCAGAGATACAACAGGGTGCAAAGCTAAGAACAGAAGAGGGGGAGGGTAGGCAATTTGGCAGCAAGGGATCTACAAGCAACTAGGGGAGGAGAGAGAGGAGGTAGATCGCCCAGTCTCAGATTAGGTGTGGAGTGTGTGTGGAACTTGATGTTAGGGAGCAGCCATTCCCTGAAGAAGTGGTCCTTGAGCTCCTTCCTGAAATGTATAAGCGAAGGGCGAGTCTTGTGTTGACAGCACAGAGGTTCTAGAGTCTGGGGATGTAGACAGAGAAGGCCTGTCTTCTTGTTTTTTCCCTCCTGCACCAGTGGAGTGCAAGTCTGCACATGACCTTACTTCTGCTAGATCGTATGCCTCCGGATATGCTGAGCTTGTTAGCAAGCTCAACTTGTAGATGCAGCAGGATTTGAAGGTGATACATACTTGCAGTGGTAGCCAGTGCAGTTTGATGACGGTCAGGATGAGGTGATAGAATTTGAAAAGTCCTTCATATACAATGGCAATAGCAGTAGGTGCTAAACTCCCTGAGGAGACACCAGGTACGCAGCTCATTGCATGGTTGGTAGAATCTGGTAATAAGTGTGAGTACAAGGATATGACACACCAGAATAAATATTGATACATTATTGAACTGGATGATCACATCTGTTTCGATCCACACCCAGACCATCAAACTGGCCAGGACAATTTCGAAGCAAATACTGCTTGTAATATGACCCTATATGACCCTATACCTATGGATTGACAGGAAGGAATCACCAAAGCCCCGTATACGGATTCACAGTTCTTACAGTATGCAATATAAGCAAGCCATTCATGTACTTTTGCAGCTTTGCATTCATCCCATACCTTTAGATCTGATAACTGATTACCTTAAGATCCGATTAAAACATCATTGTTACTCCTTGTATGCTCCATAATGGGACGAATTGAGCAGGATCGGCTAGATTAATCTGATCCGTGTTTTTCGATTAGCAGCTTTATGCATTTGTCTGTTTACATTATTTATTGTACTGTATGTATTTTCTACAGTGCCTTGAAACTGTTTTTTCTGGTAATGAGTGTGCTTAATAAATAATCTTACTATTACTACTACTACTACTTTGCAATACTTCTTTTGGCCAAAGATAACAACAATCCTACCACTTTCTGTATTCACTGTGAAATGTTTGGTTGTACCCCAGAAGTACAAATTAGTAGCACGGGCGCCACCTGAGTAGCAGTCATTTTATCAGTCTCCCTTAAAAGCACTTCCCGTTTTGCTTTTTCCATGCAAAGTGCATATTGTCAGCCTGCCGAGGCCAATATCTTCTACAGTGCTCACTGACATCATTAAAGATGTTTTGTTCAGGTGATGATTTACTTGAAGCACACATTTAAAACGTTGGAGCTTGTGTGTGTAATTGATAGATACCAGTTTGATCTGACCACCACACATATGTATCTTCCTTTAAGGGAGAATCTAGGCAATGGTCCCATTTTACTGTCGAGCCGTGACACACCTAGTCTGTACGCCTAAATGGTAGTCCATAAAGGGAATAAACCCATTTGCCCTGATCCTTTGCCTCAGTCATCCGATCTAGTGTGGTGAGTGTAGGAGGAGGATTCGGAAATCCAGGCATTCATTTTTTTAAAGTAGTTGTCAACCTGAAATATAACAGTAATTCACCCGGAAAAAACATCTTTTTTTGTTTATATCTTTCCAATTATAAAGACAATGGGCCTCAGTACGAGTTTGGAGGCAGCCATGGTGCTATTAGCACCATGGCTGCCTCCAAACCGGGCTCCATTACCGGGTTCCTGCAATGGGGACTTACCGGATCATTCCGACATAGGAGGACCCGGTAAATCCTCCTTGCAGGAACCATTCCCCATTCCCATTTGAGCCTCCAAACCGGGCTCCATTACCGGGTTCCTGCAATGGGGACTTACCGGGTCATTCCGACATAGGAGGACCCGGTAAATCCTCCTTGCAGGAACCATTCCCCATTCCCATTTGAGCCCCCATAGGGCTCAATGGGAATGGTTGAGGGAGGTAACAATGGGCACATTACAAGTGTCCCGTTGTTACCTCCCTCTTCCCCTCGCGGGACCCGGAAAAGACGTCTGATTTTACCAGACATCTGATCCGGGTCCCGCAACGGGAACCTCGTAATCAGCCCTGATGGAATGAAGGGGGCCGGTCCCGTACCGGCCCCCTTCATTCCGTCAGTGCCAGGGTCGTAATGAGGCCCAATGCATTTTGGAATATTTCCTCCCAGGTATGTATACCTAGCTTCGTCATAGTTATAAGAAACAGCCTATCAATGTAATGGGAACTGTGATGAAATGATTACTGCTCTGCAGAAATGTAGCAATGAGAAGTGGCTAAACACCATCGTCAGTCCCACACTGCTACTAATCGAGCACTGATCGAAATCATATGGTTGAAACAGGCACAGCCTGAAAGGTATACCTCCTTCGCTTTGTGTAGTTGCATAGCCCGGGGGCAGGGAATATCTTCAGGAGGGGTGTGAGCTGATGACAGCAGCAACCCAATCATACAGCAATAGCACAAAAACTCCAACATTAAATAATCTACAATCAAGGCAATCTACAATCAAGGCTCAATACAAATATACACTTTTAAATAAACAATAAAGATGCAAATAACTCAAGAGACCAGCAAAAACCCTACTCCTGTAAAAAACGTAGAAAACGCAAGTGGTTGCATTATAGCACTCTGGGTAGATGAGAAGGGGTGTTCAGGCACTCAATTGGCATAATGTCAGTGTTCCGGAAAATGTCTTGTAAGGCAGAGAATGGGGGTTTAAAAGTCATTAGTGTCCCAAAAGTAGACTGCGAGCAGGGAGCCTCTTCAAATTACTTTATGTCTTGGTGTTGGGTGCTCGATATCTTCCAGCAGCGCTTCTATGAGCTTTCCTGCTGAGGAGTCAGTGTCATGACAGGGCGAGTCACCTTGATCCCATGGCAAGCCAGCACTAGGTCAACATAGAGATCTGTGTGGATCGAGTCGACACTCGAGATGGTGCAAATTTGATTGGTCCGACGGGTTTGAATTGGTGGTTGAGACAAGTCAAAACTATGCTTCTGCTGGATCGACTCAGCAAGTGACACAAAGGCTTCCAGCAGGTTGAGTCAGCGGTCGACATCAGTATCTGGTGGGTCAATACTCTGCTTGGGGTACAGGGAATCAAATGCTTCCACAGTGATGAGCCGGGATTCGAGTTGAGGCGGAATTGATCTTCACTGGTGCGACATTGTGTCGAGACATCTGCACAAGGTACTAACCTGTAGAAGCAGGTTAGCAGCTTGAAATTTGTCACTTCATTAATCTTGGAAAGCATTGAGTTTCTGATTTATTATTTATTATTGAGTCCTAATGCAACAAATGACTGCCTATTTTCAGATTGGTACTCTAATGTGGTTTCTGCACCAACTATGCAGTTTACTAAACTGTTTAGGTTTTAAGTATGAGAGAAAACATGTATAGTTTGGACTTTTAGGTGTCACTTGTGACACCTATAAAGCCCAAACTATTACATTTGCATACAGATTCATACAGATAGGCAGGAAGGGTATATGATGAAGGACATACAGGAATGACATTTGAGGAGGGACACACAGGGCCTATGACACGGTAGGCAGTAAACCATGGTGCTATTAGCACCATGGTTGCCGCCGGTACCATACCGGTACCACCATGGAGAAAAGGGGAATTACCACCCCATTCCAAGGTTGGAGGGGCGGTAATTCCCCCTTTCTCCATGGCCCTTCCCCATTCTCATTTTTGCCCCATAGGGCTCAATGGGAATGGGGAAGGTGCTAATTACGGTACCGCAAATTGGTCCCTTTGCGAGTCCCAACTTTAACGGCTTGTCTACACCAGCTGTTAAGGTCGGGTCCCGCAAAGGGACCTCGTAGTAAAGCGGTAAGGGTTTACCGGTACCGCCTATCGTGTAATGAGGCCCACAGAGTATAAGTGTTGTTTGGTTATGAGCCCACCCATTCCCTGCCATGGCCATGCTAATCACGATGGCAATTCCCACCCATTTCTGCCTCTCCCCTCCTCATGTGAACTCTTTGAGCTTGCTCACTGTTACGTCCGCTCTTCAAGGTGAAGGAGCGTGCAGCGTGCCGATGTAAGGCGCAGGCTGCGTGGAAGTTCACTGTTTATTTAAAAGGTGGGTGGAGAATGCTCTAACAAATGGACAAGACGGCGAACAAGTGAGTCCCGCATTCATTTGAAAAGGGGCGCCTTTGCTTTAGCGTGACTCCAGTATGGATAATAGCCGTGAAGCGAAGAGTAAGCATCTCACATTCTAAGGTGCGTTCAATGGGTCAATGGAGCACTTAAGTCAGTAACCTGTGGACCCAAGAGGTTAGCGATTGTCCTCCACTTTTCCCCAGAGACCACCTAAACATTGTGCAAGTGTTGGCAGTAAAAGGCTGTGGTTTTCACTGCACATGACATAATAATACACAATCATAATCATTATAACAATACATAATGTACACTTTTGTGTACGAGGTCCAGGGTTGTGCCTCCTGGTCTGTGCAGCCTTCCTCTTCCCACGACGACGTGGACCCATTTGTTGCCCTGCATCCCTTCTCTTCTCTCTTTTCCCTTTTTCTTGGGTCAGAGGGTTCTTGTGAAAGAAAAAGTATTCTGCATACACAAGACTACTTGTTTGATGCTCCGTGCAGAGTAACTCATGGATTGTACTTCTCTGCTGCTTGGGCAGTTTCTTATATTGTAGGTAAATAGCCCTAGGCTATATCTGCTTGCTGGGGGCTTTGCTGCACCCCCGGCCGGCTGCTAGCGCAGATGACATTTCACACCTTGTTGTGCTCATTGTTCCCTACCTGGGTGTTACCTGCTTCCCTGACTGTGGTGCTTGGGACCTTCCATTGTGCTGTGGCCAGTGGTCGAAGTGGGCGGGAGCGGTGCTCCTCACTTCTTTTAATTAAGTTTTACCGTTCCTATACTTTTATTCTAAAAATAAACCGTTCCGGAACGGTTTCGTTTTAAAATAACAGTGTAGAAAGAAGTTGAAATTGGCACATTCAGTGCAGTGCACTGAACATTCCCTTAAACAGCAGGCACATGTGTTTGGGGGCTTGTATTGTGTGTGGTAGGGGGCAGGGCAGTGGGGTTTGTCAGGAGCGGGACAGGCTAGCAGGGAACATAGTTCCACTACTTCTTTTCTTACACTTCCACCACTGGCTGTGGCACCCTGTTGTGTCCCTCATCCTGCCTGCCTCCGTGTGTCTGTGGGAGGGAAGAGGGAGAGGTGTTGTGCTTCCTCTGTGTCACCAGCTGCTGACATGTCAGCTGGCATTTTGCCCCTCTCCCCTCCTGTCCTCCTTGCCCCCCAGTTTACTGGCCATGCTTTTTCAGCTGCGAGGTGCCCCCTCTGCAGCACTGTTTGGCACTGCCTGTACTTGCAGCCACAGCCGTATAAACGTGAATTTTATTTTTTAAACCAGTTTTGAAAAAAGAACTGGTGTGGTCAACTTGTGCGTTGGAGACCAAGAGTTGGAGCGGAGAGCAGCAGGGGGCTACCCATCCCCAATACCCTGTACCCCCCTTAATGGCCCAGATGATCATCAGTCTGTGCCCTGGTGTTCAAGGCCCTTCTGCTGCTGCTTGACGGATGCAGAGCCTCCATGTTCATGCAGTGGGTGTTCCCCTTGCCCTGTCTGTCTTTCGGCTGTACCCTTGCCTTGTGATTGCAGTTGAAGGAGGATCTGTAAGTTCCCGGGGTTTGACGGGGAGTGGTGGAGATACCTGTGTGCTGTCACTTTGCGTGCATACTGCACACAGAGAGACACACTGCTCAGTACTCACAGACAGATGGGGCACCTTCCTTCTGCGAGAGAAAATGGTTCTATTGCAAGTCACCCCTGCTGTGGCCGAGCCTGGTGAAGGTGCCCTGGCACAGGTGGGCCAGTGAATCACTGGGCTGACTCGGAGCTTGCAGCTCAATCACGTTGCAGGTTTATGCTCATGATGGCACCCTTTTCTTGCTCTGCGCTTGTTTTGTGTGTACTGTCACAGTGCATGCAGGTGTATAGCTGGCGCATACAACATCGAAACTGGAACACCTTCAATCCAGGCCTTAAGCCTGCCATTGACAGATGTTTGGAGTGAGGGGCTTGTTGCGCTCTCTGCACCCCAACCTCACGCTGACCTTGGTTGATCTAGAGAGACAGACGTGTGAGAGAATAAATCAACTGCCCATTCTGGGTCCCCTTAAAGTATGGCCCGGATCGGACTGGAGCCTATCCGTGCGCATTACTGACAAGTGAGCCAGACGATGGCTTGGTGGGTAACTGTTAACCCCCGTTGAAAACACATACATCCTCACACAAATCCACATGCCGACGCATACTGTCACACAAGTACGTGCAAAGAACATCGTCACACAGGCACATCATTACATATACTCAACTGCAAGCACTCATTTCCACATGCATACAAGGTTTATAAAAATGTACACTCATGGACATAGGCATTTACGCACGCGCTGTGGGTTGAGGAGTCAGAAATGTGAGGCGGACAACTTGATAAAGGTTTTTCACAAGTAGCCATTTTATTAATTTATAATGGTGTGACAAACTCCCTGATTTCCCTAACCTAGTGAGGATTTCCCTGCCTACAAAACTAAGATTAAAGTAAAACACTCTAACATCAAAAGGTATCTGTCCTTCACACTTGTTCATAAAACAAAATCATACAGATATTATGGCTCTTCAAACTCAACAAAATAACAGTTGTACTCAAACGCAAACTTTATAACCAAATATTCTTGTGATCAAGGTGAGATTCCCTTCCCCAGAATTAATGTAGGATTTTCCAAATCAAAGTTTGAATTAGTAAAGTTCCTTTCAATAACAAAGGTTTTCTTCAAAGGTAACACAAACTTCCTTCCCTCCTTGAGGGTTTCACTTGGCACTTGGATTGTCTTAATTTTAAACAAGGTCCATCACTCTTCAAAATAAAGTTTTCCATAAGCTCTTGTTTGTCAAACCAAAAAGTCTTTGTTTTTACACTTTCTGATTATATTTCAATAGAACTTGTCCTCTTTGGAAAAGACAACTACTTCACATTTCTTCTTTATACACAGCAATATTTTCATCAGAATGTGTTTACCACAGTTCATCAAATACATTAGTGGCCATGACCCTTTCTTTCCACCATAACCTTTCACCACAAAACTGTACTTCAATATCTTCTTCCCGGTCCACTAACCTGCCAGGACTACCACTAATAAAATTCCCTTCCCTGGCATACTCGCCTGCCAGGATATAACTCCTACCGCTACTACAAATACTCTGTGGTGAGGCTTACTTCAAACATTAGCAACATATTTGACTTTGAACCACATTGAGATTCACAAGGATACCACACCTATTGATGCCGTTTGGTCCACTGATTTGTTTGCCACATACAATGCAGGTTATGTTCCTCTCCTCCTTGATACTTTCCACAAGGAGGGCTTCTCTCCGGTCACCTTTGGGTTTCTACGATGACACCAGGTGCTAGTAATGTCTCTTATTCAAAGTTCTCTCTTTAAGAAAGCTGTTTCCCTTTTTATTTGTAATGGCCTTTCTTTGGCTTGGGCAATGCTGGTTGTTATCTGGCTTAAATATTGTCTCTTCTTTACTATGGCAATGCTGGTTACAGTTTGGGTTCAATATTGCCCCCTCTTTACTTGGGCAATGATAGTTACAGTCTCTCAAATATTGCCATCTCTTTACTTGGACAATGATTGTTGCAAACTTTCTTCTCTCGTTTCCTCTCAATATGAGTATTGTGCCAAAATAACTTTCTTTCATTAGTTTGGTATTCAAAATGTTTGCAAGAAGCCAGCGGTTTATTACAGAGCGCCCCGAGGTTTCCTATCAAAGACCCACTCACCGGTCTCTCCTTGCGCATCCGCTTAACCCGCTGCTAGTGCAACTTCTTCTTTGGTCTTTGGGTCCAGAGCTTCCGACAGCTCTGGTCATATTCCTGTGTTCTGCGCCTTTCAAAACAGGAGACTTCATTGCATCTAGTGTTCTCTGGTGCTTATCAGCCACCAGAGTTGGGTACAGGATAGGGTGAGCTTCACACTCCCACAGGGAAGCCTGTCACAGCAGCGCTTCCTGCTGCGCAACCTCTGCAGTTCAGGCTTCTAACTCTTGCGACTCCCTCAGCACCATAATTTGCTTTAAAGACGGTGGCGGTCCCAGCGTCTTAATATCTCTGTCCTTGATGCATTCACGGCTGCTGACTACTTCTCCTACTGCTTCTAATGGCCTGCACCTAAAGCGGCTTTAAATAATCAAAGGTCCGGCTCAGGTGTGGGTCATTAGAACACTAGATTGCATACTACAGTTCTGTGACTCAGAGCCCCTTTTCCTCATCCCAGTACCTAAGGCATTATGGGATTTGAAGTCCCTAACGTTTTTGTTCCGCTTTTTATCAAAGGTTTCGATTTTAACCTCATCTAACTCACTCTGTTTGTAGAATATCCCTCTAGGTAAGGGTTTTAGAGGAATTAATGGTTGATTCTTGATTTCATAACTCAAATAAAAGGGGGAATCACATGTATCAGAAGCAATGGTATTGATGTTTTGATCCTTACAAGTTCTATTTCCATGCTCACCAAAGGGGTTTCTACTACCAATACTTTGGGTGTTTTTCTAAATGAGAGCCTTACTATGACAGCACGCCATTAGGTATTCCGGCATTATGGAAGTCTCACCCTCCGATGAAGATGACTACCTTGTCCCTCCCAACGGAGTCACCCTATTCTCTTGGTGGCCTTCTTCTCCCAGACGATCCCCACAGCTAATACCACCCTAAAGGTTAGGATCAGGCAGCGGCTGCCTTCCCTTGGCCTCCTAGGAGGAGACCTTAGGCTGGGGATTCTGTGAGAACTCTGCAGGATTCATCACAGCACATATACAAGTAGAGAGTTATAGCCACACAGATGCATAAGTGGCGTGTTCATATGCTAATAAGGTTGGCAATCAAGAAAACACTCACACAGATGTATGTAATGCACACATACACACAAATGCATGCACATGAACACAAGTGACCCCATACACAAAAGCACACAGATAAACAAAGGTGCACAGTACACACGAGCATACACAAGACTGACATACAACTGTACAGAGACACGCATGGTCAGATGCACACAAGCACGCACAGCCACGCATGTCCACACGCACATTATGAATCAGACGAATGCCAATTGACACACACATGACTAGAACAAGCAGAGGCAGGTCTGGTAGTTTGGTAGCCATAGTAAATGCTGTTTTTGTTTTTGCAACGCTGCTTCCGGGTTGACATGTACCGTAGATGCATGTGTAACTGCACAGACGTTTCTGCCTTCCCTTAATGTGTTGTATTAGCGGTGTGGGCTCCTTTGCAGGGTATGATGGCATCCCTGGCCACTCTCCTTTCCTGAGCAAGCCATTGGCTGTGTCTTCTGATAATGCTGTTTGCCAGCATTGGTTTTGTGGTTCCAGCAGCATTGCCTGTTCATTTTCATTTTTGTTATTAATGCTGATTAACCTGCTGCTATGAAGTCTACCTTAGGCACAAAAATGCACAAACCTGACTTTAGACTTGAAAATGGCAGCTTTCGCAACCTTGCTGTCTTTCTCCTTGTATGCTGATATCAAAACACAGAACTTGGACCCACCATACTGCTACTGATTGGGAAAAAATGGGGACTGCAAAAAACTATTCCAGGTCAACCATAGCACAGAGCTCTCAACTTTCCCCACCCCAATCACGAGTTCTGGTGTTAGTCCAAGACTTCAAGTTCCAGGGTAAAAGGAAAACAGCATTGGAGGACCTTCTCATGCATGGCATGGGGAAACTTGAGAGCTAATGTGGACCAAGGGCCGTACAAAGGTGGGCTCTGCAGGACTAACCCTGGCTTTGAAACAGACCGTACTCATTTAAATTCAACTTAGCATGGATTTTATGTTGGGTATCGGTACACCTGAAGTGTTAAGCGGCTGACGTTGACCTAAGTTGGCCCCCGTTTAGAGTACTAGTCCACCCAGGCACAATCAGAAGTATAATAAGGCCTCTCTGCTTTCAGAGCTGTACAAACTAATACAAATGGATGAACATGGTTGAATGTGTGGGTGAGGTGCAGGGAAGCCGCAGTGCAAGGAAAGGAAATGTTATGGTTGGAAGGTTCCAGGCTCCGGTGGGGCGAATTGTTGAAGACTTTGCCGGATAGATGGGGTTTGAACCAAAAATAATTCGGGTTGAGGCAGGCCTGAAGGGTATGAGGAGATAGTAAATGGAGGGGTGGCATAGAGAATTGGAGTTTGTGAGAATGGGTGGCATGGGGGAAGCATCTGCCCTTGTAGGGTAAAGTCGCTGTGTGTGTAAGAAGGATGTGCCGGTTCAGTTTGCACGCTGCGGGGGCTTGCAGATGAGAGTGAGAACGTAATGGCCGATGCAAGGGCTTAGGTCTAGAAATCAAGACATTGGCATACATTTCAGTGGGGATCCTTTCATTAAGTGGTATTTACATAAAGGGGGCCGCCAGCATTAGCACATGTTTACTGTTGGGAGATCCTACATGCTATTTTAAACTTTTGCAAAGCAGGGTGCAGAAGTAAAGAGTAAAAAACATGGGAAATTGTCTTCACTCTTTGACTTTAGGCTCAGATTTGTAAAACAATGTAAACGCTTCTGTGCAATATGTTTTTTAAGGTTGACCTAATTGTCAAATGCATCTGTCAAAATATTTTGTCACTTGTTACGCTCCCAGCTAGAGAGACATTCACCCGCTAGCATTGGGGTACATATCCCCCCAAAAAACACTAAGATTGCAGTATGTTTCCTTTCTCGCTCCTAAAGGAAGTGCGTCAGCGAGCAGGTGCCCTTCTTCCAAGACCCGAGCAAACGAGACTCGTGCTTGACCAGCAAGAAATAGGGCCTCATTACAAGTTCACCAGTAACCTTGCTGGTAAAACCGGCAGGCTGCAAACGAACGTGCGATTTATACCGACTCCCGGAAATGGGCAATTACCGGGTCATTATGGCCCCACCGAACCCGGTATTTGCCCATGCCCGGGCTTTGGTAAAAAATGTTCCCATTCCCAGGCTCAATGGGAACGGGGAGGCCGGATGCACCGGCACCATTCAGAATGGTGCCGGTGAATCCGACATGCTCTGCTTGCGGGTGCCGGTCTGCCTGCCAGGTCCGACCTGGCGTGGAAAAAGGCACCCGCTAGCAGAACTCGTAATTTGCCGGTCCGGTAACTACCATACCGTCAAGCTTATCAGTACCGTAGTTACCAGACCGGCAAACTTGTAATGAGGCCCATAGACATTTTTTAAAAAGAAAGGAATCCAGGGTGCCACCCACGTAAAAACAACCTCTGTCATGAATCTCTCTCTCTCTCTCTCCCATCAATGGCCAGTTAATACCGCTATGGCAGTGCCTGGCAAATGCTTTTCCATTGACTACTCAAAAGCCCAAACGGTTGCCATTGCCAATGCTTGTTTCAATAGCTTTCACGCAATAACACTATTTCGATGCACATGTGTAAGAACAAGTGAATTGTGAGTGTACCAATGCCTCTATCCCTATTTACAGCAGGGTTGTTGGTGACTACAGCACGCAGCTCCCTTTCAGGGTTCTTAAGGTTGCCAGACCAGAATGTTTTGGTTTAGATTTGTCCCATTCTAATACAGCCACAAATCAAACTGGAATGGACTATGGTAGCATTATAGATTTTGAACCATGCCTCCATGTATCATGTTTGCTGACATGTATATCAGCTTCTCTACATTTATTAATTTGATATTTGATTTATTCTACCTTTCTTGCATGTATATATATCCCCCTTATTAGATGTCCCTTATAATACCAGTTGCCTCTGAAGAGGTTCCTTCAGCGCCCTTAGGGAACGAAACATGTTAGGCAAGAATTGGGAGAATTAGAATGGACATAAATCTGTTAATCAAAAACCGATTTGAAGAGAACCTACACCACCTCCCCAGAAGACGTTTCATGAACAGGAAGTTACATCCAATATAGGCTTCACAATATCGGCACCTGTTGGAAAAATAAAAGGATCCCATTGGTAGTGTGGCCGAATTGATGGTTTTGTTTTTTGTCATTCCATGTAAAAAATTGATGTGTTAATCTTTGCCTTCTTATTTACATATGTATCATTCACTGTTGATGATTTAAATTTCTGATCTACGATTAATAAAACTACATATTTGTATATTAGATCTGTTATTTCCTATTGGATTAGCGGAATGTATTATAAGAAATGATGGTACATTTGTTGCTATGAATATTAAGAGGAGGATATGTAGGGCAATACCCGATAGGAGGATACTATGTAATTTCTTGTTGTTTGCACCCAGGAACATTCTCCAGCACCATGAAGAACTAAACCAGACTCATACGTCTCTGTCAACCAGCTCTCAGTAGCAAAGCCAATATCAAGGCAGAAGTGATGTCAGATAGTTCAAATATGTGCTTGACTCCTGAACATGCCTTCACAAGAAGGCTAGAGAGATATGAGGGAGGGGGCTTCCCGAACAGAAGGAGGGGCTCGCTCTTTAATAATTTGGCCAGCAGAGGGGCTGGAATTTGTGGCCGCTATTGTCCCTAACCTGCCTACGTTGTCATCTGAATGAGAAACAATGCCATTTTCCAGGGGAAGGGGAGCCACAGAAGGGGGAGGGGGGCGTTAAGAGACACATAACCAGCACCCACTGGAGCAGGAACATTGCTCAGACTCCATGTGAACACGTCTGCGTGGCCCTATCCACCATATCTCGAAAGTGACGAAATAAAGAACAGACTTCCAGAGTCCTCTGGAGTCCAGGCACACTTTGAGTGCTGGAGTGCTCTTCAAGGGACAGAGGACGAATGGCGAGTCAGTACCACGGAGCTCAAGCATGCTCCCACCAATCTAAGGAAAGAAAATGTAGCTAAAACAAAGATCGATCAACCTATTAAATATCTTAAAAACATGATCTATCAAACATGCAGGCAATAAGACCCATATTTTTGGTATTGGTGAGGGCTAGGAAACCCACAGTCAGCAACCCCCACAGAACCCCTGGAGCAGGGCCGTGGCTTAGTCGAACAACTATACTAGCACAACTGAAGGAGAAGTAACCAGCTGCCACAACTGGACTAGAAGTGTCAGTCCTGAAGGAGATAAGTACAAAGAATTAACGTCTCTATACTTTCACCAACTGTAGCCATACCCATCATGAGGCCCAACGAATAACACCCATCTAGCTTTGAGACAGGAAAAACAGGTGAGGGTGCAGGGTGGAGTATTCAAGCACCTTTCTTATTGCGGTAGTTTTTATTTAACCATCTGAGTGTCTGACATAGGGAATGGACACCCTCATTAGTGAGTACTGGGACGAGGAAGTTGGACAGGGATGGAAATGGCATACCTCATTTTAGACGCAGGTGGGCTGTCAATGAGGCATTAGAAGCAGTTGGTTTAATGCTTGATAGGGAAGAGGGCAGCCGGATCTTTCGTTTGTCCGCAAACCCAGGCATCAGTCAGTGTGTGGACCACACTAGCTCCATGAACCACACTAAGATGTCTGCTGTCTATTCCCAGAACCCACTGCCAAGCACGCCGAGCCCTGCGCCCCTACTGCTGCTCGAACCAACTCTGATGATCAGAAGGAAACTAAAAGACATTGCACACAGCACTTGAGTGGAATCGCTTGATGGACTGAGGACGTTTACGACAAACCTCCCGGTGCTGTGTTGTCTGTTATAATTAGAAGGAAAGTTCTTCAAACATTTTAAATGATCATGTGTTATCACAAGTGAAGGGTTAATGATCATTGCATGACAGCCCCATCTGTTAATCAGAAGAAAAGGGAAAAATAATCACAGTTGAGATCTTCCGGCGGGGTAGGCAGCTGCTGCGGAACAATTCCAGAGGAAAAGAAAAAGTAAATAATAGAAGCCATCACATTTCTTTCTTAGAAGAAATTGAAAATTATATTTTCAGTTATGAAAAATGCTCCTTCTGCATGCCCATAAATGCACTGCATTATGTGGGACTGGCAGTAAAGTTGAAGGTGCCGAGTAGAAGAAAATAGAATTGAAGCCACGTTGAGAAAGACACAGAAGCCACAGATTCCATTGTTTCTGTTCATGTAGATGTGATTGGCACTGGCATACAAATGGCCTGACTCACAAAGATCTGGAATGAAGCAGATCAGCAGATGCCTGTGAGCATCTCACATTTGCAAATGCTCCTTTATAACTACTTCAAAGGGCCAGATTCACGCAAAATATCTGTTCTCGCAAGTGATGGGATGCACTAGTGCATCTCATGACTTGTGCCCAGTAAAATATGTCCCAAATGCCCCAATATGTATGTGCGCATAATGGATGCTCACATTCCAATGCCCTCTTTCCCTCCTTATTTAATTAAAATAATGTGAGGCACTTTAAAATGTGCAGAAAACTGAGGCATCTGTCTGCGCTTGATTGGAAACAGGAGCAGAGGGAAGCGCATCACATAAGAGCCATTTCCTGACCTGTCATGCATTGTTCTGTAAGTGCAGGAGACTGGCATGAACTGCTGCTGTCACCTTTGCGTTCTATCACTCACACAGGGAGGAACATGCTTGTTTGTTTGTTTGTTTACTTTTCATTGAGACAGGCCCTTAAAGGGAAACGTACACCCAGCAGCCATATGGGTACTGGGAGCTTGGGTGGGTCCTGAATCTAATGTATGCAAGGTGGCTGGAAAGTGCATCTTTTGTGCTACTGTCCAGCGCCACTGAAACAAGCAGGTCACCTTTGAGAATAAGGTGGCCTGCGCATTTCTCAAACAAGTGCTAATAAAAAAGGCACATCCTCTGCACTTTTTCATTTTTGCTTGTTTTAGAGAATCTGGACCAAATTGCCTGAAGGTCAAGTGAACTTGGAGATAGATTAGTGCAATGCCCATGTGCTAATGCAATTCGCAAAGATTTGCTCATAGGCATCTCAGTGATGCTCCATAAATCTGCAGTTTTAGGCTTTGTGAATCACGTTGAAGGTAGCAGGTGCATCTCCTGAACTGCTCCAGTGCACATCTTTTTGAATCAAAGTCAGTACTTTTATTTGCTTTTTGTGCAAATTTGGACCCTCATCTTGCATGGTGTGTTTTTAGGAATCCACCCAAATTACGCAGGACACATTACCAAACTGCAAGTTGGCCTGATAGGGCTGATTCATAGTAATGTTTGGGACCACTCTGCATTTGCTTGTACTTGCTGCTGCGGCTGTGAGGACTTCGACCATTCGCAGCGTTTACTTGCTGCTGCGGCTGTGAGGACTTCGACTATTCGCATGGGGGGGTCCGCTCACCAAGGCTTTTTGAAATGTTTTATTAAATGGAATGATGGTAGACCAACCTCAGGGAAAAGTGTGGGTCTAACCCACACACATTTTCTTATGCTCACACCACGACAAACGCACAGACCCGTGTACTCTGGGTGGACACAGCCTACAGGCACAGTCAGCCCTGTCATGTTTAATTGGAATGTGACAGTCACGAGTACACTATGTCATCTCATGGAATGGGGACGATCAATTTTCCCCCAGCCATGGCCATCCTGATTAACTAACAAAGGCTCCATGGATCCACCCTACTCTTCTGTTAGGCCCTACAGCTGGTGGCAGTGATTAACATTCCAATTAGATGGTGTTACACCCAGATTTCGGCATACCACTCTCTAGCATCGTTGGCGGTTACAGCCGCGGATGCAAGTTCATACCACCAACATGGAGCCTCAAGCTCAGAGGAGCGGTCTAGTGGCTCGTGAGAAGGATGAGAGCGAGGCTCCTCCCCTCACTCCGTAAGTACGATATGAACAAGAGTTGCCAGGAGTACTACGCGTTGCTACGATTCATTACAGCTCCGCTCCGTGAGTTATTGAAACTGCGATACGCGCCTCTCATTGATTTAAATTCAGTGTAGCCTTTCTTTCTTTGCTTTACTCTGCTTACATTCCCTGCAGGACTTTCCACCATTTAACCCCTATTCTGTCCGACCCGGCAGCTCCACTCTGCTCAGCTTTACGGACGAAATCCTCAGCAGTCTTATTTTACTTTGGTCAATCTTATCTCGACACTACACTCAAACTCCCAAGACTCAACACGCGATCTCCGCATCTTGGCATATCCAACAGGTAGGGATCTAAGCATTCAGGCTTCTGCTCCCCTTCACTTCACTTCTCTTCTTACAAAACCTTATTCAAACACTTCCATTCTGTTTCCTTTAACTTATATCAGATCGGACAACATCCCCAGCCAACAGAGACTCTCCATAACACTCTTTGGGATCCTCCCACAGGTACTTCTCACTCATTCAACTTTGGGTAACCTTAAGACGAAGGGTGCTACAGATAGATAATTCTATCCATTCTATTCCCACAGAAGAGTCTCACCGATTAAACCCCAAGCCAATTCAACGCGACTCCATCTTGTTAGACTTCCTACTCCAGTCGTGAGGGATCGACGAGAACCACCTACAGAACAACATCCACAACTGGGTTTTTTCCCTCTAAGAGGGTTTCCCGGAGAACCCCTTTCTGGCACCTGTGTTAGAAGGTTGGGGAAGGGGCCTCTGGTAAACTTTCACTCCTTCAGAGATACCTGTCATGATGCCTACCTCCAAGGAGCCAGGTCCGACCCAGCAACCCCAGAGGCAGGCATCATTTCCACCAGGGAAGTGCCAGCGGGCCCAAGCTGGGGCCCTTTGGACACAGTCCTGGCGCCTTAGGCGCCAGGCTCATGTTGGACCCCTGTCCTGGCGCCTTAGGCGCCAGGCTCATAAAGCTAGACATGTGTTCAAGTGTTTTAAGGTGCACTTACCTGATGCAGACCATGCTGCTACATCCAGGCCCTCTTGAGGCCTGAATGGAACTACTTTACCTGTGGACCTACTTTCCCCTGGGTGTGGTCGGGGAAGGATACATACCTGATCGGTGGAAGGATACATACCTGGAACTTCTTCAAAAGCTATTTAAACCACGCCCGATCAGCAACTCACGCTTCGCGTTGTTCTGCTCCTCGCAGCTGGACGCTCACCGTGTCAGCACCTGCATCTGGACTTCAGCCACGCCTGTCAGCATCCTGGGTCACCTGCTAAGAGAGAATTGGAGAGAAAGAAGACCTTACCTGCTAAAGCTGCATCACGGAGACTTCACACCGACGATCCTGAAAGGGAAGACATCATTTTAAAAGCATTTCGCTTCGATCGCTGCAGCGCTGCATTTCACTCACCTTTCCTGGGCACCTCCATCTTCAGCAGCGATCATCCGGATCCGCAGCCACTTCCCAGAGCCTAGAGAGAAAAAGACAAGAATACAAGGTGAGAGAAGGAAGGGAATAGGAAAAGCTCAGTTTCCTTCTAAGACTTACCTGTTGGGTCATTCCCGTTTCATTTCGGGTCCTGCCGCTTCCTGGCATTCCGGACCCCGGCCCCTATGGGGAAAAAAGACAAAGACGTTGAATGAGCGAATGCAAAAACATTACCCGAACGCTCATCCAGAACTTACCTGTCATTTACTGGAACTGTACGTTTCACTTCGGGTCGGCGCCATATCTCTGGCATTCCGAACCCCGGCCCCTAAGTGGAAAAAGACATAAGCGTTAGCGCTTGCTGCAATAAGACAATGAACATTATCATAAGGCTTGAACTTTTGAACTTGCTACAGAACTCTTACAGCGCCTTACCTGAATAGTCAAGCTTATTTGAACTCCCATCAAACCTCAATCCAGTGAAGTAACTGGGTTTCAACGCGCCCCTGCATCAGAAGCAGGATGGAGAACTCATCCTTCCAGACCCTAAAGTGAGACTTCACGGGGAATCGAGGAAGGGTATTGTGGAGGGCTGGAAGGGAGTGGGAGGCTTGAGCATTATTCCGTCAGTAGGTAATACTCCCTGTTCACGCACAGGGGAATATTCCTGCGAGCCAGTGAGTCCATCTTCAGAGTCCTGCGCTTCACCATAGAAGAAGCATCAGCACTCGAAGCCAGACCTGCGCCTCCGTGGGAATCAGGTGAGCGTGACAATACCGAAGACAAGGTAGGACTTTTCCATTGTTACCTGCAAAGTGCTTCTGAATTGTATTGGCAGTCATTACAGATGGTACTTCAAACAGGCCCACATGGGGCCTGGCTGCAGAGGTTAACAAAGGAGACATGAAACCCAACAACCTTTCATATGTAACTGTGTCAACCTGAAGCCAGCTCCCGCCCTCAGTATCAATTACATTGAGCAGTCATGTCTGGGACTGCTGTGTACAGTAAGTCATCCCACTATGGGTGACCCATTCATAAGGTCCGAGAATGTGGTTTCCAGGAGCCAGAGAGTCTGGTCTCAATGCAGCTTCAAGGGAGACGTGCAGCTTTAACAGGGACCACCTAGAGATGACCATTAACCAGAGAGACTCTTTCATCGACAACAGACAGGAAGATGGGTAGGACTTAATATGTATCACAAGGGAGTGTGGGCAGAGAGCTTTCTGTTGAGCGAAGGTTTCCATCATTTCAGTTCTAGGGCAGACCTTGTTCCTGTTTCAACACACTCTGGTAATGACCTCACGCATACAGGAGATTGTTCATTAAGGTAGGCTTAACCTATACCAAGCACTGTGACCCACTTGGCTTTAAAAGAGAGCACAGCCTCTCTTTTGACAGATCATCTGAAGACTTTGCAAGAAGCAGCCAGGAGAACTCAACCTTGGACCCTGGCTGAAGGTATAGTCTGCCTTACATCTTCCACCAGTGATGGAAGGACAGGATATTCAAAGAAGGAAACAAGATCCCTCCCCTAAACCTCTCCCAGGGAACAGAGGGAGAAATAGAACTCACAGGACCCTCCAGCTGCTCCAGAACTGGCTTACAGCTAGCACACAGCATGCCCTGCTAGCTATTGCAGCAAGCTTCCTGGATAGGAAATGCCAGAAGGTTTCTGAACCTACAACCAAGGAAAAGGAAGCTGCCTGCAACATAGTCCACAGCTGTGGGCCGTCCACCTTAAAGGACGATATGAGCCGATTGAAGAAGCTGGGAGAAGTTCCTCAAAAAGCATCTACTGACGTCCGCTATAAAGGAAATTTTCGAGCCAGTCGAGTTACTCGATCTGCAACCAATGGCAACACTAACCGCTGTGAAGCCGCTGTCACTTAAACACATCCGAAACTTCACGACCAGTGCTTCAGAACCACTGATCAGCACTGAGACAACGATTTCTGACCACAAAACACCATGTAGGCCAGCCTGCAGCCATTCATCCAGCTTAGCTCGCTGGACCATGTTGCCGCCTGATAACCGCAGCTGACTCCTGCCTTGAACTCTGTTGCAGAAGCCTGCAAAGTGCCCTGAAGTAACTCAACACTGTCGAGCACCATGAACACCTACAGCACAAGTTAGATTGTGGGTCTGTCCTCCTGGTGCTTCCTAGAAGGCCTCTAGAGACATATTAAGACGCATTGTTCCCTTTGTGCCAAAGCCCAGTAAACCTAAACTGTTGTGGTTACTATCCATACTGACTACACTCCACTCAGTAGCCAGAGTGCATCCCTTTTCCTTCTTTGAAACTGTCTGTCCTCTGCATTCCTTTACAGGGTGGGTTGTATTTTGTAATGTTATTAGACTGTCTTTTGTGATATAAATTAAGTAGACATTTTTGATACAACCTTGCCTGGAAAGTCCCTTTTATCCTTGGGTAATAATTGTATTTTCCCTGTGTTGCAACTAACCAACGATCCACAACCTTTCGGAGATAAGCCTGCCGTTTCATCCACGTTGCCAAAATTGGACAAGGTTTATAATTTTATTGTTATTCCAATCGTTTCGGATTCCTTCGGGTGCATTAGAGGTGTGTGGCTGACTGAGGGTTTAGAAACCGATATTCACGCCCGGACCACTGGTACCCCAGAAGTTGATTTGCCACAGCGGCTATTAGAATTCAGTTCCCAGACAGCGGGCATGAGAAATTGAGCATTTTCACGTGGTTGTAAAAATCCTACAAGACGAATAGTAATGGCTTAGGCTAACATATTTCGTTGTGGAGATGGTTCCACAATAAGGCCCACCAGCTTGCAATATTTCCTTATAAAGACCGGCCAACTCTCCCCTAAGGATCTCTTTAGCAGCCCCCATCCATGGGGCAATGCATTCCTAGAGCAATGAAACCGCTTCTGCTGGGAACAGAGAAGCCATACAGGACACCTTAAGATCACTTCCTCCATTAGCACACAGATTCCATTATTATACTACTTCCAAACATGTGTTTGTCATTAAAAAGTCTTTTTTTTAACATAAATGCCACGCGCTTTTGAAATATTAAAGCAAGCAGCTAATTGTCAAATATTGACTCAGTTTGTCTATTCACAGTAAGTCAACACTACTTTCCCAGCCCCGCGATTCAGCACGTGGTCTTTGCATTTAGGTAAACAGATCCCTATTACGCAGGCAGCAAATGAGGCCTTGCACATATTTTTACATAGTTGAGCTCATTTTCTATAGTGGCGTGACGTAAATGGAAGGCGTGCACATGGAGTATATCAGTCATTTTCCATTTTGCCGCACCAGTGACATTCTTACACAACAGTCACTTTTAAGTGTCCCCCTACAGACTTCCCACGATGTTCTAGTACCAACCCCCAGTTAACCCTGCATATGCAGAGAACACATATGGACGAACATACATTTTCGTTACATTTAGTGATGCTTCACTGTGGGTATAGAGATTCAAACACACGAACAATGGGCTATAGGTCCCCCATCCAGAATACAGGGCCTAATAGTCTCTTTTCCACATTAACGCGTATTGATCTAGAAGAAAGACTAAACGTTGTCGACTGTTGCCATGACAACCAAATGCCAACAACAGTATTTATTTAATCCATAATTATGTTTTGGCCATCATTAAGTGATATTTCAGTATTACATCGTTTATGACGATGGCGCACGGCTCACAAACACATAGTAACCTAGTGTGTCTGCTGATACGGCAACGCATGCCAAAATGGCCGTCGGCTATAAATACAGCGGTAGCCATGGTAACGCCTCGATGCTGGGATCTCATTTTGGACACAGCGACACCCGTGCAGGTAAGCGGCTGCTCCCTGCATGAATATGAGAATGATATAGGGCACAGAGATGTCTGCCTAGACTCATCAGGATCCCTTTTGTAGGTAAGACAGAGCATTGCTCTTTATCTCCTAACAGACACGGACCAGGGGCCCCATATAGATGCAGATACCCCTACGAGGGAGCATACCAAGGGAGACTTTTCCACAGCGGCACCAGCGCTGCAGCGCTTCCCCAGATTCACTGTGACGTTTCAATACACAGGTAACGAGTGCACATATTTACGTACCCATGTATACTCACAGACCAGATCTGTGACTCTTGCGACATCTGGTTACTTAACAGACATTCCGTGCTTACCCCACAGGGACTAGAAGAATTACTGAGGTCACCCGGCACCTTAGCAGTCCATCACCTGATTCTTGCGGCAACCCAATATGATCAATCAGATTTTGACATGGACCAACGTCGTTTTTAAATAGACTGTATGTTATACAATTAAGCCAATTAATTTCTCTCTTGGCTCACAAAACTCCCCCGCCCCCTCCTAGAAGTGGGATTCATACTAATTTGATTTATCTGACACCTACTTTTACCACACAGGTTGTCCCTTCTCTATTAAAGAAAACCCAGGGGCCACCCGAATCACCACGGGCTTCACCTCTTGTTTGAACTCGTGCTGAATCAATTAATATTAACTGTTTCATTGCCTCACCTATGCCGGAGTGCCCAGCACTGACACTTTCCTATTTCGTTTCCTCCTATAGGCAGCACACATATAGAGCAGTCCATCCTGTCTCTTTTTCTCGTCCTGATGAAGGCCTGCTCAAGATTGGCTGGCACAACAGTCAGTGAGGGCCGAAACACATTTGTGTAGACAAATCTGTAATCATAAGTGCAGTGCCTAATTGTTAACACTGTTTTTCGTTGAACATTTTCGTGTTTTTTACTTCACTGTTGTAACCATTGTCTTGATCCCTGTTGTGACAAAACACAACAGTAGGCTTTGTATTGTCCCAACCTAACTGTATTGAATTTTGAGTCTGAATTTACCTCAAACTGTTTGTTCGGTAACGTCACATATTTGTTTTATGTCTCGAAATGGATAACTCTATATTCATGTGTGCGATTAGTCCATTAGGTCTCTACCTTTAAATATCAAACCAACAATGTGTGTCTTGTACTTTACATAGAACTAACAATTGAGACATAGGTATAGGAAAGGCAGACCCATTCACTTGCTCTATTAGTAAATGGAAGGCGTACAAGCCATGAGTAAGGCTTTAACACCTTCCATTCACGCCATGACGTATTTTCTGTCATTTGTATGGCGGAGAGGAGGGGCAGAACGCAACTTGCGCTTCTACAACCCCCTTCTTCTCCGCCATGCACATGCTCCAGCATTTGGCTACGGCATGGATTTTCATGCCGCCGCAAATGCTGGCGATCCATATGGGCTTTGCCTGCTTTAGCAACCAGCATGAACCAGCCGGACCCCATAGGCCATTGTGAGCATCGCTTGCAAGCATGGCAAGCGCTGCTCACAATTAAAAGTAAATGCAGCGTTTACGTGCCAGGCAGCGTTTATTCACTTTGCATGGGAAGTGCAAAAGTACAGGGAAAAAGGCGCTGTATACACGTGTGCAAGTGACAAAAAATTGGTGGCAGGGAGCTGTGTACATCAAAGTGCATGCGCACAGGTCCCCACCGCCGAATTTACGGGGAACTCCAAAATGAGCCCCATTGTGTGGAATTGCGCTCTGATGGTTTTTGCAATTGCTAATATAACTTGCCTGAGATGCTTGCTGGCGCTCGAGAAAAAGATATATTTTCCCTACACCTCTCTGCCTATTGTAAAGTGATCTTAACTAAATGTATTACTAGGAAACACCAACTATACAAATGTGCAACCAGTTTACTCACTGTGTGATTCACACGGTGATAGTTCTAAATATCAGGTGGCTCATGAAGGGTAGAGAACTAAAGAGTGCAAACTGCATACCATCTACAAATGTCGAATAACACTATTTGGCAAGAAACAAACTCTTAGTTTATTCAGTGTGGTAGACAGTGGGGAAAGGAGGGAAACATTCTACCAAAGGCAACGTGGGGTCTTCCCGCTGAATACAAAAGTGTTAAGTGTCAATTTTTGCAAAATTGAAAAGTTTGATATTTATATACAGTCAATACCTAATATTTCAGTACTCTTTATTTTTGGACAATAATTTAGTATACAATATTTTCATATAGGACCATCTCCATGTATTTGTTTTGGTCTCAAGATGGAAACAGAAAGGGGCCATTTTCCCCAAAGAGGATATTGTATGGATGGGGCTGACTCCGTTTGCACTTACATTCATAAAAAGGTCCTTTTCTGTAACATTCATCATTTCTGCAAGTGAGTGGAAAGCAAACATGAAAAACCTGGGGATTACAGGTTTTACACATCGGGGGTCTTGCAAATGGTAAAATATATTGTTCGAGTTTGAGGCGAGTTTACATGTTTACCTGTCTTTCCAGCACCGACGGACAAATCCATCTGGTTTTCGTCCAACATGTAATTTCATGCTGGTGTAAAAAAACAGACAGGGCCTCATTAGAAGTCCGGCGGTAACCCAGTCGGCAGTGATGCCTGCTGGTTGCCGCTGGAATTGCAATATTTACTGGTGCCTGGCATGCCGGAATTACCGGAGGATTACGACCCTGGCTATCCGAGAAATCAGGCGCCAGTAAATTTTTAATCCCCACTTAATGGGAATGGGGATGACAGAAGCACTGGCACCGTTAATAATGGTGCCGGTGCTTCCATGAAAGTCTGCAGGCGGGACGGCACCCGGCCACAGACTCGTGTGCCGGTCCGGTAACAACAGTGCCGGTAGGCTTACCGCCACACTTGTAATGAGGCCCACAGATTCCTATGGAATCCTCCTGAAATAACTACCTGGTAAAAGCAAGCACATTCCATAGGAATCCATTGTAAATTCCTCACCCGATCGTAGTGGAAAAGTGAACATTAAATGAGATTTTGCCTTTGATCTCCCATTACATTTTTAACTATGTGGTGGAAAGGATGACAATTGCAAACAGAAGTGCTCCCATCCGTGCAATTCTCTCCCCATTTATTTGTTCACTCTGTGACAGAAATAGTGTACACTCCTTCCACAACTAACCATTGCGGGAGGCATTTACAAATGGATTGCTATCGAATATACCTTCTTTTACCAGGTTTAAGAGTCAGGGAGATTCAATAGTAATCCGTTAGTTTAACGGCAGCATGAAAAAACACATGTTGTCGGGAAACCATGCAGTGTTTTGAAGTGGAGCAGGGATGCATGATGGACACACGCTAGTCAGTTCTGTGCCCCCACTCCACTTACAACAAAAAGGAAATCCGCCCGGATTGGAAAATATGTTTAAAGGTAAGCATACATCTTTAATACCTAGTTTGCGTTTCCACAATCTCACTGCTACGGGTTTCTCCACTCGTATAACGATTCCCTTTCGGCCTTCCTGTCCTCCCCGGTATCACTCTTAATGGGGGACCGTCTCCTTGGGCCTGCAGTCGCTCAGGACCTCCTTTCCTGCTTAGCTTCTCTTTCTTGGTTTTCTTCTCCGTTGGCATCTCTTCGCCAGTTTCTCGTATCCCTCCTGGCAACCGGTGCCATTGGGGATACCTCTGCAAGTTGATGTCGGCCAGGTTGTTTTGGCTTCCTGCCCACCATGAACTACTCATAGTCACGCCACCAACTGATCTCGGGTTCTCAGACCCTCAGTTTCTCACTGATTCATTATGATGTCACCCCAGCACATGACACTCTAGTTCAGAGTAATTCTGAAATTCGCAGGCTACATGGCTCCGTTGGCTCCCTCTTTTGCTTGCATTACACTACCAGGGGATCTCCCCAGCTGCCGTATGATTCTCTCTCCCTTCAATCTCAGTGTGTCCTCCTCCTTAAACGTCCTCGTCACAGTGAAGTCGAGGTTTGTCCTTAAAGGGACACTTTCTTTTCTCTGATACTCATGGTGTATGTTAAAGTTGTCTTCAGCCCAATCTTGGTTTTCCTTGTTGTTAAGCATCTCAGACAGTCCCATGTATGCCATCATGAGAGAGGAGTTAGGGAGCTCCTTAGGGGACCTAGAATCCTTGTCATCTATGGGTGAATCCCAGTGAGGTCCCAACAGCCCAGACCCCTAAAGAGGGTCTTACGGAGCAGGCTCACCTCCCTAGCCTCAAAGGGGGAGGCTCCCATGGGGAGAAGTGACGAATTCCCATGATTCGTCACATTGGCCACTGCACATAATCCGAAATAAAGTGGTAAATCAAATTAACTGCCTTGGCGTCTTTCTTGGTCCCCGCTATATGTTATGTTATAGAGCGCTAGACATAACATTGTGTAGTTCTATACTCACCAATACTTTTTTCTAATGTATATAAAGCTTTGTCTGGCCCAGAGAACAATAGTGCCTCTGTAAAGTAACCTAGTGCTGATGGTCAGTTGATGGTCAGTTAACATTCACGATGTGGGTAACCAGCCCACACAGTGAATGTATGTTCTTGTAAGTTGATAAGTATGCATAAATAGATATGTAGCCTTTATTTATTTAATTGTATTTTATAGCGCCCCTAATACCATACCTGAGTTTAGTTTCTAAGCGCAGATCCGGGATTCAAACCACTGTTGCTTTGCGTGGTCTTGATTCCAAGACCAGGGTGTTGCCCCTGTGCTATCCTTCGTTCACAGCTTTTCAACGCGCCTTGTTTTCCAGGCAGAACAAAATTCCCATTGAAAAGATGCACATCAACACCTTTGCATAACACAGTAAGCATGAGGGCCCTAAACCTCAACTACTGAGTGCCTGGGGGATACTAACTCCATATTAACTGGGTGCCACACATTAGTATTACTCTAAATTTCAATCTGAGAAGGTTATCATATCTGCAGACAACACAGACTCTGACCCACAATGCATGTCATGGTTTCTGGCAATGAGTGGGTGGACAGGGTAGATCTGAGGCCATATGTTTATTATCCGAGGCCCATTCCATACTGTAAGTTGTCACAGGGTTGGCCCTGTCCCCGTTTTCTCCTCGCAATGCATTATAGGATGTGTTGCCCTAAATTAAAATTAAAGACTTTTAAAAATGCTCAGAAGAACAATAAAACTTACAGAACTGCTAAAAGAAAAAAGTGTCATTGGTTGTCAAAGGTTTGCAAGCTTGGACACTTTTCCACCCGACAGAAGAAATAGCCAGACTGGCTTCACCACCAATGTGGAACAGTATAGCCATGTAATAACAGTTATCATGTTTGCTTTACTTCTGATGCCCTGTAAAAATGCTGTACCACAATTGGAAAACATGGCTAGACTTCATGGCCAGTCACAAATGTAATGCTGACAGTACCCCCACAAACCAAATTAGAGGTCCGCTCCCCTTTCTCCCGCACAGATTCACCCACTCACCCATACAGTACACACGACTCATTTAGACCTGCAGATATAAAACATACACTCTCTCGTTCACCCGTGCATCCATACAGCATTAAAAAAAGTATGCATACATAAAAACAAACACATAAACATACACAGAGTGACCCGTGCACTCAGACAAACTCCCTTGCATGCACACACGCACACATACAAATACATTACACATTAGCGCTTCACTTAGCTGCTCGCACCCCAGCACAGGAACATGACCTGCACTGTCCACAGAACACGCTGACCGACAGGAAAGGACTCCTCTCCTTTCAGTCGGGTACGTATGTTATTAGTGCAATAATGGGAGGTGGCGGGCCGGATTTCTGAGTTCCGATGCCCTGTCGGCCTCTCATTATTGAGCTCTAAGTATTTTGAAAAAGAGAAAGAAAGCAGCGGTGGAATGTGCTGCTTCACTGAGGCAAGCAGTAGAGTCCCCCAACCAAATAAATACATGGATGGGCTGTGCTGCCTAGCACTGTGCCTGAGAGATATACAGCCTCCCTGCCTCCCTGAAACTTGAGGAATACCATCTCTGGTTCAGGAAGCACCCCAAAACCTACCTCCTTACTTCTGCTTTCTCTCCTCCTCTCCCCTGCTGAATTCCTCCCTAAACCTGCACTGATTACCTGGCCACCCTCTGATCTCGGGCCCAGGTCCACTGCCCCGCCAGTTACTCACCTGCACTGCCTCCCTGGCAACCACCTGCACTTGGGGACTGTTTTTCTGTATCCCTACAGTCCCCACCAGCTCTTGACACCTGATATCTGCACTTACCCTTGCACTTGCCACCAGCTGGCCCTACTTCTCTTATTGTTATTTATTCAATTACCTCATGTACTGCACTGTCCCCACCGCACTCCCACTCCGCAATTTTCCTCTTCCCCCTTCCCCTGCACTTACGCGATCTGAATGACACTTGGCCTAGTAGGATAGCTGTCTCTGTCTTCCCTCCGTTCCCCCTCCCTTGCCGTGTCGCGCCTTGAAACACGTGTGTATAGGCGCGTTATAAATGCCATATCATATCATACTTAATGTGTACATCTCACCCAAACTGAGGGGGTGGCTCAACCCGCCCTAAGAAAGGAGCTGTCACTGAGCAGCGTATTTTACACCTAGTGCCAAACTGTTCAGTGAAAAGGTACCCTTAACTTCTCTTTAAGACTACCAGCGATGGGGTAAAAGAAATAAATTCCCCAGAGGCCACTCACCATGACAGAGGATCTTGCATCAGGGTCAGGGCCGGCTTTAGCGGCCATGGCGCCTCGGGCGGCAAAACAAAAATGTGGCGCATCAGCTCCCTATTGTCGCTCCGCTCGAGAGAAGAGAACATTTAATTTCAATAGGGCACCTACCGCGCATTCTCCCATCATGCCAGCTCGGGGGAGACCTTGAAAGACTCCCCTGAGCTTGCGTGGTGGGGGGGGGTAAATGGCAGGGCGCTCTGGGCGGTCACCCAGGAGGCTTACCCCTAAGGGCGGCCCTGATCCTGTTAGAGGGTACATCGGTTAGAGGGTGCATCGCGTGCTGGCCAAACTTACAAATGGTGATGACAAGTACTGTAGATTGAAAAATATATGTTTTGAAAGCAAGCGAATGTCATCAATAATTTTAAAAAGTTCCTTTTCAATAGCTCAATGTAACTTTTTTCTAAATGATGCATTCCTATTTTTAGGCATGCCTCTGGGAAATATCTGAATCCCAAAAATTATTTGAAGTTGGTAAAAAAGAGTTAATGGCACATTTGCAGAGGGCAAATACCAGTGGGTGGGTCGCAGAATTTTGGAAGATATATCAATGAAAAGTGATCAAAACATTATGCCCTTAACGCGGAAGCGCGAGGGGTCAGCTGGCATCCAGGGAAACCTGCTGGAAGGGAACAGACAACCGCAGTGTGTGCCGAGGACATCTCTGCGCCAGAGGATCAGGGAAAGAACGATGAATTGGGCCCTGCTGCTGGAATGCAGAGTGGCCTGCTCATGGGCCTTGGCAAGAAAAGAGCGGGCTGCCTTGGCATCGCCTTAAATATATTCTTTGTTCTCCATGGAAACTCTTTTGTGATTCCTAAATGGAGCTGGATTGCTTCCTCTTTTTCCGTGAGACATGAATGCCATGTAGATATGAAAAAGCAGGCAGGATTCGAGCTGAAAAACCGGACAGCAGACTGGCGGAACTGAAATACAGAATATTCTAGAGAACCTCGCTGCTTAGGGATCGGTGACTCTCTTTGTGGTTCAAAAAAACACATTCCTGCATGCTGAAGGAACAGTAACCTATCAACAAGCTCCTGTCCCGAAAACGGGATTCGAGAAGGCAAAATTCGCACCAGGGGTGTTGATAGGCCTGGAAAAGATCCAGGGCTACACTAATATCAGGACTGTCAGGACTGGTGGTTTTGGTTGTAGCCCCTGAGCTTCTATCCGGAGCTATAACCAAAAGACCCAGGTCTATAGCCATCTCACCCCTCGGCCCCCAGTAACGCCTCTGATTCGCACTATAGTCAATAGGTAGAGATGGGCTAGTGCAAATCGCTCAAGAGCAAATCAGACATAGGGCCTTATTACGGGTCGGGCGGTCCGGTAATAACAGTGACGGTATACCCGCCGCCACTGTTAATTCTGGACCGCCCGATCCCCAGTCCTGCAGGGGGGAGGTGATGTTCCCGCCAGGTCTGACCTGGCAGGTTTAACACCGCCCGCCTGCTGGCTGACATGGAAACACCAGCACCATCACGAGATGGTGCCGGTGTTTCCACTTCCCCATTCCCATTGAGTCCTATGGGACTCAATGGCAATGGGAATTTACCGAATTCCGCCTCTGGAATTCCTGGGACACCAGGGTCGTAATGCCCTGGTAATTCCGGGAGTCATGGAGGTGGAATGGTAATACGAGACCGGCGGTAACCGAGCCGGAAAAATCGGCTGGTTGCCGCCGGACTCGTAATGAGGCTCATAGTTTCACAGTCCAATGAAAATGAAAAAAATGACAACATAATTGGCCTAAACTACGAAAAATGGGAGCGACAGAGGAAAATCAATTTACATTAGAAGAAGAGCTAAGAAGCAAGCCAAGCCCACGTAATGGGAGCTAATCCGCAATGCTGGAGTATATAAACCACTGCTACAATTGCCAGCCACAATCTGCCCCATACCTAAGCAGAGCCAAAGAACACTTGCAGTGGAACTATCAGGTATGACTGCTCCTCAAATTAAACACAATGGATGAATCAGATGTTCAAGCTGAGTCAAAAGCAGGTCTTTAAGTGGGCCGGGGCTAGCCGCGGGGCAGAGCCCCAGCATGCTCAGAAATATGGTTCTGAGTCGGGTCAGTGTCCCCGGTCATCCCCGGCTGCTAGAGAACAAGGCTTTTTTTCTAAAGACTGAAGCTCTCGCTCATGTGCGATAGACTCCGACTTGAGAAAAAAAGCCCTTTCCCCACAATGGTGGTTCCGGCACCTGCAAGGCATCTGTGACAAGTCAACTTCTGGGGCACCAGTGGTCCATGGATGAATATCGGTTTCTAATCCATCAATCAGCCACCCACCTCTATTACACCAGAAGGGATCCAAACATATTGGAAACATAAGCAAATTATAAACCTCCTTGTCCAATTTTGGTAACGTCGACGGAAAGGCAGGCTTTTCTCCGAAAGGATGTGGATCATTGGTTAGTTGCAACAGAGCGAAAATACAATTATTGCCCAATGATGAAAGGGACTGTCCAGTCAAGGTTATATAAAAATATCTACTTTAAATATTATCACAACAGGCATACTACAAAATACAACCCACCCTGTAAAGGAATGCAGAGGACCGACAGTAAAGGGAAAAGGGATGCACTCTGAATACTGACAGGAGGGTAGTCAATATAGTAATTAATCGTAATAGTTCAAGGGTACTTGGTTTCAACACAAAGGGAGCAATGGGTCGTTAAATGTCACTAGTGGTCAGAACCACAATGTACCTTGTGCTGTATAAGTTCTTGGTGCTCGACAGGGTCGAGTCAGTTTCAGGGCTTTTTGCAGCTTCTGCGACAGAGTTCAAGAAGGGTGACAGCTGCGTGTATCAGGCAGCAGGCAGTTCGGTGAGCAAAACTGGACAGACAGCTGCAGGCTGGCTTACATGGCGGCTCAGGGTCAGGAATCGTCTCAGTACTGGTCGGTGGTTCTGAAGCACTGGTTGAGGCTTCTTGGATGGCGTTAGTAACTGCGGTGTAACAGCTTGTTGCAGCTCGAGGGGCTCGAAAATGTCCTTTAAGGCGGACATAAGTTGATGCTCGTCAATGTACTTCTCCTAGCTTCTTCTATGGGCTTGTGTCCCCTTTAAGGTCGGTCGCCCAAAGCTGAGGAGACTGTTACAGGCGCTACCTTGTCCTTGGTTTGGTTCAGAGACTTTCTGGCTCTTCTCACCTAGGAAGCTTGCTGCAGAGCCTAGCAGGGCATGCTGTGTGCTGGCTGCGTAGCAGTTCTGGAGCTGATGGGGGCCTCTGGTTTCTATATCTCCCTCTGATCCCTGGGAGATGTTTTGGGAAGATGTAAGGCAGACTGTGCCTTCAGCCATGGCCCAATGATGAGTTCCTCTTGCTACTCCTTTTAAAGTCTTCTGATGATCTGTCAGAAGAGCGGTTCAGCCATCTTTTAAAGCTAAATGAGCCACAGTGATTGGTGTAGGCTACATCTACCTTAATGAACCATTCCAGGGTCCCCACCAATAATCTCCTGTATGCGTGAGGTCATTACCATAGTGCTTTGCAACAGGAAAGGTAAAGGGGTGAAAACATGTAAAACCAAGTTCTACCCATCTTCCTGCCTGTTGTGGATCAAAGGGTCTCCGTAAAATCACATACTCCTACCTTTTGAATGGGGTCTACCTGCGGGGATGACTACTGTAAACATGCAGTCCCAGACATGATATTTCCCTGCCAATCAATACTGAAGGCAGGAGCTGGCATCAGGTTGATACAGTGCCTATGAAACGGTGTTGGGGGGGTTTCCTGTCTCCCTTGTTAGCTTCTGCAGCCAGGCCCCATGTGGGGCTGTTTGAATGAAACTCTGATTAGTATGTGAATGCTGCCACCAGCTACATGGATCAACAAAAGGACAGGACAGATCCATAAAGCTTTTGTTAGTTAATTAGGCTGGCCATGACAGGGGAAAGGTTTGATCCTCCACCTTGTGAGATTACATGGTGTACTCCTGGCTGTCATATTCAAAATAAATATGACAGGGGAGACTGCGTTTGTAGGCTGTTTCCACCCAGAGTACAGAGGTCACTGCATAGGTCGTGTGGTGAGCATAGGAAAATGTGTGTGGATTAGCCCCACACATTTTCCAGAGGTTGACCTAGCATCATTACATTTCATTTCAAATTTCAAAAAAGCCAGGCGAGCGCACACCCACCGTACGCATGGTCTAATTCTTCATAGCATCACTTTAATCAAGAGATGCCCATGGGCCAGTGCCACCATTATAGAAGAAAAGGTGAGGCAGCGAGAAGCCAAGGACTTTTTTTTTTAAACCCAAAGCTCCCGCTCATTCGCGGCAGCTTCAGGCTTTAGCAAAAAATGCCTCGGCTTCCAGCGGCCTCACCTTTTCAGCCTTAATGTTGATGCTGCCCCTCACCAGGGATCCATATGCTAAGAGATGCAACTATCACAGAGGGTGATCGCTGTATCTCTTAGCTAAAGGGATGACAGGCGAGGGGCAGGCCCACCATTAAGGCTGAAATCGTATGGTGCTGTCCCCCACCAGGCATTTCTTTAGGTAATAAATGCAGAGATCAGCACCCTCTCCCAGAGGGGGAAGAGGGTGCTGATCTCTACGAAGGGCTACCTGGTGGGGGGTGTCTGTAGCCCATTAAGCTGGGGTTTGCCAAGGAGGCATGACCTAATGCGCCAGCAGGCTACGCCCACTTCATGTGCCCAGGCTCATTTTGCCGTGCCACTTAAGGCACTGGACACAGGTCCCATAGTACCAGAGCCAGGAAGCACATTTCCGATGGATGTGTTCTCTACAGATAATTGCGGACATGATTGGGGAGTTGCAGGGAGGACTCACGTCGAGACCCCATGCACTCCGCGCACATGTGAAATGTCGGATGCACAGCATTTTCTAGCTTCTGCATCTTCTGGGATAGCTGGTGGTACTGTCTATTTCAGCCAATGCAGAGGCCTGTAGCAGGTGCTCCATACAATCCTATGACCCATTCATGATTATGTGTCTAGCTAGGGCCTGTATGCCCCTTGCTGCCCCCTGCAGACGCGTTGTAGGCCAGGCCTTCTAGGTCATTAGTGAATGTATTCGGGGTACTGCTACCACCATTTGTGCACATTTGCCACTGGTGGCATCCGGTGATAAACTAACTCAGCCTGTGCAGGAACCAACAACTTTGAATTCCATTAAAGTTGTTATTATTAATAACAACAATAATAATAATAACGTTGCATTCCATTGACATTTACAAGTGACAAAAAGAGCCCCACTTTGAATGTAAATGCCATATATCTTGGATTAGCATATGCCATTTACACGGATTCATTAATGATACATTTTTCATTTAAAATACATGTTTGAAACTACCTGATTTGAGAAATAAGTCTGTGGTCATAGACTATGGTGAGGATTCATGGAGCATTGTATGTATGCTTGCTTTCTGCATTCTAAGGGAAACCATGCTGAACTGAGTGATTCTTTCACATTCATTTCTAGGACTATGTGTATTTTTATTTGCATTTTATTTGAGGTTGGGGCAATGATTCTCCCAAAAACGCCGCACACCTGGGTATGCACGGGCAAGAGAGAATTCCCTACAATGGGTGAGCAGTGGTATCATGTTATATTTCCTCAACATTGGCAGCAAAGGATGTACTGTACGTTTACAAAGTTTGAAACACCGTATTTCCATTTCCCTTAAACATGGGGCATTTTGATCTGTGGTTCTAAGTGAGAGTGTGGCCTTAACACACAAGCATGAGACATGTGCAGTGTGGGATGCAAAGGCTGCATGGGCTGTGGGTGACTCCTTCAATATGCCTTGCTGTCATGACAGCAATAGCTTTCCACGCGTCACGGAAATGTGTGTGTGATAGGCATGGATAGACATTATGCATGTGTAGCCTGTGCTCCTAGAATCGTGCATATCTTGACTTGCTGCCCACACTTGACGAAAATCCCCCCCCCCCGCCCCTCAGTAAGGGATCATGACAGTGTTTTATCATGATAAGGCTCGAATACACCGAAGCAAACGTGTCTTCCAAAACAGCTGATGGGATCTGTCCCAACAGTGCACAAACTAGCTCACAGCACCTCTACTACTTGTGCAGTCACAAACAAGAATAGCTACCTGCCCCTACAGAACTCTTAGATGCACACATATATTACAATAGGAGAGGGCTTGTAATTCGACAAGGAACGGCATCCGTGTGCAATGTTGGATCTAATTTGACGTGCAACGGCCAACCAACAAGCCACTGGGCCAGGGATGGACTGGGAACCAAAAGAAGCCCGGGAAATCATTTTCAAAGTGCCCACATATTACACACTTTCAGCAAGCCCAGCCCATTTTCTATGAGAAAATGTGAAAATAAAATAAGTTACTACACAAAAGAGACCCAGGGTGCAGAGGCCTAGAGGGAAATCTCCAGAGTTCCCTATAGGCCAGTGCACCCCTGCACTGAGCGGGACGCTACAAGCAGTCTTCAGCAAAGTGCGTCACTGACACAACCAGAATCCTGATGAAAACCTCACTGAGGCAAGATAAATGAAACAAAGGGTGCAGTTCAGCAGCATGAAGACATTACCTTAAAAGGCCGAAGCATCAGACTGGCAGCCTGCCATATGAAAGGGTTGCCACCGAAGAACAGCATTACATCCAAGAGTGTGCACACCGCATGCTATCTCTCTGCACAGTACTTTCCTAAGTACTAAAAACAACACCAGAGTCAGTAGGGATATGCCCCTTCCTATTAGTGACATATCGATCCCACCAATGCACATGGTGGCAGAACCACAGCACCCAACAAAGTCCCTCCCACTTCTGCAGCTGCTAATACAATACTGATGTAGATGGCAAACATCTGCCTGCAACAAAAGGTTCTCTCTCTTAATGGTGCCAGTCATCCTAATGCATTACCAGTCTCAACTTGGGTCTATCAGTGCATCTATCTATGGTTACTTGTAAAGTGCCCACACCTAGAAGGCGTCTAAGCGCTGATACTAGAAAGAAAAGTCACATGTGGTGTGGGCATTACTAGAGCAGGGATGTTTTAAGTTTATGTCTACATTTCAAGAGTTGATCCGAGGAGCAAAGATCTTTGGGAAGTGCGTTCCAAAGCTCAATGGCTTGGACTTGGAACGAGCATCCCATTGCTCTCGTCTTCTAGAAATGAATACTGATTAAAGAGTGGGAATAAGTAGACCAGAGGTTACGGGGCAGGCACTAGTACTGGAATTTGTGCTGTTGGTACTTGGGACCCATTCCATGGAGGGCTTTAAGTACCAGCAGTTCTGTTTTGACTTAAAGCGTACAGTTACGGGGAGCCAGTACAATTTTTAAGGACTGGTGAGATGTATGTTTTGTACGGTGTACCAGTTACCATTCTGGCTTTCCAATTATGAACTACCGGAATGCGATCTAGCGCATATTTAGGTTCTCCCAGTAACAGTGAGACACCGTAATGGGGCTCGCAAATTCTACAAGCCCACCCGTATTGGAGAGGACCTTTTAGGAAGGGCTAGTACCATTTGCATGGTACTCGACCTTGCTGTCGAGTATGTGGATGTTTGAAACTTTCATTATGACACTGATAAACTGAAATCCCACTAGCTCTGCAAGGTGATTTCCTTAGTTTACATTTTTGACCTGAGAGAAGTGCACTCGTCCATTGGTAACGGGCATCAAAATATTTACAAGTGCTTTTTGTCAAATGGTGCATGCCACCATAAGCACACTTCACATTTGGTGAAATGCTGGCACCCACAGGCAAGCCATTCACTGTAAAACATGTTTGCGGTAAATGGGAAGTAAATGTTTTGTCACCCGATACCATGGGGTGAGTGCAGTTCTCTTGGGCCGAGTATGTAAACTAAGGAAATCACCTTGCAGGTCTAATGTGATTCCTAAGAATTTGAGAGGCCTGTATAGTCAATCCTTATGCGCATAACAGCTTACTCTATGGTTGCTGCATGATTATCAGAAGAAAAAGGCTTGAAGTGTTTATGTATCATCAAATGGTGGTTTCATGGGCAAACTATTTTAGGCCGAAACAAGGGCATAGGGCCTCATTACGACTCAGGCAGTAAGGGGTTTACGGCGGCGTAAACAGCGCCGACCCTTACCGCCTGAGTACGAGGTCCCTTAGCGCCATGGCGGATTTACCACCTGCTTTTAGCAGGTGTTAAAATCCATGGCGCTAAGGGACCATGGAGTTAATTACGCCACCGTAATTTACGGTGGCGTAATTAACGCCTTCCCCACTCCCATTATGCCCTATGGAGCAAAAATGGGAATGGGGAATGGTAAATGGGGATTGGGGACTTACCGCCCCGCCAACCTCGGAATGGGGCGGTAAGTCCGCCAACCACCATGGCGTAAACATAGTTTACGCCATGGTGGTAAAGTCACGGCCCAGGCGGTAATTTACCGCCTGGGTCGTAATGAGGCCCATAGTGTGTGCTTACCAGATTACATTTCCAGGTCCTACTTTGGGCATTATGGCGCCATTTTATAAACTGAGTGCAGCTCCAGGGCCAGACATTATAGGTTAACAAAAGGAAACATCACAGTGAACTAGAAAATAAGCCACTGGAATTCAATATATGAGAAATTAATTAGAGGTGAGGTTGTCAAATAACACACAGCAGGCTTTAAGGACAACACTCTAGGTGGGCATCATACCATGACAAGGCCCATATGCAAAGATTGTCTGGCACTGCAAGCACAAGCTTTAAAGTATTTCTACAAAGCAACATGACATGGCAAATATGATATAACATAGCATGAGCATTTAGTTCATTTAGGGAAGACATTTGCAAATAGCTCCTTCCTTCAAGTTGTTTCCACGGGCACCCATGGTGAACATGCACAATTCTGTGAGATTGGTGGAGGAAGATAGCAAACAGAAGTTTACACATCTGCCCCCCCCCCTCCACACACACCCTACCGAATGTAGCATTTATCTCCACCCAGCAGCACAGGCTAACCTTTTCTTTTCAAGGTGCCATGCCCTGTTCTTAAATGGACCAATTGAGGAGTCATTTTGCACTGCTAAGGTGCAGATGACTGTCAAATTTCCCTGTGGCTAGCCAGTTCAACTTGCTAAGGGGAGGAGCAGGAAGGGATTCACAGAAACGGGGGAAGGAAGCACATACTGTTATGTTGCTTACTTGCATATATCCTAAAGACTCTAACCCTGCCTTAAAACAACTGACACTGAAGGAGAGGGTGAATAAGGAAACAATAAGTCCATGTCAAAGGTGTTATTTGTGCTATTTAACGTTAAGTTGTTTTATTTTTTCAGTGTATATATTTTTATTTATTTATTTATTTATATACTTACTAGTTTATAATGCACCAGTTAGTACCCTGGAAACCCTTTAGACAATTTGCTTGCATGTTAGATATGTTGCTTGCCCATATTGGCAACTCCCTGAAAACTGAGCAACGTTTTTTATTTCTCTTTTGGCAACATATCCTTTTGTTTCCCCTCACTTGAACCACTTTCCATCCCATCATATTCTGTACCACCAAATTGTCCAGTCAAGAAGTTATGTTATTTACAAACCACATAAGGTCTGAAAGTGACTTGGAGTCTTCTTCTAACAAGACCTCAACCCCCAGACCCAAATCTGGAGCCAGTATATCACAGCAAGTAATACAATTATGAAAATATGAAGATGGTTCCTGCAATGGGCACAAAATCAAAAATAGAATATTATTTGCAGTGCCTGCAGTGGAAAAAATTATAACTGGCATTAATGAAAAATAACTGGATAGAAGAAAATATGAGCAATGGGATTCAAGGAAAAATCTAAATTATTTAAAATTATTACCAGTAGTTGGTAGCACTTAATGATTTGTAAAATAACTAAGAATCACCAAACACTCTTGCTCATTAATGTTTTTTCCTAGATATGTTCTGACGGAGCTCAAATTACAGAATTTCTCAGTTGAATGTCAATAGGTTCCCACCAATAAACATGACTCTGGAGGACGAGAGTGGATATCTCCCGAATCAAAAGCAAGAATGATCAATTGGCGGAAAAGCCTGGGTGTTGAATCTGGTGCCGTCCAGCAATGGGGTCACATTTAAAGAATATTTTTTTGTATATGCCAGTCATCCGTGTGACCACCAAACTGACTGTAGGTTGCAAAATAAAGTGAGCTAAAAGGGAGGAGGCACGTGAGTTGAATGGAGCCACAAGATATTTTCAGCAGTGTAGATGGACTTTTATAGGCCATTGCATGCTTGCAATCAGCCTATTTGTCCTTTTCTTTTCTGTGCCTACACCAGTTATGTTTAGCTTGTGTTTTTATTTGATTTAACCTTTTAGTTCTAAGTTGTTTCAGGCAGTGGAATGTGTTTTCCTTTGAGGGGTGGGATTTGTCAAGTGAGTAACTGGAAAGAAGCAACGGTCATCAGTCTAGCCAAGAAAGTCAGTCCTATACCTGTCAACGTTGTCTACCAGGGGCAAATCAGTTCCTCAGAGAGAGGGATTCTGACTCTTGAAGGGAGTATGCCTGGAAGTGGTGCAGTCTTAGAAGTGAAGTGTGAGGTGTCTAGTGTAACGACAATTAGGACATGGTCAGGCAGAGGAACAGGTATGGGTTAGGGAAACGAGAGGTCCTGTACTGTGGAATCGATAACATTCAAAGTGTGTGCTTATATATGATTGTGCTCTGCAATCAAGGCATGGAAACCTATATCCTGAAGTGGAGTGGCAAGCACTAGCAGTGGCATCGGAGGGTTCAGATCCTTAAAATGGCAAATGAGACATATTGAATACTGAGTGTAGCATTTAGATCAGGCGAATTCTGCATGTGAATAACCAAGTAACCCCCTCACCCCTGACCCCCAGCCACCAAGGTGCTAGTGGGAAAGAACTGGAAAGCTTCTCTACATATGACTGTTACAGTACTGTGAGGGATTGACATCTGACAAGTGTAGGGAAGCCCTAGCTTTTTTTTAAATGCTATTAATAATACAATGATTTGAGTAATTCATCTCTGAAAGGGTGGTCTGCTTATCAGCAACATGCCAACATCATAGTGCACGCCTGTGCCATGCTGCATCAGTATCCTGATCTACAGTGCCTCCTCTCCAGTGGCACAATGCAGGTCCAGAGGTCACAGGTGCAATGTCTGACAGCTGCTGTTACAAAAATGTTACTGTAGTTCAGAGGCTGCATATAAAATCTGCACCTGTGTTCCAAAGCAGCATAATTATGAGGAACTATCACCCTTTCACAAGTTTAATCTTAAAACATAAGCCATACATACGTTTGGGCTATGGTGGCTGGAAGTCCACATACTTGTTAAAGCAACATCTGATCTGTATCATGCACATGCCAACACTGTGGACCCAGGGCAGCCAATGACAGTCTGTGTGTATTCTCCCTAGACTGGCTGTCTCTACTGCAACTAGCAGGTCAATAGCCATTGGGTGTTGCTTCTCTTTGATCCTTTGTGAGGGCGGGTATAAAGGACCCTTGAAGGTGTTAGCCACCCTGCATGTGTTGGGAGGTGAGAGCAGAACTCATCTTGTCCCTGAGCCCCTGCATTGATAGTCACAGCAACTGAACAAGCAAAGCAGCAAATGTTCTGCATTCTACCATGTTGAACTTTCAGTGAACCATCCTAAAGCCTGTTCAAGCAGATTTGAAACAATAGAACATGTGGTGCTGCCTTTGGCACATCATCGGACCATTTGGAACTGCTGTTGCTGTACCTGGAACTAGTTTGTCGCTGCATCAGGGCTCAAGTCGCGGGTACACGCGGGGGGACGAGTCCACCCACTTTATTCAGAAGGTGGACTCAGTCTTCCCAGCTAAAATGAGAAACACTGAATGTCCTTGTTGAATTTATGAATTAAAGCTGACCTCTGGGACCAAACCGCAGTCAGCAGATTTGTAGCCTGGACAATTCACCACTACACTATATAACCTGATGAAAAATAGCTAACACCTAAAGGTGAAATGTCCCATGCCGGTACTGCAATTCCCACGGAAAATATTTGTATTGGTTCTTGGAGTTTAAAACATGCAAACTGTTTAAAGTTTTCAAAAACACTATTACAAGACAATATACTCTTTTGGTTTTGTGTGTGTATTGATTTTATGAAAGGCAAATGCCACTTGTCCTGTTTAGTTTAGGTTGTTATGCAAATCCAATTTAATGAAATGTGCATATTTCACCTTGTTATGCTAATTTCTGGCAACGTCACATTCCATTGTGTTTGTTGACGAGTCCCCCCACTTTAAATTTTAGGACTTGACCCCTGCGCTGCATCATGAGCACGTTGATTGCCCCAGCTCAAACAAGGAGCTCTCTGCAGAGAAATTCTTCTAACCATCACTTTTCAAACAGCATCTCTAACGGCCACTATCTTTGTTGTTTACCAATGTTCGAACACCGAAACCTGGTCCCATTCGACCTCCTTCCTTCGGATGCTGCATCAAACCGCAACAAGCCCAAGTTTGAACCCGACTCAATGCCTTCTCCCTGTCTGGAACACTGAAATGCGACACATCCGAACCTTTTTTGACCGACTTGCACAATAATAAGATGCCTGGTTCGATGCTGCTGAACTGCCAAGAACGAAGAAAGGTGCTGCTTGAAGGTTTCAGAGTCCCTTAGCCATTTGTTGAGATCCTAAATACTGGTTAAATCCACATTTTGCACTTTTTCCCCCCAAAGACAAACCCCTTTCAACAACATGGAAGTGATGTGATTTATTGCCTTTTCCTCCCTGCTAAATATCCAGAGTCTTGCTTCATTACGTTCTGTACTTCTCTGTTTTCCTTTACTGGGGTGGGTTTTGTTGGTGTTTTCAAGTATAGTTTTATTGCATATTCATATGTTTAATTAGTCTATATATTTATATATATATATATATTTATAGAAAGTTGAGAGTATATCCTGCCCGTTGCTCACTTTACCAGAAAAGGCGAAAGAGGTGTAACTTTTAGCTGCGCCTCTTTCACTTGTCTCATTGGGATCACTGCTGTTTTGTAGAAGGGTAAGGGGTGAGTAGAAGGTTTAGGCACTATTCATCCTTGTACTCCTGTGAGTTAGTAGTCATTATGTCACACCCATAGCCAAACACTCTATGACCCTTCACACACTGAATTTGAAATTCTGGTGGAACCAGATCAGCAATTACAGAATAAGAGGTGAATGTAAGCTGTGTTTTTGTAATCCAAAAATGGCACAACCCCACTGTGAATTTAACTCTGCGATTTCACAGCTGATCAAATATTCAGTAGCCCACAAATAAGTTATTAGGGTTTGTAGGACTTGTAATTACAGCAAGGCACACATTAGGGTGTTGTAATGGAGAGAGATGAACCTTAACCCACACATGGTGTTTTCTGTATAGGGTGCTATGGAGTATTCAACTCACAAAGTGGTATTTATTATTTATGTATTTGTTTATTTGTTGCAGTGCACTGAACCCACAGGTATCTAGGCGCTAGTTACATAGGGGAAAGGGTGTGCAGGTAAAGGTAAGCAGGAAACGCAGGATGCATAGGTTATCGAGGTTAAACAGTAATGCAGTGACATGTCTCTGAGCAGCTTAGATGAAGAGCCAGTTTTTCAAATTTTCCCTAAAGGACCAATAGGAGGGTTCCATTCTCAAGATCCTGGGGAGATTGTTCCAAGATGGAAGGATCATGGCTGTCCTCTTCCTTCACTTGCAGTAAATAGCAGCTAGCAGAAGAGTAGTGGGCAATGCTGCATGCCTATCTACCTCCTACTAATCAGACACATTCTTAGCTATGAATATGGTGTCATGCCAGAGGATGCACTGGGTACAGGGGGTGAACAGAAGGCTTGGACAAACATTTCTAATTCTGGCCCATGGTAGGGGATGAACATTTTGGGCAAGATTTGTCCTAATCGTGAGAATAATTTGTAAGTGTGGACGAATCCCTGATGAACTTGCAGTAGGCTTTCGGATCTCACATGATGATGATTTGTTGTCCAATCTGAAGCAGCATATCTTGTAGCGAATTATGGGTTTATTTGCCAGCTTCATCTAGCCAATAAAGGCCATGTTAGGTGATTCATCAAGTTCCTTCAATTAACTGAAGCCCACAAATCTCCTAAAGGAAGTCTGTCCTCTATTTAAGGCCCTGATCACCTCCTGTTCCTCTGTGGGCTTTAATAGGCTGTGGGAGAAGGAGTGACACAGGAGAGACTCTCAAGTGGAGGGTGTCTGGAGAGATTTTGAGAGTTATGGTGCATTTTGGCAGAGTGCTCAAAATTGAAGTAATGTTTTTCTAAAAAACACCAATGCGCTAATATTCAATTTTGATTCTTTCCAACTATACAAGCAATCAATCCAATTATTATCTATTTTTCAGTGTTCTGAATTTTATAAATTCACAAACACATGCTATGAAATAGCATACATAAAGTGTACAATATACAATTATGTGTCCAAATTTGTGAATCCTTGGGGCCATAACATATATCAAAGTTACAGCAATGTGCACATTCTAAACATGCATCTTCATTCATTTTTTTTTTTCGGAAATATATAAATGTTCAACTCATTCCAAGTGTATATTGCACATACAACATAGTGATCATAGGAATCTTGAGCCTGAGTGTATAGAGTGTGTATACGGTAGTGGCCATGTAGTTATGGTTAAGCTGCTGTTTCCATAGGAAGAGCACTTTTTGGGCGGCTTATAACTTCGCTCTCCCTATACGGATCCTCACCAAACTTTGCAAAAAAAGTAGTTGGGTCACTCTGAATTATTTTGCAAAGTTTGGTGAGGATTCGTCCAGGGGGGGGAAAGATGTAGGGGGGGTCCCAAAACTTTTTTTTTCCCATAGACTGAATGGGAAAAAACTTTGCGCACGGCTACAGCCCGAACCGCTGGACGGATTTACACCAAATTTGCGGCAGGAGCGGCGGCCTGGTCCCAAAAGCGTGCTTTTGTAAATTTGGTGTAAATCTGTCCAGTAGTCTTTTTTAAAATGACCAAAATGTAAGGCAAAACAATTAGTGATATCTGCGTTCGCTTCGCGGACGGACTTCCCTGTCGCTCCGCGGACAGCATCCCGATTGGTGCATGGGCTTGCGTCATGTCCGCAGACATGCGATGTGTTCGCTGATTGGACGGTGAGGGGCGTGGAGCGCGTCAGATTTTCTGTGGCGCCCGCCATCTTGTATTCGCAGTCGACCGCGTACAGCGCAGTGAATCGTGGATAAAAAATTGTATTTAGTGCCGTGTGTTGGTGTGTAAGAGTGTTTGGGGAGGGTTGGGGAGTATGAGATAGGTTCAATGTTTTGTTTTTTTATGTGCTAGACCTTTTTGTTGAGTTCGATTTGTCCGCGGAGAACACGGCTCTTCTGACATTTTGTAAATAAACTAAATGGTGGGGTGTTTAGAGGACGGAGTATGTGTCATTTTTGTTCGCAAGGAAGGTAAAAATGAGCTATGAACACTCGCGGTGTACTTAATTGTTCGTAAATACACAAACTAGGGGTGTCCTCAGGACGCTGTCCGTATTGTAATCTGTCTAGTTGAATGTGTTCTAAGAACACTCGCAGTGTCCCGAAATGGTTGCAATTACAGAAAATGGGGGTGTTCTGAGAACGTTGTTTGTATTGTTCGTTGTCAGGGTGAAAGTGTTTTAAGAGCACTCCTTTTGTTCGCTAATAGTACAATTTCCTAGGGGCGTCAACCGACTTTTTGTCCACTAAAGAAACGATAAATTCGGCTGGTGTGCGCCGACATTATGTGATAATCCTATGACTGGCGCTATTGACCTGGCTGACTTGCTTTTGCGACACTAAATCATATCTCCCGCCCCTAAGCCTGATATTATCAAAGTATTCATATTCCCTGCCTTTCTCCGTGACGTTACAGGGTGCATAATGAAACGCGCCCAGTCGTCTCCAGTACTATGGAACTTTACACAGAACCCGGAAGACAACACACATTATGTCACAACACAGCGCGCCACAATTCGGAATATGAAACTGTGATTTAAAAGCAAAGAGCAAGATTGTAAATGTTGTAAAGTACATTTATTTGACATCAAATGTTTAGAGAATATTCAGCAATTTGCATTTGTCTTTGTTGTCGATCCGCAAAAGTTCATGTTCAGACACGCGATGTTCCTTAGCGGTACAGAGAGTGTTAGATCAGCTTACAACTCAGTGCGCCACAATTCGGAATATGAAACTGTGGTTTAAAAGTAAACAGCAGGCTTGTACATTTGGTAAAGTACATTTATTTCACATGAAATGTTTAGTGAATATTCAGCGATTTGCTATTGTCTCTGCTGTCGATCAGCAAAAGTTTATTTGGAGCCACGCGTTGTTCCTTTGTGGTAGATAGGCTGTTGGTTTATGATAAAAGCAGTAAATGGTCGCTCTGATAATCGGAAGGTTGCTCCAACAACGAGCCATTAGACCACCCTATTGGTTGGTATGTTGTTTGTAGCCGCTAGTACTGCGTAAGGGCATATTGGTCCTTGGCGATTGTCCCATAAAATGGTGAGGGTCATGAAGTTGCATATTTGGACTTGGACCTGGCAGTTGAAGACCCCATCCGCTGGAGTCTGTAAATCGTGACATATACAAAATGGGGCCACGCACCTGTTTTAAAAAACATAAATTAGTCTCACCAGTCGATCTTCATTAAAAATCATCATTTTATTTATTAGGGCGTGAAACTATTTGCTATCGAAGATAGTGCAACAGAGTATGTTAATAATAAAATAATAATATTTTCCCATTCATATAGCGCTAAGAACTGTGAGGTATGTAAGCGGTGGTTATTATTAACCACGGTGTGTGGTGCTCATTTATCGACCACGGAAGGATGAAAGGCTGAGTTTCACCTTGCCGGGATTCAAACTTGCGTTAGCAAGGTGTGCACGGATGTCAAAGCGAGCACTGTACTTGCTGTGCCACTTGACAGGCTACAGTGAAGTGGCACAGCGAGTAGAGCGCTAGACCGCCTATAGACCGGTTAAATTATTTCTATTAACCCACCCTGTGTCGTCTGCCTTTTTCAGAGCCCTCTAAACTACAGGGGATTAATTTGGCGTTGATAGTGCGCGGTAGAAAACATTATGCCACTTTCAATGAACAAGTTCAACTTCAGCGGTCTTTAATGCTACGCTATTGTAATTATATTTGGTATAAAGTAATCTAAAGGGTTACTTACAGTACAATTGCAATTTCCATTGTCTACGAGTGGTGCAGTCCCAAAATACGACTCCGCGTGTGCCAACGATCTTTCGCATAGTGATATAATATGTAAAAGTGGTTTCGTTTCAGAAATTTCATCTTTATCTTCTCTTACGTTTTAGCAACACTCCTTCAAGAGAAGTCTTTCATCACAATCTCTGTCTGTCAAGGTCAAAACACAATACAACCTTATAGTCTGCTTCGTGAGCCTCTCCGGGGCCCGAGAAAAAAATGGAAGCAGCTGACCTTCACTGTGAACGAGCATAAATTCTTACTTTGCAACATTCTGTGTAAAGCCATCTGTAGAAGTTGGTTTTTGCACGCCATGTTTGTATATTGTTTGCATGAGATTAAAAAAAGTTTGTTTAAAGGACGTTATGGTTCTAAGTACAGCCGAAAGACCCCTGAAAATAGCAAGTTATGGTAAGCTATGAAAAATAACTCGCGCCACCACCATGCACTGCTAAGACTAACACCCAGGACATCAAAGATGACATTGCAAATGTCATTGATGAAATCACTGATGACATCACATGTGTATGTACTTTTCATGGAATTTGTGTACTAGGGATTTTTATTATAATGTTCCGAAAAAAGTGTCAAGGATATTGCAATAAATATCATACCGTTATTAGTGCTTTGAACGATGCATTGATATAAATAGCATTGTATTATGGGATTCTATTCTGAGCTACTAATGGAGAAAGATAGCATTGTGTGCAGAGTACAAGATAAAAGTATAATATTTGTAATGTTAATATGTTGAATAATGAAAAGATAATTGTCCTGAAATGTTCGAAAATTCACAAAATGGGGGTGTTCTGAGGACGTTATTCGTATTGTGTGATTGCTTAGCTGTATGCAATGAGGGAATGGTACAGAGAGTAAAGTGGACGCCATCCACGGACACCGCGGCTGTTCGTGGACAGGGCGTGGTACATCCGGGTTTTTCCAGGAAATCCAACATGGAAAGAAGACTGTACGGATCAGCCAATCAGATGTCGAGGTTGTGGATTTGTGTTGAAAGAGACTGTGTGTGGTGAAGATGGCAGAAGTGGAGAAAGTCAGGGTGTTGGTGCTCGGAGATATGTTTGTGCATGGTTTACAGCAGTACGCTGAATGCAGGCATGTTGCAAAGAACTTTGATGTGAAAGGAGTGGAGGTGGTGTGGAGCACTGTGCCTGATTGCAATGTACAGGGAATTGTACAAGTTTGTGCGGATATGGCCACGATGAACAGTCCGCATGTGGTAGTTTTTCACTATGGTGCTTTCCATTTGGGCAACGTCAGTGCCCCTACTTTGTTGGCTGATTTGGAACATAAGCAACCATAACTCGCGCCACATTGCACTGCTAACACTAACACCCAGGACATCAAAGATGACATCACAAATGTCATTGATGACATAACTGATGACATCACATGGCTCGCTCTCCCTTTTTATCCTTTACTGACATATCGAAGCCACATAGTTTTCTTCAGTAACAGTCAGGAAGTAAAAATTGAAAAGGTACTATATTTGTAGACTTAGGGTCCTGTCACATCATATGAAACATGTACATAGCGGAAGATACAGGCTTGAAAGAGAGCAATCCTTTTTGTGCATGAAGATAATCATTATGGTTATCAGCACTTTCTCATAGTTTTATTTTTATTACTCTACCTTCCCTCTATATGCTTATATTTGTATACATTATACTCACTCTCCATAGAGTGAATGGGAAAAAAATGTTGCTCGCGCATACAGCCCAAACCGCTGGAAGGATTTCCACCAAATTTGGACCAGGAGCAGCGGCTTGGTCCCAAAAGCGTGCTTTTGCAAATTTGGTGAAAATCCGTCCAGTAGTTTTTTTTAAAATGACCAAAAAGTAGGTAAAAAAAATTAGTGATATCTGTGTTCGGTTTGCGGATACACTTCCCTGTTCGCTCCGTGGAAAGTGTCCTGATTGGCCAATGGTCTTGCGTGATGTTCGCGGACATGCAAAGTGTTCGCTGATTGGACGGCGTGGAGCGTGAAGCGCGTCAGATTTTTCACCGCGCTGTCCGGGGACGTCCGCCATATTGGATTTGCGGACGTCCCCGGACAGCGGGGTGAAACTTTGTTCAAAATGTGTATTTTGTAGAGTGTGTTGGTGTGTAGGAGTGTTTGGGGAGGGTGGGAGTGTATGAGATAGGATGAAAGTTGTGTTTTTTATGTGTTAGACGTTCTTTTTGTGTTCGATTTGTTTGCGGCCATCACGGGTGTTCTGAAATGTTCTAAATAAACTGACTAGGGGGTGTTCTAAGGAGTCAATACGTGTCCGTTTTGTTCGCAAGCAAAGTGAAACTGTTCTAAGAACACTCGCGGTGTCCGGGGAGTGTTCGTAGGTGGTGGCCTGAGGACGCTGTCCGTATTGTTCTCTGTCAAGTTGAATGTGTTCTAAGAACACGCGCGGTGTCCTGAAATGTTCGCAAATAAACAAAATGGGGGTGTTCTGAAGATGTTTTTGAGAACACTCCTGGTGTCCTGAAATGTTTGTAGGGGTTGTTCTGAGGACGCTGTCCGTATTGCTCTCTGTCAAGTTGAATGTGTTCTAAGAACACTCGCGGTGTCCTGAAATGTTCACAAATAAACAAAATGGGGGTGTTCTGAAGACGCTTCTAAGAACACTCGCGATGTCCGGGGAGTGTTCGTAGGGGGTGTCCTGAGGACGCTGTCCGTATTGTTCTCTGTCAAGTTGAATGTGTCCTAAGAACACTCGCAGTGTCCTGAAATGTTCGCAAATAAACAAAATGGGGGTGTTCTGAAGACGCTTCTAAGAACACTCGCGGTGTCCGGGGAGTGTTCGTAGGGGGTGTCCTGAGGACGCTGTCCGTATTGTTCTCTGTCAAGTTGAATGTGTCCTAAGAACACCCGCGGTGTACTGAAATGTTCGCAAATAAACAAGATGGTGGTGTTCTGAAGAGGCTTCTAAGAACACTCGCGGTGTCCGGGGAGTGTTCGTAGGGGGTGTCCTGAGGACGCTGTTCGTATTGTTCTCTGTCAAGTTGAATGTGTCCTAAGAACACTCGCGGTGTCCTGAAATGTTCGCAAATAAACAAAATGGGGGTGTTCTGAAGACGCTTCTAAGAACACTCACGGTGTCCGGGGAGTGTTCGTAGGGGGTGTCCTGAGGACGCTGTCCGTATTGTTCTTTGTCAAGTTGAATGTGTCCTAAGAACACTGGCGGTGTCCTGAAATGTTCGCAAATAAACAAGATGGTGGTGTTCTGAAGACGCTTCTAAGAACACTCCCGGTGTCCGGGGAGTGTTCGTAGGGGGTGTCCTGAGGACGCTGTCCGTATTGTTCTTTGTCAAGTTGAATGTGTCCCAAGAACACTCGCGGTGTCCTGAAATGTTTGCAAATAAACAAGATGGTGGTGTTCTGAAGACGCTTCTAAGAACACTCCCGGTGTCCTGGAATGTTCGTAGGGGGTGTCCTTAGGACGCTGTCCATATTGTTCGTTGTTAAGTTGAAAGTGTTGTAAGAACTATCGCGTTGTTCTGAAATGTTCGTAGGGGGTGTCCTGAAAACGGTGTCCGTATTGTTCGCTGGCAAGTTCAAAGTGTTCTAAGAACACTCACATTGTTCGCGGACATTAAAAGTTTCCCATAGATCATAGTTGAAATGTTTGACTCTATGGATGTGATATGCTGCGGTGGTTGTTGCCAGGGCATAGAGTCTTGGGTGCATGGCCATTTGGCCATGCACCCAAGACTCTATGCCCTGGCAACAACCACCGCAGCATATCACATTCATATTTGCTTATAACTTTGGGTGAAAAACAAATGTATAAGGAACAAAGGTATTAGATACTATGGATGTGATACGCTGCTATGGTTGTCCTTATTATTGTATACTTACTGTTTGGTCTAGTAATGGGAGTCCATGTTTTTCTTCTTCATTTCTGTGATAAAAGAAAATAGCATGTTAGTATTAGTATTTTGTAATGACTTATTACATTGTATAAGCAATATACTTTTTTATTTTTTTTCGACCCTCATATTTAGTAGAGTACAAATCAGAGTACTGTGCAATTTGCTCAGTTTCTGTATTTGTTGCTAAAATCATTGAGTCTGTGGGAGAAAAAAAAATCCATGTTGGATTAAAAAAAAAAACCTTTTTCTGTTATGCTACAGTTTATTTGTTTGTTTGTTTTCAGTGTTCACTTGTTGTTTCTGGCTAATGCTTTATACTTTGCTTTGTTGTATGCTTTTTGGAGCAGTAACAGATTCTTCATTTGTTTTGATATTATAAAATTTTGGAGCAGTTAGATACCAATTGGCATATTCTAACTGTCTATTTTTTTAATATATTTTAGTGGTTTTGATTTACCTATTTGGATATTGTTAAATTTTGGGACAGTTAGATACCAATTGGCGTATTCTAACTGTGTATTTTTTGGCCTAATTTAGAAGTATTCATTTATCTGATTAGTTGATGTAGAATCTTTGAGCTGTTAGATAGCTTTTGGAGTATTCTAACAGTTTATATTATTTTAACACAAATTTATAATTTTGGGACAGTTAGATACCAATTGGCGTATTCTAACTGTGTAACTGTGTATTTTTTGGTCTAATTTAGTGGTATTCCTTTATCTGATTAGTTGTTGTAGAATCTTTGAGCAGTTAGATAGCTTTTGGAGTATTCTAACAGTTTATATTTTTGTAACACAAATTTACGTAAAGGTTTAAATACAGTTTATTTATCAAATGTTGGTTTTAAGAACATCAAATAAGTGTTTGTAAGATTTGCTGGTAATCTCTGCTTTAGAGTAATGGTACTATCATTACATTCAAACCATCCACATTTCTTTTTTATGTATGCAGTGCCCTGAATTGGTTGTGGCTCCTGCGTGGTAGATTATACCTATTGTTGTGAAGGTTTTCTTACCAAGTGATATTTGACCATGTGTGAATCCAGTCAGCTTGCAGTTGTTTTTGGTACCATCTGCATTGTAACGTAGAAGCATTAGTATTACGTATTTACTATGTGTTTGTATTACTAACGTGGAGCGATTATCTGAATTGCAGGTAGAGCATAATCTACCATGGTTTGCATTTTGTACAAGTTGCTGAAATGGAATGGATTCACAATTTGGTATTGATATATATATGAAGCATTCATTGGGGATTTCTTCTTGTGTCATATTGTTGCAGAGAGTGCATGTATGTTTCCACATGTATGAAATCTGAAAGATTTCATTTATAGGTATGTTTTTGTTTTCCAGTACTTGTAGTAAGTACATTAGAAATTCTTGTGGATCTTCCTGTGAGTTTATAGTGAATTTCACCATTCCAGCACAGTAGTCCAATTGCCATCTTATTCCAAAAACACTATGGGCCTCATTACACGGAAGGCGGTGATCCAGGGTGCTATTAGCACCCTGGACCATGCCGGTAAATTACCGGCACCGCCTTGGCGGTAAGGGGATTTACCGCCCCATCCCAAGGTCGGTGGGGCGGTAAATCCCCCTTCCGCCATTGCCCTTCCCCATTCCCATTTCTGCCCCATAGGGCTCTATAGGAATGGGGAAGGCGCTAATTAGGGCACTGCAATTTTGCGGTGCCGTAATTAGCTCCGAGGTCCCTTAGCGGGTTGGTTTTTAACGCCTGCAAAAAGCAGGCGTTAGAGCACCAACCCGCTAAGGGACCTCGTAGTACGGCGGTAAGGGTTAACGGTCACCGTTGCCATTAACGGTGACCGTTAACCCTTACCGCCGTCCGTGTAATGTGGCCCTTTATGTGTTGTCAGGATTGTTTGCTGCATTTCCGTGAAGTACTAACATTTGCAAACACAATGGGTCTGTACTGTGTGAGTAAATGTTGTCAACAATTGGTGGTAATTGAAATAGAATATTCATTGCTACATTTGCATAGCAATTTACACCAACTATATTTGAGAATTTAAATGGTCCAGGTAGTTCTGTATCTTACTGCTTTTTTTGGAGATTGTCTTCCTTCTTTAAAGAAGTACCTGGTTTACTTTCTCTAATTGATTCTTTTTTGTTTATGGTACTTGATGAAGTATTAGTTTCTTTTACTCTCTTTGGAGGATTTGCAGTGACGTCCTGTTGCATTTCTGTTTGATTTAGTTTTCTTTTACAACGTTTTAGTTTTTGTGGAACAGAATATGTGTTTAGATGGGGAGTGTATAGTGAGCGAAGTCTATTATATTCTAAAATGCAAGGAATATCAGCGTTTACTTTACTTGCATCAAAGTTGATTAGAAATAGACCGTCAAGTGTACGTAAGCGTGATAGTGCTACGTAGCTCATGCCTTCTTTAAAGACTGTGTTACCAATATCTATCATTGCTTTGTCGAGGGTAAGACCTTGTGATTTATGAATTGTGACTGCGTATGCAAGAGTTAGAGAAAATTGTTCTCTGCGTACATACATATCTTTGAAGAGAAGGAATCTAGCTGTTGAGCGTCCTATCCGTTTTACTTCTGAAAGTTTGTCAAAGAGTATATTGACAAACTGAATTTTGTTGTCACGTGGGTATGTTTGAAAGCCAACAACTGTACCCAGTGCTCCATTAACTAGTCCTTGGTCCACGTCAAGGTTACGTTTAAGCATTACTCTGCAATTTAAGGATAATGTTAACATCTTTTCTAAGCCTGCTGTGTTTGAGATTGATTTTTCTAAATTATTTAGTCTTGTTGTGGCTTGGTCACACATAGGTAGTGTCATACCATGTACATCTAGTTTGTCTGTGGCGCTAATTTCCATTATTGGTTGCATTTCTTTACTTAGCATGATTTCATTGAATTTGAAACAGCTTGCAAGAGTTGGCATTAAGGCCATACAATTGACATTTTTGTGGGCTAATTGTTCCATAACATCTGTAGCACATGCATTATCGCCATAAAGTGCATTAATGTGCCGGGTTTTCAATGTTGTTTCTGCTTCTTTAGAAAGTATACCAACTCTCAAACTTTTTAAAATGTTGGCATAAGTTAGATCTGCAGATTGGCGCATGTTTTCTGTTAATTCTCTGTATTGGAAATGTTGCCAAAGGTTGATATTTCCAATGCTGCCAACAGTTTTACAGCAGAGTTTGTGCCCTAATGTTTTAAAAATAGGTTCACCTTTTACTGGTGTTAATTGAAGCAGATCTCCAAAAACAATAATGTGTTTTCCTGCAAAGAGCTCTTCATAGTCTGTTTTGAGTACTTCTTGTAATCTGAGGTGAATCAAAGCTAACATCAGGTTGGAGACCAGTCTGTCACTCTATATTTACCTTTTTTTTCATCGGGTTTCATATTATTTTTGTATGTGTAGTTTTGGGCTATTTGGTATAGAAACATGTTTTCCAAAGTGTTACTTCTGTTTAGGTAGTATGTGTCCAATAAATTGTTTTTTTAAAATGTCTTGGCTGTTGGGATCATGTTTGGCTATTGTTTCTATATCTTCATATGATTTTAGAACTCTTTTTCTAGATTTAGCTGGATCAAGACTTAGCCATACTATATTTTCAGATTTACCATACAATGAAGTACCAGTTAAACGATCAGCTGCTTCATAAGATCCACATTCTCTATGGGTGAGCATTTTTATGCCCAAGCTGTATAATTTCTGAGATACTGTTTTATCTGATGACAGGTCATTCCAGAGGTCTTGGAGCTCTGTCTTTTCTGCTTTAGTTAAGTATGCTGTGACATATCGTGCAACTGCAGTAGAATTGTCTGCAATGTACTGCACATCTATGTTTGCATTCCATAAGTGGGCAATGATTGCATAATAATCATTGATATATTTTTCTTCTTCTTTTCTTTTTATGTAATATGTATTTTTAGGTGACTTTCCTTTAACAGTATGTCTAACTGAAGACATGAGGTTGTTTACTTTACCTGTATTTGTAACTGGTCTACGGAAACCAAATCGGCATTTGGTGTAGTATTTGCCTTTGTTTTTGTATTTGCGACGACAATATTTTCCACATTTTTGTCTTTGAAATTGTAAAATCTGTGCACAAAGATCACTATTTGTGGCTTCTGATGGAATTTCACAAGTGACATATTTTTCAATAAACTGTAAAACAGTGGCATCCCTGTCTTGACCAAATTTAGGAGCATCTTTAATCCATAAAAGCATGTGGATATGTGGTGCTCCTCTGGCTTGGTATTCTTTTCTCCAAAAGAAGTGTTGCACTTCTCCAAGGGGAGGAACAGTTTTATTACAAATAAAATGTAGCATAGCAATGAAGCGATGGTGAAAATATCTTGAAACATTAACAGGATCCAAAGAACAAAGTTCTCCAGGTGTTAGAATATCTATGTTTGTTTTGTTTTTATTTGATATGCGTAGGAAATCATGTAAATCTTCCCATGCATATTCTGCACAACTTAATGTAACAAACCAAGTGGGTGGGCCAAGGTTTCTGATCATACAACATACATCTCCATGACGTTGAAACCAGTACTCTTTAGTACCACGCATATTTGCTGATAGATTTGTAATATTTGATTGTAAAACCTCATCCTTTTGTTGCACTTTCTCTAATAATTGTGTAGCTGTCATATTTTGAAAGTGTGATCCTGATTTTAATATGTGTGCAACTCCGTAACATAAAGTTGCTAGTTCACTTTCAAAGAGTAGGTGGAATATGTATTCCACATTTTGTCTAAATCTGGGATCTTCAGAATACATCCGTAATGAGCGGTATTCTGAAGCTGATATTTGAATAGGTCTATCATCATACCTTCCTCCTTTGCCAGTTGGAAAGAGTAGAGGAAAAGCACGTGCTTCTATACTTTTCTCCCATATACTGATTGGCGATCCTTTTGTTTGACGCATTTGGTAAGTTTCTAGTACATCTTGTAAGGTGTCATTACAGTGCAAAGGATGAATTGTATAATGGTCTAAAGTATTTGATATTGTAGCAGGATCTAGTAGCTCAAATTGACCAGCTTCTTGTGTTTCTTGAATTATTTCAGTTGTATCTTTCAAGTTTTCTTCAATATTAATTTCTTTGTAATATTCATTATTCTCTTTAAGATATTGGAAGGCTTGTCTAACTTTATATAAATCTACCAGCTGTTGCCATATTTTTTTGTCTTTTGTAGGTACTCCATTTACTAATATAATTAAAGATTGCTGCATTGGACGTTGCACTCCTAGAGTATGCACATTTTCTTTTAGATTCAATGGTAAATAAACTACTTTTCCACGAATGCCTTTTACCAATTCAGAGGGAGGTAATTTTGCTGTTTTTGGTTGAAGGCGTATTATTGCTTGAAATGGGTGTACTGTTTGAATTATGATGCTCTCATATAAATTAAGTTGTTGTAGAGGTTTTGGTACTCGGTATAATTCCAAATTATTTGTGATAGAACGTGAAGGAGTTTGTTTGTTGTCAAGTTTTGTAGTGCAATAACTGCAAAGTATTAAGGGCTCAGTTATTTCATATTTGTTTTCTGCTAGAAGGTAGATAGCTAATTCAAACCATTTAGAATCTTCATTGTCTTCTATTTTGTATGATAGGTCCACAGTTTTTGTGTTACTTTTATAAAAAATTCTACGGCAACATACACATACATGGTTTGGTACTTCAGCTGATGTACTTTTAAATTTTAGTATTTCTTTTTTGTATGTGGTTAGCAAAAGGTTGCCATGTGTAGAATTGTTGCTTAATTGGTTTAAAGCTATTTCATTCTGTAAATGGCTTTCACTTCCAAAATATTTTTTCTGGATATAGTGAATTTCTTCAAGTAGGTCTTTTGCTGTACCATGTAGAAGGATGTTATTTAACTTTGCTAGTGCTAAAGCAGGCTTTTTAGCATAGTACAGTTTATAGACTAGATTTCTTATAGTTGAATGATGTGTTGATATCCTTTTGATATCATGGAAAGTGGTTTTACAAGTAGGTCCTGTAATGCAGGCCAATGAATGTCCTTGTAGTCCTGTGTACTTGCGCACTGGACAGGTATCTATATTTTGCAGTAATTTAATTTTGATTTTGTCTTTGCTTTTTACATATTTATTGAGGAATTGGTGTAAAGATTTGAAACATTGTTTGGGAATGTTATACATTGACGTGCATGGCCATTTGTACACTAGACTTTCTGATTCAGTTGAATGGAGGGGTAATTCTAAGTTTTCAGGGCATATTTTTGTAAGGAGCACTTCTTGTTCCATTATGGTATTATTCACTTTTTCATAACCTCGACCACTGCTATTTATGGCAATTGTATTTGTTTGCTTTTGTTTGTACGCTTCCTCATTAAAATATGGTTCTGTGCTCGTAGTGTGATTCCATTCACCTCCGCAGATACTTAAGAAGTTCTTTCTGTTGACATTTCGCTTATTGAGAAGTCTTTTTTGTAATTTAGTTATTAGTTTGTTAGTGGTTTCATTTTGTTTAACAGTAAAATAAATACATTTCTTTTGAGAAGAATTGCACTGTCCATCAATGCTTCTAAGATTAATTTCCTACGATAGGTTTTAAGCTTTGAACCTGATTTCTCTCCTGCTTTGATAAGATTTTCAAGGACTTTGTGACGGTATATTTTGGCTAAAATACTTTTCTTGGTATGCTTACTTTGCACTATATTAACATTTGAAGAAGTAGTTTTATCTGTACTGATAGCTGATTTTCTGTTAATTGTTTTTTGGTTTGTTTTACATTTTGATAGAGGAAGCGAAGTTGTTGTACTTGAAACTTCTTGTGTTTCACTAAATGATTGTATTAGCTGTTTTGTTTCAACTTTTGTTACAAATTCTGCTAGAGATGGATGCTTATGTTGGACACCTTTATTTTCATTTGCTCTAATTTTCGTTGCTTTCTACGGAGTTGTCTTTTGGTAGGCATTCTTTAGGGTCTGTTGAAAAAAATAAAGAAGGGTTGGGGTGTTCTGGAATGTATGTGTGCTGTGTGCATGAGTGTTTGAGTAAGATGATAAAGATGATAAAGATGTATGTAATGGTGTGTGATTGTGCATTGGGAACTAAAACTAGTAGGGATAGGTATTCTTGAATTTATGTGTCACTAAACTGGGGTTCAGATGACAAAAAAAAAGTAAGCTAGTGGTGTGGAAAAGTACAAATAGTAAATCTAATGTATACAATTAAAACAGTTGTTTGTTCTATAATATGAAAATTGTAGTGGTTCAGTTGGCTAATTTGTGTGTCCAAAAATAGAAATTTGTGGGCCATTCTGGTTGTAAATCGCTGTTTACGACATGGACATTTTTGGACAAAATGGTACAAAATCTCTATTTTAAGAAACCAAAATAGCTGGTATTAATGTTATAGTATATTTGATTAATAATATAAATATTATGGTGATATTTTACTTACTTTCTTTTTTTAATTAACAGGTAACTTCTTAGTTTTTCTTTCTTCTTCGAATTCGGCTGCTTCTTTTTAGGAAACTGGTCTTCACTGCAACTGTAAAAGCTTCAAATTAGTAACTTTATTTGTGTATAGCACTGTTTTTAATTTAGATATTGATTTTTTTCATTGAAATCCTCAGTGCCTTCTGTAAAACCATTAAACTAATTTATTTACATAGGATACATTGCATCAGTTCAGTACATATGATATGTTCTTAATGAACAAATTGTATTGAATGACTAACTGTAGCAAAAATAAAATATCTTTACTATGTCTTGTGAAATTTATAATATATTAGTGAATACCACTATTTCTGTAAGTAAACTGTTCTAGGTAATAGCGCCTCAATGTCATGTCTAATTTAAAGTAATTAAGTAAATAAATAAATAAAAACAAAAAATATGAAATTGTATAAGTATTTTTTATAAAGGTTTAAACATAGATTGTGTTTGCATGCAATTTTGTTTGAATATATGTAGTCTATATATTTCATTTAAAAATTGTTGATTTGAGTGTGTGTGTATAAAGAAAGTAAAAAGTATAAAGGTGTATAAGTGATAGTTGATTTTAGGAAATTGAAAAAAGTACAGTAAATTAATTTTACAGATTTTACAAGGTAAAAGTCTGTTTGAAAATGTGTTCATCTACCATAGCTCTCAACTCACACGCTTTTGGCGGGTGTCACACGCCTTGTAAATGGCAGACTCACCCGCCAAGCCTCCTGCACGCCCATTCATTCCAATGGGCGTCTCACCCGCTAAAAACAAAATCGGGTGATTTCACCCGCCTGTAAAACAAAAATGGTTGAGAGCTATGTCATCTACTATACAGCAAATATGCATACCTGAAGTTTGTGTTCATGCATATGGATATGCATGGAGCTGCAAGTAGAAATCTTGAAGACTTGTACAGTATTTGTGGTAGATGCTGCTTGCCAATGATATGACACTTGTACTCAGAGAGATTCAGAGTACATTTGCAGTGCTGATCTATGATGATGCAGTTAGATGTAGAGGTCTTGAATGTGATTGGTGCATGGTCATGTGATTTCTGAGGTACATCCAATGAGGGAATGGCAGAGAGAGTGTAGTGGAAATGGTAGAAGGGCTGTTCATGTTACAATATGTCCGCGGACATGGCGGTAGTTCCCGGACATCGGGAGTTACATCCGGGGATTTTTGGGTTCAGAAGTCATGCAAATGAGAATAAGCACTGAAAGGGATTGGTCAGGAAAGTTTGGTGGGTGTGTTGTGCCAGGAGAGATTTTCTGAGATACTCTTTTTGCTGAGAGAACAAAAGATAGCTATGGCTGTGTGTTTCAGAAAACAGATTGTTTGGATTTTAGGAGATTCGTGGATACATTGGTTGAAGGTGCATGCAGAAAGCTGTGGAGTAGCTGTAGATCTTGGATTCCCACATGTGGAAGTACACTGGCATGGAGTACGTGGAATGAAGTGGTTGGATTTGCTACCTCTCTGTGCTACTTTGGAGACAGAGCAACGTCAAGACATAATTGTAATTCATAGTGAAGCGAACAGTTTAGGGCATTTGACTGGAATTTCTTTGCAATTTGCTATGAAAGAAGGACTGAGGAAGGTTATGGACATGTTTCCTAATTCTCAAGTGATATTTTCACGGATTGCGCAGAGACAAATGTGGCTTGTTCTTCTTCATTTGGTCCACAAATGGAAAAAGCAAGGCACAATGTTAATAAGGCTGTTTGTGGCTATCTAAGAGATTTTGGCATGTCTTCTTTTCATAATGAAAATATTATGTTTTGTAGTACATACATTTTTCGCAGAGATGGAGTCCATCTTACTTATGCTGGCAATCAGATTTTTCTGAGAAATGTACAAAATGCATTGCGACCTTTTTTGGAATTACAACAACGATTTTGAAGTAGATGTTAAGGATTTACAATTTTTGACTTACAAACACCACCCAAAGGCTCTTTTCAGAGCCACCACTTCTTTCCAGAGAAAATTACAATGTTTGTGATGGAGTAGTAACCCAATTTTATTAATGTTCGCGAACTGTTCGCGGACTTCTAAAAAATACAAAGAGCCCTGCTTCATTTATTTTCACTTCTATTTTTTAACTGGGAAAGGCGGCTCTGAAAAGAGCCTTAGTTTTTTTTGATCTTTGTAATTTTGTATTTTTTTTGGTTTTTCAGACACGACACACTAGGAGAGGAGGGTAAAGGAGGGTAAAGGGGGGGACGCCAACCACAGGGATACGAAAGGGCGAGCTGAGAGAGGAAGATGTAGAGTGGGTTTTATTTGGGTAGTGAGCAGGTCTTCTCGTGCTCTGAGACGATAGTCTCAAAAGCACTCCGAAGTCGCTCCCTCCTGCAGAGTACTGTGTCACAGTACATACATACAACTGTGACCCTCGAAAGGTAAGGGTCATCAGCATTCTGTATGGCCTGTGAGGCAGCTTGAGAAAGACGCTGTCCCACAGAGGTGGTCCTTGTGGTGACAGGATCAGAAAGGATGAAGTAGAGGAAATCAACCTGCTACGTTCTTCACAAGGTACAACCCTGCGAATAGCCCCAGAGTGAAATGACCTCAGGTGTCGCTTCATAGTAGTGGTCCCAAAGCTGTAGTTACCGTGCTTCCCGCGACTGAGTATCATTTTGCACTCATTGCAGGTAACATGGTTCGCACGAGCCTTAGGACCATTCCCATGAATGGTAATATTATGGATTAACTGAAAATGTACTTTTAAATTGTTCGGGGACACGAACAGTGTCCGCATTTCAGGACAAACGATGAGCGTGGGCGCCGTCATATGATCTGTTTGCGAACTAGTCTGCGAAGGAAGCGCCTGTCCGCAGGACACCAAGTGCACGGAGATTGGTTAGCGCATGCGCATTGATGTCCTACGGACACTGTTCAGGTTCGGAAGTAATTATAAGTGCGTCACACGTGAAACGAACATTTCAGGACACCGCGTGTGTTCTTAGAACAGTTTAAACTTGGTAGCGAACAGTAAGGACAGATATAGTGTTCTTCAGGACACGTGTAATTTAGTTTATGTACGAACATTTCAGGACACCAATTGTGTTCTTAGAACACTTTCAATTGGGTAGCGAACACTACGAACAGTTGTACTGTTGTTCAGGACACATCATTTTTGTTTATTTACGAACATTTCAGGACACCAATTGTGTTCTTAGGACAGTTTTAAGTTGATAGCGAACATTACGGACAGATATAGTGTTCTTTAGAACACTTTAATTTTTGTTTCTTTAAGAACATTTCAGGACACCACGTGTGTTCTTAGAACAGTTTCAACTTGCTAGCGAACAGTACGAACAGGTGTGGTGTTCTTCAGGACACCTCCATTTTCGTTTATGTACGAACATTTCAGAACACTCGCACTGTCCGCGGACACTTTTATTGTTTTAAAAAATAAACGGAAACTGTTCACAATACAATATAAAAATTAAACTTTATTTAACATATATTAATAATTTATGACAGAGAAGGTGAGGCAGAAACAGAAACAAAAACAGGAGAATTTGGGGTTTCAACATGATTGGTATTAGGTGAGGAAGGGATGGAAATCTCATCAAAACGTTTTGGATTATGGAGAGGGTTTGGGGATAATTGACTGGGATATGGTGAGGAGGGACAAGTACATGTGGGGCAATGGTATGACGTTTTTGTTTTAAAATGATCTTCAACAAAAGTTTTCAAATTACTAAAATTGGTCAACAGTAAATCAATTTTTTCTTTTATGTTGTCAAGCGTGTTTTCCATAACAGCTTCTTCAGAGGTAGTTTCTATTTTGTTATGCTCTGCATAAAAAAAATATATATATGTTAAATGTATACAAAATAATAATATTTAAATGGTTTATATTATAAAGTGTTTACCATTAGTTTCACTATCTTGTGACATTTCTTCATGTGGGAAATTGTCCTCTAGCCATTCCAGAGTACTAGACATTTCTGTGAGAAAAAAAAAGAAAAGATAATATATTTTTTAATCTAATACAGAAAGTTTATAAATATATGAGTAAAATGAAGTACACTTACTATTTCTGGTAAGATAAGTCCTATGTATTCAGTGGGTCTGGTCTTGTTCTCAGTTCTGTTGTGTCTGTGAGGTAATTATGTTGGAAGCCAATTTATGTTCTTGTGGTATATTCCATTTCAGAACATATTGTATTTAAATGAATGGTTAGTGTGTTACATATATGGGTTACATTTCTTATGTATTACTATATATAATGTGTTTGTGTGCTGCTTTTTGAATTTGTTAAATGTTCTTATATTATGATATAACAATCAAACATATCCCGCCACCCCCCCCCCACAGTTTTTAGGTAGTGGTACTGTTCTCCGAACATGTCCGCGAACATTAAATAAGTTCGCGGACATCAAGTTCATAAGAAGAGATCTAGTCAGTTCCATATGACATGTACATAAAGTCAAAGTCATTATTGTTAAGTTTTGCTACTAAAAACCTATGAAATTCAGTGAAAAAACTTTGTTAAAGGGATGTTATGGTTAAGTTGCGCTACTAAAAACCTATGAAATTCAGTGAAAAAAACTTTGTTAAAGGGACGTTATGGTTAAGTTGCGCTACTAAAAACCTATGAAATTCAGTGAAAAAAACTTTGTTAAAGGGACGTTATGGTTAAGATAGAAGGACACAGAGGGAAATGATCAGTCTCGTTACGTGGAACAATTGCCATATCTACTGTTAGGAGGAGGCCTGTACTGTTGGTAAATATGTAACCAATAGTCGTGGGCCCTCTCCCATCCACCCATGTGATAGCCATCTCAGCATCGCCAGGGCAACCACCATTAAGTCTAGTGAGCCCATATTCATCGATTATTTTTGTCCAGGGTATCCCTTGCTGATTAGAATGGATATTACCAAGAGGAGCAGAATGGAACAACTTGCCTGTATTTGAGTCAGATTGCGATTGACACATTTTGGCATTAAAATCTCTTACCATCCACACTGGGTAACGGTGGGATTAAGTATTGAAAATGTTTGTTACTATTTTTACATTTTCTCTCATGGCCGCACGGTTCAGTGGATCATAAATATTTATAAATATGATAACACGCTGTTGATAAGATATCTTAACTACCTGAATATTATGAGTGTGACTGTCACTAACCAAGGTGATTTAACATAGATCAAGAACCCACCCTTCGGCCTCTCTCTTTTCCCGTTGGTAGCTAGCTGCTGAACGGTATATGATATGATATGATATTTTATTTATATCGCGCTCATACACAAGTGTTTAAGAGCGTGACCAATCAAAGGAAGGGGAACAAGGGAGAAACAAAAAAAAACAACAACACGATCTTACTAGGCCCAGTGACATTGAGAACTGGAAATGCATTGGAAAGGGAAAAGGGGGTAGTGCATGGAAGGGGTGAGAAAGTGGAAAAGTTCAAAAACAGAGGAGATAACAGAATACGTGATAAGTAAAATAATATAAATAAATAAAGGTGAAAATAAACAGTGGAAGTGCAGCCAGCAAGTGGCAAATGCTAGGTTCGTCAGATAGGGTATATCTTTCATAAGTGCAGAAAAGAAGTGGGTGGGGGGCTGTAGGGGTACAGGAAGGTGGCAGGGTGAGCAGGTACCTGGGCCCGAAGGACAGAGGGTGGCCAGGTGCATGGTGCCAAGGGAGAAAACAGATCAGCAGGGGAGAAGAGGGGCAAAGGCAGAAGCGAAGAGGAAGGTCTTGAAGAGCTTCCAGAACCATAGATGGTTCTCCTCAAGTTTCAAGGTGGCAGGGAGGCTGTTCCAGAGGGAGGCACCAGACAAAGATGGAGATCTACCCCCAGCACGTTTCTTTGAAAAACGACTGACCCTGAGGGAGTTAGAAGTAGAGGAGCGAAGGTCTAATGGTCCAATGGCCATCAAAGTGTACAATATCAGTAATCCAAGTTTTTGAAGAGCTATGATCATAAAGATTTCAAATTGGGCAACTAGCCCAACTTCACTAAATATGTGTGTAAATCCCTGTGTATTCCAGGAATATATAAGGCTAACATCATCGACATACCGATGTAAAGTGTTGTTTAAAAGCTACCAGCAACCACTGCCAGCAGCCATCGGTAGCATCGACTATTGTACCATTGACTGTTTTATTAACCTCCCTCCCCATTGGGGCTAATTTACCAGGCAGCGGCTAATTACATGGGGCACCACCATATTGAGGAGTTTCAGCAGGGCCCTCTTGTATTGTATTTACACCAATGTTCAACCCACTTGGACATGACCGATGGTTTTCATTTGTACATCCAACACAGTCGACCCGAGACTTTATCACTGGTTTACGGGAGGATAGCTCAGGGGCATCGTGCTCGCCTTTGGAAGCAAGACAACATGGAGCAACACAGGTTCGATCCCGGGTCCACGCTTAGAAACCTCTGGGTATTAAGCACGTTATAAATAACCTATCATATAATATCCACACAGGCTTACAGGTATATCCTATTCTATAGAGTTCTTCCTCGTAAGGAACAATATAGTCAAGGGTTGCAACCGATTTAAACCAAACAGTAGATAAAAATTCAGCAACATGTTCTACTTGATCAACAATCCTAATGTCCTCTGATGTGATTACTCAGAGAGCAACCACAGTGTGAAATATACATAGGACCACTGATCTATTAAGAGGTGGCATATTCGTAACAGATGACACAGGCTGGAAGGCTGGAGTTGCAAAGCTCTAATAAGGCCAGCGTCATCTAAACTAACCTTTATCGGCGATATGGCAAGTGTGTTACCAGGGTTGGCAGACCAAATTCCAGGTAGCGTACTTTGTGTCTTTGGCTTTGTGAACAAACTTCCATGTCCAGTTGACTGCTCACCACACATGGTACCTTGTACTGGGTTCCGATCATTCTCACCAATATTACCAATCACGGACCTTTCCTGTGTTAAGTGGACAGACTCAGATGGAAGTGGAAATCATTGCAGGAAGGGGGTCAGATGCCATTGCATGGTCTGGGACAATGGATGCCCCAGCTACATCAGTCACCACGCACATATTCTTACATAGTGTAGCACGGCTATTATACATGAAGGCATGGCAAAATGGAGGGGTTTTTTTTTTTCGTTTTACCATAGCGGCATGCTTTCCTTTGACTTTGCATTTACCAGTACTTACACTCAATTCAGGAGTAGTGTTACACTGGACTCTCTGATGTGGCAATGTGTTCAACATGGACCCGCCAATTTCAGTGGGTTCCGTGATTGTTCTTTGGTCATATAGCGTCTTCTTACCGCGGTTAATGCTCTTATGTAGAAGCATCCACTAATTTCTCTATATGCTCACATTTTGCTGCTAAGAGAGTTAGAAGTTTCTCAAAGGCGTCAAACATTTCACTCGAGGTCATACTATTGGTGCTAACTTCATGCATATTTACATTCTCATTTTCACTAGGATCATTAACAGCCATAATCATCTCTCTACCAGTCACATCAATATCCACCAACATATGGCCATTTTCCTGTGATTTAGCTATAGGTTTTTGAGTTGTTATATCTGACATCAAGCTAGCACACTGCGGAGGATCATAACAATCTAGTGGGTCTTTCTCTAGATGACTCACTGAAAAAGACATCTCCATGATTTCACCAATGTATTCGACTTCTACATCATCACATACTTGGTCTATATCAGTCATTGTATTGGAAGAGATAGAGCTAACAGCATTAGCACTCTGATGTACCATAGCCTTCACATACCTATTCAACTTTAATGGAGCTCTCGACATTGACTCAGACATTCTCTCAGCAGCAGGGGCTTGCTCTAGCGGATCTATTTGAGTGGTCACATCAGGAAGCTCAGTCATGTAATTAAATTCAGTCACTCTCCCCATACAAGTATTGTCTGCAATTAAGAGGGATAACATAACATCTTCGAGTAATTTAGACTCAAGTGGCACAGCAAGTAGAGTGCTCGCTTTGACATCTGTGCAGAGCCTGCTAAGCAGGTTCGAATCCCGGCCGGGATAAATGAGCACCACACACCGTGGGTAATAATAAGCAGCGCTCAGATACCTGAGGATTCGTAGTGCTATATAAATGGCAAATAATTTTTTTTTATTTTATTAACTAACACAACTCAGTACCTCGCAAAGTGGTGCAGCCAGCTCCTCATCAATTTCCTCTCGGGGCTGTATTTTCGGCAGAACCTTCCGAAAGTAAGCTGTCAGTAGTTTAGATTTCCCTCCAGTGGTCGGTTTTGAGATTGTTTTAGGGGTACATATCCTCTGATCTCGTTGCAACAGTTTGTAAGGACTTTCAGTAATTAATATAGGTGGAGGAGTTTCAATCAGTGCGCTATAGCCTGCCGGTGAATTGCTAACATTCATGGTGTCAGATGTAATGTCAGACTTTATGCAGTGAGATTAACCACAACTACCTACAACTGGTCACAGGAATCACAAGTTCACAGGCTGTTGGGCTGACTTATTTATAACCCCGGCATCCGTCCATTTGTACAAAACATATAACCATAGCTCATTCCTTTTGCCCCCCCAGAAAAGTGTAGAATGAGTCTTTGCTTGTTTTTGACATAAAAAGGCTGCAGATTTATTCCACAATATCACAAAACCACACTGCACACATTTGTGGATAAACACTCATAAGATGCGGCGACTGTTCTGTGTCCCCAATAACTGCTTCCCCCTTTCCTTCCCCAAGACTCCTACGTAGGCCCAACTCTCACCACCTTCATGTCTGAGCCCCTCCTGCCCCTGCAGGCGCTCCTGGGCGGGGAGAGTGCCGTTTCCTTGGGGGAAGCTGAGCCCTTGTTGTTCCTCCCAGATGCCCCTGCTGCTTAGGCTCCCAAGGGGCGCTGGGTCAGCGAAGACCCTTCGTTTTGTCCTGGCTCATCCGGAGTCTGTCTCATGTGTTTGTTCGGCCAAACACTGCCACACCGCTTAGTCGTCCTGCGACACTGACGACCAGGTGTTTGTCTGTTCTGTTCGTAGGGTTGGTGGGTGGGAAAACGAAATCCTTCCTCTGTGGGTACCGGGCGGAGTCCTTCTGTTGCAGCTGGTGATGCTGCCCTGCCGTCCGGACCCGCTTGTTATAAAGGGGAATCCCCTCCCCTTTCTTTTGTTAGCCCTTCGCGGGCTTTCCCTGAGATTCGCCACGCTTTTCCTTTCGCAGGCTTTTCCTTCCTTTTGGCACAGCACCAGGGTCAGCCCCTCCCCCTTCCCGGCGGGGGAGGCCCAGAGGAGGAGGAAAGTGCTTGGGTTATCGGGGTGCCTCCTCCATTGCTTCGTTCCCTCGTCGTCACTGGCATAACCCCGGCATCCGTCCATTTGTACACAACATATAACCATAGCTCATTCCTTTTCCCCCCAGAAAAGTGCAGAATGAGTCTTTGCTTGTTTTTGACATAAAAAAGGCCGCAGATTTATTCCACAATATCACAAAACCTCACTGCACACATTTGTGGATAAACACTCATAAGATGCGGCGACTGCTCCATGTCCCCAATAACTGTTTCCCCCTTTCCTTCCCCAAGAGTCCTATATAGGTCCAACTCTCACCATCTTCGCGTCTGAGCCCCTCCTGCCCCTGCAGGCGCTCCTGGGCGGGGAGAGTGCCATTTTCTTGGGGGAAGCTGAGCCCTTGTTGTTCCTCCCAGACGCCCCTGCCGCTTAGGCTCCTAAGGGGCGCTGGGTCAGCGAAGAGCGAATACCCTTTGGCTTTGTCCTGGCTCATCAGGAGTCTGTCTCATGTGTTTGTTCGGCCAAACACCGCCACGCCACACCACAAGTGGGTAGCCGCCCCCCCTTTGCTCCTCTTCTTACATCTCCAATATTTTTGTGCAGATGTTCCAAAAGAAAAGATCCATGCCCAATGGAGATAGATGCACCCCATCCTTGAGAAAGTATTCTGGAGACAAACCATAAAACCCCCACAGGAGAGCAGGAGACATCTGCCCCTGCAGAACTTTGACATTGCACAGTTTAGTTTCCGTCTGGACTTCTCCACTGCCGCGTGATTCTCCGCACCCCTCCAAGTTGGCCTTGGAATGATCTCCGACCACACGATCTCTGTTTACCCCAGTTGACCTGATAGCTCCCCTAATTCTGTCAAATCGTTACCCCCCAAATGAATGACGATTATGTCCGGCTTTCGTTTTTTGCTCGGAAATCTATGCACCTGCCCTCGCAGTTGCGCCCATTTCATACCGGGTACCCCGTGTCACCCAATACTGAACTCGCCTGCCGTCAACTTTTCTTGTTCTGTCGTCCAGCTTGCCCTGGCCCTAGACACAAATGAGTGCCCTACAACCCATACTGATTTCTTCTTCTTCTGGACTGGTGCTGGTGGGAAAACAAGGAGGGAGTGTTAACCTTAACAATTCTCCGGCCTGATATATCTCTTGAAGCAACCCTATTTCCATTTCCCAATCTGCTTAATTGTGCCCTCACACATGCCCATGGCCGCTGCTGATGTGGCCGCCCCAATTTGAAATTAATGTGTGCCGAAGACCCCTTCAATTTCCCCTATCTCTTGTAGTGCCAGCTCCATCACTCTTTTAAACTGGAAGCGACTCAGTGATGTACCATCCAGGTGAATGAATAGTGGAACCCCCCCTTCGGTGATGGGCCTTACCTTTAGGAAACCTGCCACTGCTTTGACTGGGCATACTGTGCTACCTGTGATGGATAAGAGAGAAACCGTGCACCCTTTGTCTATTTGGTCAGTTTTTGATTTTTTCAACCACAACGTCATCTGAGACTCTGAGCATTGTACATCCTGCCTTTGTAGAAATCCCGTGCCCTTTGCCCCTTTGTTTTCTGGTACTAGCTCACTCACCCTGAATGACCCAAAAAATGCAAGTGTAAATGCTGCCCTGAATAATGCCACTTCGAATTCCCCATGGCATATTCGTTCAAGGCTGGCCACTATTCTCTGTAACGTGACCACATCTAAGGGCCTCCTTACATCACTTCTCGGCCCTTCTTGCTTGGCCCATCCTTTCATAGCCATGCAAATAAAATGTTCCTTAGTGGGGTCAGTCTTACTCTCCAGCTGCGAGTAATGAGCGATAGCTGCCAGGTGATGTGCCATCTATGACCTGGTCTTTCTTTCTTGCCAGCCCCACCCCACGAAGGCCCTTACCGGCATCTTGTGTTGGCCATCTCCTAATACCTTCTGTTTGAAATCCAGGTACCGCTCCCAGCATGCTTTGTACCTTCTAGTCGTGCCAGGAGCCAATGCCGTCTGAATCAGGGTACTCAGATTACCCCAATCATGTCCCACCACTGTGTTTTGAACGGAGACATCACTTTTTCCGCTCCTGGGCAACTCTCCTGAAACTTCTCCCACTGTAAACGAGAGAGAGCATCAGCTGCTGTGTTCTGAACCCACCGGAATGTGTCTTGCCCGTACCTCAATGTTCCTCGCTAACATGCATCTCTGAAGTTCCCTCAGTAATCACAAGACCCTTGCACCATTGGCAAAACCCTGGTTAATGATCTGGACTACTGCCAGTTTGTCAGACCATAGCATCACTCTGCTGTTTCCCAGCTGGTCCCCCCACAGTTTAAATGCAATCACAATGGGGAAGAGTTCTAACAGGGTGATGTCTCTGGTAACCACTTGCCAATGCCATTCATCCGCCCAAGCCAGGCCGCACCATTTGTTGTCCAGGATTGCCCCAAAACCCAGCGCCCCAGATGAATCTGCGAACAACTTCCGCCTATCCTTGCTGTTACTTTCATTTCTCCACACCAGGACCCCATTGAAATCATCTAGGAATGTGTCCCACATGACCAAGTCCTCCCGTACCTCCTGATCCACTCTGACATGCTGCCCTGCATGCTGCAGCCCTACGGTTTTTAGCTCGACACTCCTAGCGATTGTCCTACCCAATGGGATAACTTTCCCTGCAAAGTTGAGGTTGCCCGCTAAAACCTGGAGTTCCCTTAAGGTTGTCTTCTTTTTATCCCGTAGCCCCTTGATGATCCCCTTCAGTTTAGTTACCTTGTCCTGAGGCAGCCTGCATTCCCCCTTAACTGAATCGATTTCAATCCCTAGGAATGTTAAACAGGTCACTGGTCCCACCGTTTTCTCAGCGGCTAGAGGAACCCCCATCACCTTCATCAACCTCTGAAAAGTACCCATGAGGTCTCCACATTCTTTAGATCCTTTCCCCCCGAAAAAAAGAAAGTCATCCAGGTAGTGTACCACTGCCCCTTCTTGACACTCCTGCTTCAGTGCAAACTCCAGAAAGGAGCTGAACGGAACGCCTCAAAATAAGCACAAGAAATGGCACACCCCATCAGTAAACATTTATCATAAAAGTAATGCTCCTGTACCTTGAAACCCAACAAATGCTGGCTCTCTTCATGAATGGGTAACAACCGGAATGCCGACTCAATGTCAGCTTTCCCCATAAGAGCCCCCCTCCCGGCTGCACTCACCACCTCCACTGCTACTTCAAAGGATGAATAGTGGACTATGCACAATTCTTCATTGATCCCATCGTTGACTAACCCACCCTCTGGAAAAGAGAGATGATGGATAAGCCGTTAAAGTCCCTCTTCTTTTTTGGGAACAAGGCCCAATGGTGATATAACCAGGTTTGGCATTGGTGGTTGTGTGAAATGGACCGGCCACTCTGCTCAACTCTACCTCTTTGGCTACTTTCCGTGCCACAACCTCAGGCCTCCCTAGTGCTGACCGCAGATTGTGCGTTCCGTGCCCTTTGTCACCCCCCACATGGGATCCTAAACCCCCACCTGAAGCCCTCCCACAACAATCAAGCATCTTCCGTGTTCTGATACATATTCAACCATGGAGTCATTGACTGCAGGTTAACCGGGGTTGGTAATCCCACTTTAATCACACCATTACACAATCTTTTGGGAGTAGCTTGCGACATCTTGTTCATCACCTTATTCCTTTTTGACCTTGTTCTTTCCTCTGGAGCTACTCCCCTGTTTCCCTTCACTGGCTGAGGAGCTGCGTTCCTTGTGGCTCCTTCCCCGCGGGTGTTTAAATCGGCATGCTTTGCCAAAAGGGCAACCCCCTTCCTTGCTGACCCTCCAGCATTCAGCTTGCTCCACCAGGTAGCTGGCTCTGCTGTTCCAGGAGGAGTACCCGAGAAACGATGCCCAACCACCGCTGTGAGAATCCCCCCAGCCTCTCCATACCTGGGGCTTCTCCGTTGGGGTTCCCCCCCTCCTTCCTCTGTTAGCACCAGTTTATCCAAGATCCCCCCAATATCCATTTCATCCCAGGACAATGCTGGCCAAACTTGCATTTTTAGCTGGAACACCCGATCATATTGTAGCCAGCCCTCTCCCCCGCATTTCAAGTAGAGATCATGAATGTATTGCCCGTAAGCCAGCATTGCTAAGGCATCCTAAGGGTATTTCTCTATCATTATTGATGTGTACACCATAAATGCCTTTAACGAATTATCAATGGATGCCTCAATCTTGGGAGTCTCCCTGTCCCTTTTTTCTTTCTCCTTCTCGTATAATTCTTTTATCCCATTACCCAATGGCTCCATCCCCACAAACTCTAGGATTTCAATGAATTCCTTCCTCCAAACCCTTTCTTTGACAGCCACTGGTATGTGCCAAGATAAAGAGTTCACCGACACCCTGACTGGCCCAAACCCAGGCATCGTTCTCCCGTACTGTGTCATCATTCCCCCTATCCCTTCTTGTCCCACAGTAATGCTTGGAGCTGGAGGAAGCCCTGCCCCAGCAACCCCTTGCCCCCACCATGTGGTTGCTTGCGTGGCCCCGGCTGACGGTAGCCCCCCCTGAATCATTGGGCTGCCTTCACCTACAGGATTGATACTGGTTACTGGGATGGCTTGTTGTAGTTGAGCCGGCTGCGCTGTGCTTAAGTTATTGGCATTAATCCTAGCCCCCGAGCTGGCTCCTAACCCTTGCTGAAACACCCCGCCCATTAAGGGTGTAGCAGGCCATGGCCCTGGCCATTGACTCACCCCCCTGGCACCCTGCTGTTGGCCAGGCTCCCTGGCTGCTGGTAGCTTCCAGCCACCACGACCCCTGTCCTAGGCAACACCCCCTCTGCTGTAATACCGCTGCCCCATTACCCATTTGATTGAATGCATAGATATTACCACATAGCAATTGCCCGTTGCCCGCATTACCCCAGGCTTGCATACATTGCACCACCCTACCTTTCACAGTCTCCAGGGATGTGGGACTGTCCTCCCTCGCAGCCACCGGTCTGGTTGCAGGCATGCTGGGTGGTCCCTCACTCCTTGGCGACTCCACAGGTGTAGATGCCGGCGTGGCTGCAACCTCCTGTGCTCCTCTTTTGTCCCTTGTCCCTGCTGCTTTTGCCTTCTTGCTCCTTGCCGCCTGCTCCTTGTTTGCCTTAGCTTTCAGTGTCAGCACCCGTTTTCTTTTCCCTGTCGGTTCTTCCTCTTCCTCCAGCTGTCCTTCTTCTTGCTCCTGCGTGTCTTCTTCGTCCTGAAACATCAAAGGTGAGTCAGGCCTCATACTAGGGCCTGGTTGCTCTTCCCCCGTTTGTGTTAGAGCATCTAGCCAATTCCGGCCGCGCTTAGCCGCTGCCGTTTTGGCCATGGCAACGAATGCGTCCAGATCCATCCTACTAGTGACCCGGTAGCTGCCCTGCTCCCTCCTTCCAAGTCACTGCCCTGTTGTACCTGTTTGTGTGGTACCGGCGGCTGTTGGAGCGGCCAATGTTCTTTAACCGCTGATTGTGCGCAGTCAATGCTCTCCCGTTGTTGTCCGACTGCTCCTGGTGACAGCCGCGAGCAGTGCAGGTTGCGGGAAGTGCCACAGACAGCTGGCGGCTCACGCTTCCCCGCCGTTCCCTTCACGGAGCCCTCTGTGCCACTGAGGATTTCCCCGCTCAGCGGAGCCCGACGGCTTCGCTGTAATACTCGGCTTGCTGCAGCCCACCACGTGTCTCGGGTGATTCCCCAGATCAGCTGAGCCTGCCGGCCCCGCTGTTGTGCTCCGTGGGCCTAAGGGGATTTCCCCGCTCCGCTGAGCCTCAAAGGGTTCGTAATACTCCTCCGCGGTTCTCCGGTGCTTCCCCCGCTCAGCTGAGCCCGACGACCTTGCTGTAAACCTCCGCGGGCCTCAGCGGAATCTCTCAATCAGCTGTGCCTCTTCTTTGCTCCGCTTGCATAATCACAAACTCGCGCTTTAACAAAGGTCTTCCGGAGGTACCTCCTCCTTCCCGGCAAACAAAACAAAATCCTTCCTCTGCGGGTACCGGACGGCGTCCTTCTGTTGCAGCTGGTGATGCTGCCCTGCCATCCGGACCCGCTTGTTATAAAGGGGAATCCCCTCCTCTTTCTTTTGTTAGCCCTTCGCGGGCTTTCCCCGAGATTCGCTGCGCTTTTCCTTTCATGGGCTTTTCCTTCCTTTTGGCGCGGCACCAGGGTCAGCCCCTCACCCTTCCGGGCAGGGGAGGCCAAGAAGAGGAGGACACTGCCCGTGTTATCGGGGTACCTCCTCCATTGCTTCGTTCCCTCGTCGTCACTGGCAATAAACTCAGTGAACTCAGTTGGCTCAAGAGCCAGAGTCGCAAATCCAAGAACTCGCAGAGAAGACGGGCTATAGACCAGTGTTAGTCTAAAGAGGCCAACATTATCGCTGTGTCGTAAACTGAAAGGGTTACAATGATTTCAAATACGGAACACGATACCCCAAAGGCTAGAAACAACACACGTTTTCTTTACAAGTAAGTACGAGTGCGTACGATTAGGTCACCCGGTAGAGGTGTCAAACAGGTAAAACAATAGACAATTCACATACCATTCTAATCAAATAGGCGAGCAGAGGTTAGAACGTTATAGAAGTTGCTAGTGAGTTAGACTTACTGTGCCAGATATTATCAGAAGGAGAGCTTCAGTGACACCCCAGCTTCTTGGAGCGAAGACGGTCACAGGGCGGGTGATTCTGCCGTAGATTTACCAGACAGAACACCACACACCGCTGCAGATCAGGGTTGGACGTGGTACAGTGGAGCTAAAAAGCGGACGAAAGCTAGCCAATGGAAGGAGCAGTGTCCTTTCACTTTCGGTTAGGACCCGAGACATAGCAGTAATGATAGTACTGTTTCGCCGTACCGCCCTTTGTCTTTTGTATACTTTCTGACAGGGCTAGGGGATGCAGAACTAATTTATAGCAGAGTGTAATGGACAAAATATCAAAATGTCAAGAGTGGACGGCTTCACGGCTTAATGTAACAATGTTCTCTGACTGTTGCTGTTTCTGTAGTGAAACAGCCAACAACACTTGAAGAAGCACTTGCTAGAATGCCCAGGTGCCTTCTGGGAGAGGCAGGAGCCAGTGAGTAATTACCTAAAAAGAGGAGAAAAGAACATTTGCATTAACCTGCAATAAACTAAAAAGGGCTAAATAGCAGCAGTCAATAGTTCCTTTGACAGAGAGTCCATGGGGGGCTGTATCAGTTTGTACCAAGTAGTTTTTCCTTCTAGGCAAAAGGATGGTGGCAGGAGAGCTGGAGAGCCAACAGCTCTTGAAGAAGCACTTGCTAGAATGCCCATGTATATATAGGTGCCTTCTGAGAGGGGGAGGAGCCAGTGAATAATTACCAAGTAGTTTTATTTCCATGCAAAAGGATGGTGGCAGGAGAGCTGGAGAGCCAACAGCACTTGAAGAAGCACTTGCTAGAATGCCCATGTTTATATAGGTGCCTTCTGGGAGGGGGAGGAGCCAGTGAATAATTACCAAGTAGTTTTATTTCCATGCAAAAGGATGGTTGCAGGAGAGCTGGAGAGCCAACAGCACTTGAAGAAGCATTTGCACACATAGAAGCATAACATGTTCACCTAGTGCAGTGCGTTAGTGCCCTTTCAGCAGCGCAATCATCATGACATTGCACATGCATGGTGGTCCAGGCTGCCCCGGAGTTTGATGTGTCCCTTGCTTTGTTGAAGAGCTTGTAGGTGGGGGCCCTCAGCTTGGCTCACAGGTGAGCCCACACATTTTGTGTTACGACACTGGCTCCAAACAAGCAACGGGTTAGTAGCACACGTGTAAAACTGGAGGTTGTTTCAGACCTAGTCCATGGAAATTAAATTATCAGTACTCAGTGTAGTATTAAGCATGCAGCCATAGTCTGTTACATTTGAGTTGTGCAATATTAGGAGTATACAGCAATTAGTAGGTAAAAACATGGGTATAAGCGTAATAGGTTCTTAAGAGCTCCAGTTATTGTCCATAGCATCAGGGCATAGGTTTAAGCATAAGCATCTCATAGCATAGCAGCTCATGGCACACTGACTTGTATTGCCGTATTCCTTGCAGCCTCGAAAATCTATATTTTATTTCTCTTCTTTCTTGCTGGCATAGTAATTGAGGCAGGCCAGGCATGCGAACGCAAAGGACCTGGAGTTGGCCATAGATTCGGAGAGGACTGGTGCCGATTGGCTCTGAAGACTGCAATGCCAAGCACGTGCGAATGCTGTTTATTGTGATTTATTCAAGATGGCTGATCTCGCAGGATTTCATAAAACTACTAAGGTTGATGGGAAATGTAGTTTATAGTGCCAACTTGTCCCTAAAGGAACGTTAATCAGGAGGGCATGCTTGGAACTCCCTTGCCCAGAACTATCTGGGTCCCTTGGTACATGTTTAGTGCTTCCCCAAAGTTGCTTGGCAAACCTATGCCTCTTGTCCTTGCATGTGACCATCTTAGAGCATTTGCGTGCAGGGCAGGCATGTCTCTGTTCTTTCCTCCTGCTTTTGCCAATCCTGTAACCCATAGTTTTATGCAGTGAAGTGCTAATTCATTTTTTATACATGCCAATTGTTCTACATGCAGCACTGTAAAGCATCTCCTGCAATTAAAGACAACAGCCCTGGTTGCACTAAAGGGCCAGGGGGGAACCTAGTAACTCTGCAGCAACTTGCACAAGCGTTGTTAGCCAGACAGACTGCTTGCTGTGCAAGTGCTGTAACAGGTAATCATCTCTTCCCACAGTGGTATACTAGATATCCATCAAGCATCTGTGCAGTAGATTGTCATTCGTCTCTTCCTGATGACATGCCTGTATTAAAAATGTCTGTTTCACTGAGGAGGGTGATCAACAGATTCTTCTCCACTTAGTAAGCGTTTCAGACTCTTAAATATTTTAACAGGTGCTGGTGATATTCTGCCCTTTGATGCCACCATCGTTTGTGAGCTTGACATACCCAGTTCAATTCCTGAGTTCTTGTGCCAATTGATGATGTAAGTGCTGCAACAAAGCATCCTATACTGTGTCTCTTACTTTTGATGCATTCTGCAAGAACTCATCCCCTCAAACATACAGATGAAAGCAAGCCACTTTTATTTAAAATGTGGGTCCACAAAGGTAGCCATCAGGTACTCAATAATCTCTTTAAAACCAACTATGCATGGATCACAATCTAAAGTCGAAAGCAGTCCCCTTATCAGATGTGCCACATCAACAAACGGATTGGAAATCCAAGATGTACACACTTAAATCCTCAAATAAGCACCAACCAGCCCCTAACACACCTTACCTAGTGGTTCATGTGCAAGATGCCTACAGATTACAATCAGGAAAGGCACAGAGAAAGCACTTAGAGAAGGTGGCTTGCACAAAGGCACAATGACACCTGACTGCCTAAGCCAATTGTCAAGGGTGGGGGGAGGAAGAAAGCCAGAAACAGACAAAGGACTACAACAAAAAGCCAGGGAACCCTACTCGCAGATCAGCTTAGAAAACATATTGCAAAACATAATATAAACACAGAAAAATCCCTCTGAAAACAACCAACCAGCCCACAAAATGGATTGGAAACTCACAAATCAACCCTCCTTAAGGGACTTTACAAGCCAAAAGTTGGATTGGAAATCCAAGTTAAACACATTTAAATACTCAGATAAGCACCAGCCATCCCCTAACAAACCTTACCTAGTGGTTCCTGTGCAAGATGTCTGCAGATTACAGTCAGGAAAGGCAGAGAGTAAGTGTCATGATGCCTACCCCCGGAGACCCAGACCAAGTCCAGCAACCCCGGAAGCAGGCATCAAGTTATCCTAAGCAGGCCCAACAAGCCCTATGGCGCCAGGCTCATATGGAGAGTCAGTCCTGGTGCCATAGGCGCCAGGCTCATAGATTAAAACTTACCTGATGCAGACCATGCTGCAAACTTACCTGATGCAGACCATGCTGCAAGAGCTCCAAGCCAAGGGACTACTTTACTTAGGGACTAATTTTACTCGGGCGGGGCTGGGGAGGAATACTTACCTGGGACTACTTTGGGGCTATTTAAACCACGCCTGAAGAGCAGCACACGCTTCGCGTTATTCTGCATCCAGCAGCGTAACGCTCACTGTGCCTGCAAGTCTGCATCCAGCCTTCTGCCATGCCCGTCTCGAGTTTTGAGCTCCTAGAAAAAGGGAGAAAGAAGAAGAAAAGGTTAGAACAGGAGCAATACCTTTGATTCTTACCTGAATTCCCGATCCATCGCGCCTTCATGCTGGAAGAAAGAAGCTATTTATGCGCGTCGCCTCGCTTGCTGCAGCGCCGCGCTGAACTCACCGGCCTTCGCAGCATCTTCACATTCCACCACATCCTCCTGAATGTTCCCGCAGAATTCCGGCACCTAAGGAGAAGACAAAAACAGCAAGGTGAGCCCAGGGAATACACAGAGGAATATTAGTTACCCCCCATAGACTTACCTGATTTTACCACCTGGGGTACTATTCCTCTTCACGGGTCGGCGCAGGTTCCACTGCATCTTCGCCGAACCCCGGCCCCTAAGGGGAAACAAAAGGACAGCAAGATGAAACAAAGGGACTAACAAGGGGAACCCTCCTCACCACAATAGACTTACCTGATTTTACCGCCGGAGGTATTATTCCCCGAGACTTTATACTTTCTCTCAGCACCTGAATAAGGGAGAAAGCAACTGGTTACATATTGACATTAATTTATCGAACTGTGTTGGAAAATACAAATCCTTACGAGAATACTTCCGGTTGCCACGAGGAACTCTTCATTAGGGTGAAGCTGCAACCTGCAAGGAATTGGACAAGAGTGAAAGTCAGGCATTTGAACTCTTACAAACTTTATACTTACAGCGTCTTGCCGGGAATCTCTGAGTCAATATTGTTCTGGAACTCACCAATTCCTTCAAGCCAGTGAAGCAACTGGTTATCAACGCGCCCCTGCGCTGAATGCAGGATGGAGAGCTCATCTTTTCAAACCATCAGGTGACTATAAGAGGGGACATCAAAGGTGATCTGTGGGGAGAACAGCGGGGGTGGGGGGATTTACGCTCAACTCCACGTGTGGTTAATTCCCTTTCTCCATTTGCAGAAGAATATTCCTACGGGCCAAGCAAACGAAACTAGGTGGGCCAGTCCAGTCTGTCATCTTGGCACTATGCGTCACATTGGTGGAGACCGCAGCTGTCCAGTTCCGATCGACGCCTCTGTGGGAGCCAGGTGAGCGTAACAGAACGTGAAGCCTACCCACAAATTCCCACCCGGGCATTATGGATACCTCAGAGACTGACCAATTGGCCCAATTACTAGGGGAACTGAGTGCTGAAATGCATTCCCCCGTCAAGAAACGAATGCACTTAGGAGAGAACTGATTTTGTCAAAGGAGCGAACTGATGACCTTGCTAGGCAACTATTGCAAAGCCAGGCTGGACAAGCACCCCTTCCTGGTTCCGGGGGAAATCCAGCTCCTGTGTTATCGAGTAACCCTGTGCAAATTAACCTACCAGGAAATATTCCATTAGCTCCACCCGAACGCTTTGCCGGAGATCCCAAAATGTTTGCCGTGTTTATGAACCAATGCCGCTTGCACTTTTTATGCAGACCTGGAGCCTTCCCAAACGATCAAGCCAAGGTAGCCTTTGTATTGTCATATCTCAGCGGCAGTGCAGCTGATTGGTCAATTCCACTAGTCACTCAGGATGACCCAATTCTTCGGGATTTTCAGGGCTTTCAAACGAGCATGGAAGACTATTTGCCCGGCACTCCCAAGGACAGGCCCTGGATAACGAACTTTTGTCCCTACGACACGGTAACCAGGACCTTCTATCCTACATCGCAACCTTTAATAGGTTGATAGTGGAAACTGGATGGCCTGAGGTAAAACGAATCACGTTATTTCATCGAGGGCTTCGAGAAGAACTCAAGAATGTCTTGGCTCAAGTCGTGAACCCACCTCAAGACTGCACTGAATATATAGACTTAGGGGTCCAGTTAGATCACAGATTTCAGAACAGAAAGGCTGATCGAGCCAAGTTTGAGAATCGGGTGTTGGTCAAAACCCACGCTAACCCCAAAGGAGCAGATGCTTCAGAACCCAAGCAAATCGGAGGGGTTAAAGGATCCTTAACCCAGAAGGAAAGAGAAAGGAGACGGCAAATGCAATTGTGTCTATATTGTGGAACTTCTGGGCATTTTCTACGGGATTGCCCTGTAAAACCACCCAAGAAGGTGGTAGGAGCTGCTGATAAAAGCCATATGGAGTCAGACTCGGGAAACGACCATGCCCGACAAGCGTAGAGGTCCGCTTGCCGAGCTTGAAGAAGGATACTCAGACCTCGCATTTCATCATACCAATGGTCCTCGTAGATCCAGGGCAGCCATCGCGTATGCACGCAGTAAGGGCATACATTGATAGCGGGGCCATAGGAAACTATGTGGACTATGAATTGGCTTCCAGGATGAATCTACCTCTCTGCCGAAAAACCACCTCAGATGTCATCACCACAGTCGATGGAACTGAAATTGCCTCTGGGTCTGTAACTCATTCCACCACAGAGATGACACTATTGGGTCAGGATGGGCATCGAGAGACTATTGTGTTTGATCTAATCAAAGCCCCACAGTTCCAAATAATACTGGGGATACCTTGGTTGGAAACACATAATCCTTGTATTGATTGGCGGGAGAAGACAATAACCTTCCCGGATTATGCACAAACCTGTTACCCAAAGAAAAGTCAGAATGCAGGCCTGGCCACAGTAACCACAGCAGTCATGCAACTACCTCCAGAATACCAAGAATTCCAGGATGTCTTCCAAAAAGAACAGGCAAACTCCTTACCTCCTAACAGATCGTACGATTGTCAAATCGATCTCATACCCGGTGCACAACCCCCTTGTAGCAGGATCTATGCCCTTACGGAACCTGAGAACCTTCACCTACGACATTACTTAGACCAGTACCTTGCCAATGGCTTTATTCGCCCATCCAAGTCCCCTGCATCTTCAGCTTTGTTCTTCGTGCCCAAAAAGGAAGGTGACCTCAGAACGTGCATAGACTACCGCGCATGGAACCAGATAACTGTTAAGAACCGATACCCATTGCCTCTGATCCCTGAACTACTAGACCAAGTGAAGGACGCTTGTATATACACGAAATTAGATCTCCGCGGGGCATACATGTGGTACGTGTAAAAGGAGGTGATGAATGGAAGACTGCTTTCCGCTCTAAGTATGGGTTATTCGAATACCAGGTGATGCCTTTCAGGTTGTGCAATGCACCAGCAGCCTTCCAATACTTCATGAACGATGTCCTTCGTGAATTCATTGAAGTTTGTGTTGTCGTATATATCGAAGATATTCTAGTATATTCCTCTTCAGAATCTGACCATGTGAAGCACGTCCGAGCAGTCCTTGAGAAATTGCGCCAGCACAAACTATATGCAAAACTGGAAAAATGCGTTTTTCATGCCACAGAAGTTGAATTCCTTGGGTTTATCCTGACCCCAAAGGGAGTCCGAATGGACTCACGAAAGGTGGACGCAATCCTTAAGTGGCCATCACCAAGTTCAATAAAAGGAGTACAAAGCATGCTCGGCTTTGCCAATTTCTACCGCAGATTTATTCCGGATTTTTCACATGCTGCACATCCCATCACAGCACTCTTGCAAAAAAATAAACGCTTTATGTGGACTGAAGAAGCTGAAAATGCCTTCCAAGAGCTGAAAGCAAAATTCACGTCTGCACCTGTATTAAAGCACCCGCACCCTGAACTTCCTTCCATACATAGTGGAAACTGATGCATCCAGTCTAGCCATGGGAGCTGTCCTGTCTCAAAAGGACCCTGAAACTGGCCAGCTTCATCCAGCAGCATTTTGGTCCAGAAAGTTCTCGGCACCCGAGTTGAACTATGCGGTTACCGACAAGGAGTTATTAGCCATTAAATCCGCCTTCAAGGCTTGGCGGCATTATGATATAAATAAATAAATAAATAAATAAATAAATATAATATATGTTCTCGGTGCCAGGCATACCATTACTGTGATCACCGGAACTTACAGTATTTAAAGACAGCCAAGGCCCAATCGTCACTTCAACTCCAATGGGCATTGTTCTTTGCCGAGTTCGATTTTGTAAAACCTATCGACCAGGTTGGAAGAATGGTAAAGCAGACGCCTTATCCCGAACAGGGATGGGAGAGGCAGAAGGGAACCCAGAACCAGTACCTATAATTTCCGAACAAAGAATTCTTGGCATGACTACTCTAAAGAAACTAGAGGACATTCAGGTAAAGATCCAGCAACTCTTTGATCCTACAGCCCTGCAGGACTGGGTAAAAAAAGGCCCGGACTACTCTGTCACCAATGATCTGCCTTATTACCAAGAGCGGCTATTTCTGCCACACAAGGAACTACAAGAGCTAGTCATTTCCCGTTATCATGCTACCCTAATGGAGGGGCACCCAGGTATTGCAAAAACTGAAGCTAAAATTAAAAGACAATTCTGGTGGTCCACCTGGCGAATGGATCTTAAATCATTTGTGATGTCTTGTGGCATTTGCACCCAAAACAAAAGTCAAAAGAAAAAACCAGCTGGACTCTTACAACCTTTAGACATTCCGCCTACACCATGGCACACCTTATCGTTAGACTTTATTACTGATCTACCCCCATGCAATGGATCTAACACCATTCTAGTTATTGTGGATCTTTTTTCCAAGATGGCCCACTTTATTCCTTTAAAGGGATTACCTTCAGCTTCAATCCTGGCCAAGGAGTTCCTCGAAAACATTGTTCGCATACACGGATTTCCGTCCATATTGGTCTCTGACCGGGGCAGTCAATTCATTTCACATTTTTGGAAAAAATGCTGTCAATTGGCGCAAATCACTGTGAGGTTATCGAACAGTCACCACCCCCAGACCGATGGTCAAACGGAGAGGACCAACCAGACTCTCGAACAATACCTGCGTTGTATGTTACATCAGACTGAGAGTAATTGGAAAGACATTCTTTGGATCGCCGAATAGGCATACAATAATTCAGTACACTCTGGAACTGGACAAAGCCCCTTTTACACCTTATATGGGCACCATCCTCGAACCTCAGACCTTGACTCACCCCAACACTTAGAAATGCCCGCAGTGGACCATCTGCACGCTACGATTACACAAGCCTTTAAGGAAGCAACTACACATTTAAAACAGGCAAAAGAACAATACAAGAAAGATGCTGATTGGCATAGAAGTGATACTCCACAATACCAGATAGGGGACCAAGTATGGTTAGCCACAAAAAATATACCTCTAAAGGGAACACAGACCTTTAACCCCAGATATTTGGGACCTTACTCTTTTAAGGCCATTATCAACCCGGTGGCTGTCAAGTTGGATTTACCTGCTAATATGCAAATTCACCCCATCTTTCATGTGTCACTGAAGCCAGTGCAACCAGGGACAAGACTAACCAAGCCACCAGACCCTATCCTTGTAGACGGAGAACCCAAATTTGAAGTTAAGAACATCCTGGACTCCAAGCTGATAAAGTCAAAACTCTTTTATTTAATCGACTGGAAAGGTTACGGACCACAGGAAAGGTCATGGGAACCTAGTGACCATTTTCATGCACCCCGATTGGTGAAAAAATTCCACCGAAATTTCCCAGACAAACCGAAACCACAGGGCAGAACGACTTTAGGAGGGGCCTTGGGGGGGGGAGTGCTGTCATGATGCCTACCCCCGGGGACCCAGACCAAGTCCAGCAACCCCGGAAGCAGGCATCAAGTTATCCTAAGCAGGCCCAACAACCCCTACTAGGGGCTATTTGGGTCCAGTCCTGGCGCCTATGGCGCCAGGCTCATATGGAGAGTCAGTCCTGGTGCCATAGGCGCCAGGCTCATAGATTAAAACTTACCTGATGCAGACCATGCTGCAAGAGCTCCAAGCCAAAAGAGGCTTGGAAGGGACTACTTTACTTAGGGACTATTTTTTACTCGGGCTGGGCTGGGGAGGAATACTTACCTGGGACTACTTTGGAGGCTATTTAAACCATGCCCGAAGAGCAGCACACGCTTCGCGTTATTCTGCATACAGTAGCGTAACGCTCACCGTGCCTGCAAGTCTGCATCCAGCTTTCTGCCACGCCCGCCTCGAGTTTGGAGCTCCTAGAAAAAGGGAGAAAGAAGGAGAAAAGGTTAGAACAAGAGCAATACCTTTGATCCTTACCTGAATTCCCGATCCATCGCGCCTTCAAGCTGGAAGAAAGAAGCTATTTATGCGCATCGCCTCGCCTGCTGCAGCGCCGCGCTGAACTCACGGCCTTCGCAGCATCTTCACATTCCCCCGCATCCTCCCGCCGCATTCCGGCACCTAAGGAGAAGACAAGAACAGCAAGGTGAGCCCAGGGAATGCACAGAGGAATATTAGTTACCCCCCATAGACTTACCTGATTTTACCACCGGGGGTACTATTCCTCTTCACGGGTCGGCGCAGCTTCCACTGCATCTTCTCCGAACCCCGGCCCCTAAGGGGAAACAAAAGGACAGCAAAGTGAGACAAAGGGACTAACATGGGGAACCCTCCTCACCACAATAGACTTACCTGATTTTACGGCAGGAGGCATTATTCCCCGAGACTTCATACTTTCTCTCAGCGCCTGAATAAGGGAGAAAGCAACTGGTTACATATTGACATGATTTTATCGAACTGTGTTGGAAAATACAAATCCTTACCAGAATACTACCGGTTGCCATGAGGAACTCTTCATTAGGGTCAAGCTGCAACCTGCAAGGAATCGGACAAGAGTGAAAGTCAGGCATTTGAACTCTTACGAACTTTATACTTACGGCGTCTTGCCGGGAATCTCTGAGTCAATATTGTTCTGGAACTCACCAATTCCTGCAAGTCAGTGAAGCAACTGGTTATCAACGTGCCCCTGCGCTCAATGCAGGATGGAGAGCTCATCTTTTCAAACCATCAGGTGAGACTATAAGAGGGGACATCAAAGGTGATCTGTGGGGAGAACAGCAGGGGTGGGGGGGATTTATGCTCAACTCCACGGGTGGTTAATTCCCTTTCTCCACTTGCAGAAGAATATTCCTACGGGCCAAGCAAACGAAACTAGGTGGGCCAGTCCAGTCCGTCATCTCGGCACTACGCGTCACATTGGTGGAGACCGCAGCTGTCCAGTTCCCATCGACGCCTCTGTGGGAGCCAGGTGAGCGTAACAGAAAGCACTTAGAGAAGATTGCCAGCATAAAGGCACAAGAACTCCTGACTGCCATAGGCAATTGTCAAATTGTGGGAGGGGGAGGAACAAAGCCAGAAACAAACAAAGGACTACAACACAAAGCCAGGGAACCCTACTTGCAGGTAAGTTAAAAAAAAAAACGATTGCAAAACATAGTAAAAGACAGAGAAATCACTCCGAAAACAATCAAGGAGCCCAACAAAACGGATTGGACAAATCATCCTGCCTAAACTCACTTTACAAACCAAAAAACGGATTAGAAATCCAAGGTAAACACACTTTAATACTTAGATAAGCACCAGTCAGCCCCTAACACACCTTACATTGTCCGAGAAGCTGACCGTTTGCACAGTCTTAACAGACGTACATGGTTCCTTAGGAGGCATAATTTGCACTTCTGGCTGCAGTTTCTTTTTTAAACAATTTTTATTAATTTTCCAACAACAACACAAACCAAACTTGCAGCACATATTATATAATTTCGAATTTACATCACTCAAACAATGTCTACTGCTTCCCCAATACACTCCCACCCACCCGAGCCTACTCTCCTAAACATTCTGTTTCTTCATCTTGCAACTGGAGTCCTTCTCCCGTGTTCTCTACTGGGTCCCGGTCGTTCGACCAGTCTTGCGTGGGCCCAAATAACGTGTCTAATAAATGTTTCCAGGCTGTCAAGGTTTCTGCTTCCTCCTCCCCACCAGAGTTGCTAGCCTCTTGCCATACTGTAGTTTCAGCTTCTGCCCATTTCTGGAGGTCTTTCCACCACACTTCTATTCTCGGACTGTGGCATGCTTTCCATCCCATAGCGACTCTGCGCTTCGCAAGTATGTATGCCAGATCTTTTAATTTGCTAACATGCTTAAGTTTAGGTGGTCTGGGAAACCCTCCTATCAGGCATGCCCACGCTGTTTCTACCGTTATCTTAACCCCCTTTACCTCCAGCCTATGTGCTACTTCTCCCCAAAATCTCTCAATTACTGGACACGCCCAAAACATGTGCACCATTCCAGCGTTCTCTTCATCACATTTAGGGCATGCTTGTCGTCCTGCATTTTTAAATTTAGCTATCCTCTGGGGTGTCATATAAGCTCTATGGGTTGCATATAATTGTATTTGCTGCAACCTTGCATTCCTTCACACTTTCTTATGGTATCCTTGGACCTGCTCCCACATCCCATCAGTCATAGGGGTACCCACCTCTTCCTCCCAGTCCTGTCTCAGTTGTACCAGTTCTTTCCCCACTTTGGACATCACCATCTCAAATATTCTAGATATCGCATGCCCTCCTTCTGCTACGTCATATATTATGTCTAAGGTGGTGTCCGGTTGATCTTCTAGTACTATCTCGGACCATGTCTCTCTGATCCGCCGCACCACCCCATGGTACTTGATGTATTGTCACGTATGTAACCCCGTTTCCTCCACCAGCATCTCAAATTCTTTTATCTTCCCCTCTTGCCATATATCTCCCATAGTTGCTATCCCTACTGGTTCCCAATGCTTCCTGATCATCCTCATTAGTTGGCTTTCTTTTCCCACCAGCGCGACTAGTTTCACTTGCGGGGAACACAGGGATGAGTTCTCCATTACCTGACAGACCCTCTGCCATATTTCCCATCCCAATATCATCATCTTCGGGCGCTCTTTCATATCTGCTTTGGGCAGCCACAACATTTCTTGTAAGAAGAATGGGGCACATTCCAGTCTAAACAGCCTAGATTCCGAGGTTGGATCTTCTGATAGCCAGTTTGCCACGTATTGTAGTTGGCTTGCTATATAGTAAATTTCGTAGTTTGGCAGTTTTATTCCCCCTTTATCATGTGAATTTTGTAGCTTCCAAAGGGCTATTCTATTCCTCGTCCGACTCCATAGGAAATCCCTACATATGCTATGTAGTCGAGCGAAGAATCGCCTTGGTATCAAGTGTGGTATATTGCTAAAGTAATGCAGTAGTCTTGGCAGGACCACCATTTTCACCATTGCACCTCTCCCCTTCATCGCCAAGGGAAGCTTTGCCCAGAACTTCATGCTATTTTCAATGCTCTTTACCGCTTTCTCAGTATTGTGCAGGTGCTCTGCCTCCACCGTATAGCAAATATCTATCCCAAAATACCTAAATGTGTTGACCTCCCATGGTATTTGCAAGACAGGTAATTGTTCTAGCAGGGTCTCTTTGTATCTGCCCAGCCAAAATATACATGATTTTTTGGGATTCACTGCTATAGCGGACAGCAACGCAAATTGCTCCATCACTTCTAGCACATATTGGAGGTTTTCCTCGGGGTAACATAAATACAACAGTATATCGTCTGCATACAGGGAGATTAAATGCGGCTCCCCTTTTATGGTGATTCCTATTACATTGTACTGCTGCTTTAGGTATATCGCCAGGGGCTCTAAGGCTAAGATATAAAGCATGGGGGACCACAGGCATCCCTGCCTAGTACCCCTACTAAGTTGCCATCTCTTCGATATTATTGCTCCCGTTTTAACACTAGCTAGGGGTGCGCTATATAATAGTTGGACCCATTTAATATACCCAGTCCCTACACCATAATTGGTCAGGGCTGCAATGAGCCAAGGCCATTTGACTGAGTAAAAGGCTTTTATTAAGTCTAATGATACAATTGCCATCTCGCCCGCCTCTCCATTGGCATGTTCAATAACTCGATGGAGTCGTCTGTGATTGTTGGTTATTTTCCTGTTCGGAACATCTGTTTGGGGTGTATTAGTTTGGTGATAACTTTCCTCATCCTGTTTGCTAGGACCGCTGTAAGTATTTTGCTATCCTGATTTAGCATTGACAGTGGTCTAAATGATCCATAATCCTTGGCAGGCTTATTGGGTTTCAAGAGCGGTATGATTATTGCCTCTCGTAGGGTCTCTGGCAGCTTTCCCATTTCATAAGCCTCATTTAACATTGCTAAAAGCGGGGGGAGCACCTCATTTCTGTATATTTTATAAAATTCACTCGGGAGTCCATCGGCCCCCGGGGTCTTGCTGGTGGGTAGTTGCACTACTACCTCCTCTAGTTCTTCTAGGGTAATCGGGCATCTAGCTCCTCCCGCTCTTCGGTGCTAGCAAGCTTATATCGTCCAGCGTTTCATTTATTTTCCTGCAATCACTTCCCTCTTTATCTCCGTATAGGGTTTGGTAATAGTCTACAAACTCTCGATTAACGCCTTCTTGGGTGCCCACTGTGCACCCGTCGTCCTTTGTTATTGTTCTGATTGTGAGTCTGGGAGTCTCGTTTTTATATAACCATGCCAATGTTCTTCCTGGCTTATCACCTCCAGCATGCTTCCTCTCTACGTACTTTTTATAGCTCAGATTACACAATCTCTCCCAACATCCAACACATTTTTGCTGCAATCTGAGTATCGTTTCATTCTCTTCCTTGGTGGTGCCTCACCTTTCCAGTGCTATTTCTAATTCTTTTTTCTGCTTCCTGTAGTTCAAGTAATATCCCTCCTTGCAGTCCTTTGGACTTGGCTATGGCTATCCCTCTTACCACCACTTTAAAAGCTTCCCATAGCGTACCAGCCATCTCAACACTGCCAGTATTGATCTCAAGGTAGCTTATTATTTCGTCTCTCAGATCCTCCCTGAACATTGTATCTTTCAACACTGTGAAAACAAAATCAAAATATCGAGGCTGAGTACCCGAAAAGGAAATACACCGAACACGGGTTACAAAGGAACATACAAAGTACTTTATTTTATACTGAATCCAGTTACAAAAACAGAGCAAAATCGGATAGCTATCGGCCCTCAGTACATCACAACGAACTCCAGCATGGTTCAATGTGTTCAGTGAGAGACGTTGTACATTAGAATGCATTCGCTTTTTATACACTTGGTGGGCACGATGTCCAGCCCCACTTCAGGTTAATATTCCACTTAATACATCACCGATCTAGGGTTTGTGCCAAGTCTCGAACAACCGCATATAACTGGTTTGCCTTTAATACATGTATCAACAAGCCTATGCAATAACTGTGATCTGGGATTTTCCATGCTAATCTTCTTAAACATTAATACAATGTGGTTAAACAAATGTTCTGTGCTCAGTATTTGTATACATTGTTTTTATAGTATACTCGTGGCTTAGTTTCTTTACACGAGTAATCCCTTATACACAAGTCAACGAAGGACAAGGGGCCTCATTACAACCCAGACGGTAAGTTCCCTACTTTACCACCATGGTGTAAACTGTGTTTACACCATGGTGGATGGCGTATTTACCGCCCCATTCCAAGGTGAGTGGGGCGGTAAATCCCCATTCACCATTTACCCTTCCCCATTCCCATTTTTGCCCCATAGGGCATAATGGGAGTGGGGAAGGCGCTAATTACGGCACCGTAAATTACGGTGCCGTAATTAGCACCAAGGCGGGTTAGCGCTTTGCATTTTAACGCCTGCTAAAAGCAGGCGTTAAAATGGTAATCAGGCGTTAAGGGTTAACGGCGCCGACGGCGCCGTTAAACCCTTAACGCCTGGGTTGTAATGAGGCCCCAGGTCTCAGTTCACGACCTCAACAAGTGGCCTGCAGGCAAGTTACATATTAGCTATGTACAGAGGTCAAGACGGCCATGTTGTATTTTGGAATGACATCGTCCACCATTTTAACTCACAGGGTGACTTTTACAAAGCGAATCCTAAAATGGCGGATTGGCCTAAAATGGCGGCTTACATTGATTTAAGGTCCGGACCTTGCAACACGGATTCTTTCGCAAGCGACTTTCGAGCAGCTTGGCCTAGGCCAATATACATATATGTATTGCAATAGGAGGCACGATATAATTTCTCTTTTGACAACACCTCAGCTCGGAGGTGCCAAGTCGGTACCATTGGTCTTGGGGGTTGGTGTTGCCATTCCAGTACCAGAGGTGAGTGGTCCGATAAGACTCTCGCTTTGTATTCCATTTATGCTACTTCCGCCATCAGCTCTTGTATAACAAACATATAATCCAGCCTAGTATTCAAATATTGTGGGGCTGTGTAATGTGAATATTGTCTCTCCTACATGTGTCGCACCCTCCATGCATCCTCAAACCCAAAGTCCGTCAGTAGTGTCTGCAATGCTCTGGCCGCTGGAGTGGGCCTATCTATTTTGGTGCATGATCTGTCAATTCTCGGGTTTAGCGCACAGTTGAAGTCTCCTCCCCAGATCACCGCCCCTCCCAAGCACCTGCCAAGTTTACAGTATAGGGACCTAAAGTGTGCCGCCGTGTCTTGGTTCGGGGCATATGTATTAATAATGCTTATTTTTTTGTTTTCCACCAGCCCTCTTATCATGACCATCCTCCCATCTGCTTCCACCTTGATTGTAGCAGCTGGAACGGGACATGCGGTGCAACCCAGGTAATCACACCTCTAGCATTAGCTGAATATGTAGCGCCTACAACAGTCCCTTTCCATTTCTTCCGGATCACCTCTAACCTTTCTTGCGTGAGGTGAGTCTCTTGTATCAGGGCTATGTCTATTTTCTGTCTGTGCAAATACATCTTAACCTTATTCCTCTTCAGGTAGCTATTGAGCCCTCTAACATTCCACGTGATGATTTTAAGGTCCCCCATTATCTGGTAGTATCCCGCTCCCCCTCCTGCAAGCGCAGTCTCTATCCAAAATGTTCCTTTCCGCGTGTCGGCCCATATAGGCTCGGTCCCCAACTAATAATGTCACACCCAACTCCCCAACACCCTCCTCAACTCCCCATATCTGTAGCGTTGTCTCTGCACCTGCATGGTATAATCGGGGTATGCTGTGATGGTCACCGACGCCCTTGTTATCGTTCCTCCTTTCCTAAAAAACTCTAGGATCTTCTCCCGATGCCTGTAATTCAGGATATTCGCTATAATCGCCCGGGGTTGGGCCGCGGGTTGCGGCCTTCTCATCAGGGCTCTATGTGCGCGTTCAATCGCGAACCCCTGGGAGAGCCTGCCAGCTCCTATTTCCTGGATAATCATGTTCTCCACATAGTCCGTTGGATCTTGGCCCTCTTCTCCCTCCGGTAGGCCAACCACACAAATGTTATTGCGTCTCGCTCTCCCTTCGGCCTCTTCCGCTCGATTCTCCAGGTTGGACACTTGCTGCTTTAGTATGTGGACCTCCTTAACATTATTATTTTTCACAGCGCTTTCAAGGCTAGTCGTCCTCTCTGCGAGCGCTCTCATGTCTTGTCGCAATAGGTTGACCTCTATTCCCACTGCGTCTATTTTAGTTTCCAGTGCCGCTTTCAGGTCCGCCATTGCTGACCCCCTTGAAGATTTTAGCTCCGTGATAGCCGCAAGGATTGCGTGGTCATCTCTCGGAGGGACAACATCTGCAGGTGTGCTCATCAGGGTGTGTGCTTGCTGGGGTGGTTGGGGTTTGCTGTGACTTAGCGAATATATCCATCGTTGGTTGTTTGGCCTTCGCTTTCCCCCCTCTCACAGACATTGTTCTCCTCAGTTCCTTCTCTAGATTGCACGTTCTTGGCAGTGCTGAGATTTTTGTTCTACCCACAGCCCCTTTTGCTTGGTTGCTTGGCCACAGGCCTTTTTGTGTGCTTCCTGCCGTGTAGACGCGCAATGGCACAGTTCACCCGGTGGGGAGTTTCTTTCTGTGAGTTTTCGTTCTTGTATACTTCGCCAAGCCTTCTTCAGGGTGCTGGGGTGGTAATGTCTTTTAGCAGCGGCGGTTCTGCTTCCCCCTCAGTCACTCGCACATTCGGACCTTGCAAGCTCCACTGCAGTCCAACACACTGTGTGTCTCACGCCCTGTGCGGGTGCAGTGAGAGGCGTTCCTCAGCACCTGACTGTGGTGGTTCTTATGTTATGTGTGACTATCCACTCCCATCTCCTGATGCCTGTTTCAGGTTGGGTTGTGCCAAATTTCCTTGGGCAGACAGCTGGGGCACGAGTGTCTTCTTTAATGCCTTTAATCTCCCTCGGTGCGTGCGGCTCTGTGCGTCTTCCAGATGTTACTAGCCCTCCTGCTCACTATTATCACTATTCTTGGACCCCCTGGTGCTTGGAGATGCTCTACGGCCTATGTTCCTGGTATTCATTCACTGCCAGTAGGTGTCCGTTATTATGTGTCGACTTTTTTCACTATCTTGTGGAGGGGCCCCCATCGGGACTTGCATCCGGGTCCATTTGCCACTGTCAGTGTTCGCATCTGCACCCCTGTGCCAGTCTCTCCAGCCGGTCACTTAATGCTTTCTCCTTAATTGCGTCTCTTCATGTCTTGCACTATGCGGGGGTGCGACTTGTATGTAAGCCTTTCGGCTTCTTACACACCGGAGCCTGAAACGTGCTGGGGACTCCTTCGATGGCAGAGACCCTCTCCCCGTCCCAGCAGTCCCTGATGCACACCTGCTTTCCTGTGCAAACTGCCTTCTGTCAGCTCGCACTCAGTGCTGACAGGCTGCTTCCTGATGGTCCTGTCCTGACATGAGCACACTGGTTATCGTGTGGCGCAGGAGCCGCTTCTGACATGAGCACACTGGTTATCGTGTGGCGCAGGAGCCGCTTCTGGTCCGCGGCCTCACTGAACTGATCCTTCGTGCATGTACCATACCAGTGTCCTTGTTTCACGGTATGCATCGATATTGCCAGGGCTCTACTGCATTTCCATAACCGTGAATGTCATTACCCCACGGTCTCACTTTTCGGCTTCACTGCAACCGGCTTAGACTGTATTCGCCTCGCGGCCGGCAACCGTTGCGCTCAACTTCACTCAGTTATATAATGTATCCTTCAGTCACTGAGTTCCGCACTCCAGCTGGCAGACATCTGCCCGTCGGTCAATGTGCCGCCATGGTTATTGCTGCTTTCCAACCCTTTCCTAGTGCACCGGTGCAGTATTCCATGAAGATCACGGCTCTGTTTCTTCCATAGTCACTTCTGTGATCAACCTTTGTCTTTACTCCCTGATGGGTGCCATTTTGTTTCCTTTGTCCGCGGGAGTCTGCAAAACTTCTCAGCCTCCGACTTTCCTTGTGCTTAAGCGTTTCTTTACAGACTTTCACTGTTGCATGCCGCACCTGTTCATAATGCTGCAGCTACAATTCCACTCTTCTCAGCATACATTAAGCAGCCGTTTTTCGCAGGATCAACATCGGATCTGCAGGAGCTCCTGGAATACACGTCTCAGTGCATGGCCATGTAGCCACGCACCCCACTTCTGGCTGCACAGTTATGTGAAAATCATCATGGTTTTCAGAATGGGGACTTACTGGGTCCTCCAAGGTTGGAATGACCCGGTAAGTCCCCATTCCGAGAACCCGGACCCAGACACGAGTTAATAGCGCCATGGCTGCCTCCAAACTCGTAATGACCCCCATAGACAGAAATCAGACTGTTACAGTTTGAGGTACAGATAGGGGAAATCAAAAAGCAGGTTGAAGTAACACGCTGGGTCGGAAACTGAAATCAGTCAACCAAGACGTCAAAGCAGAGGAGATCCAAGAGGCAGGCTGGGTCAACCAAATATCCAGGGCACGGCACAGGGGAACTTGGAAATGGGACCAGCAGGGGGGAATGACCAAGGGGAACGAGGTGGGATCAGGGAACAAGGCACTAGACCAGACGCGAGACTCCCAGAGGGTTTGTCATGTGCTGCTCCTCTGTATCGCCAATCTTTTGTATTTTCTGTTCTTCGTGGCAAAGTGGTAACGTGTTGCCATGGCATCCTCAGAAGCGTCCACTGATGTGTGAGCACCTTACTTTGCCTGCATGGAGGCCTGTGATATGAAGTCCCAACTTCCATGGCAGTCTCCATTCACCACCGAAATGGCTTTGTAGCACCATATTGCTGTGACGTGCCCATGCATCTTGCTTTCACCCCTACCAATGGGCGACCTGTCCCGTATGGGACAACAGCACCTGAGAAACTGCCACAAAAGAAAAGGCACATGCACGTTGGCCAGCAGTGCCCACAAGTGATCTTCTGGACCATACCCCTTCCAGTAGATCAACAAGTAAGTCATACCGCATATTCGATGCAAGTTCAGAATTGACTGAACCGCATACTCCTGAGAACTACCTGTATGTAGTGGGGTCGGAGGCGGCTGGATCCTAGTCTTATCCCAGTATGGTTTGACCAGGGACACATGAAATACCGGATGGATCTTGCAAGTGCGGGGCAAAGGATAATTGGACGGCCAAAGGATTGATTCGCTGTTTAACGTTGTAGGGTTCAACATATTTTGGAAGTAGCTTCTCGGTTCCCTTCATCAGGAGTTGTTTCGTGGCCAACCACACCTTATCCCCAGACTTACATTCAGGAGCCTCCCTGCAGTGTTTATCTGCCTGTCCTTTCCCAGTTTCTTGCAACGTGACAAGTGTTGTTTCATGCGAACATGGACCCGTAGGAGCCGGAACACACACTCATTAGCAGCAGGTACTTCTGATGGTGAGGGTAAAGCTTCGGGTAGCATTGGGTGATGCATGCCGGTGTAAGTGAAAAACATGGCTGTACTGGTGGAAGCATGAAAGACATTATTGTAGGTGAGTTCCACTGTTGCAGGAGATAAAGACAATCCATTTGGCTCCGTAGCATGTAGCAGCATGAATATTGTTTGAGGGACTGATTGAGACCTTTAGTTTGCCCATCTGTTTCAGGGTGGTATCAAGTGGATATGAAAGATTAAAGAATATCAAGGCTTAATACCACTTAATGGAAATACGCCAGTCACGATTCCAAAGGTACATGTAAATTTATTAACAGGCAGCTGTCTGTTCTCTCAACACCCAGCAATGTGTGCAAGCAGACACTGTGAGATGAGAGAGTGCTGGACATTTCAAATACACGTACATTTATACAGATTTTCCACAATTCCGGACACATCGTGCAGCCCCTCTCTTCGTGGCATACATTTACCTACGGTTCATGGTCTATCCACATAACTAAGTCATGTTTAAACATCTTTGAATAGTTTGTTGTTTTCCTTTAAACACTTCATATGTTTTCCAAATATAGGACACAAAGGTACAGTCCTTATTTTGCTCGCTTATATTTCTCTATCATTTTTTCTTGAGTTGAAAGTCAGCTTAGTTTCAAGGAGCGAAAACAAAGATTTCTGCAAGAAGAGCATGTTCAACTATTCATCATTCTACATTACTGTTTGAACGGGGAAGGCCCTATTGGAACAGATGGTATCTAAGTTAAATGAATCTAATTAATAAATTAGTACGGCTTTTGTTTTAAGGTTTCTCAGTGCAGGACAAACAATCCACTTTAGAAGCTTCAACATTCTTATCTACGTTGACATCATGGAAACAGTACAAAGTTTATTTTGCTCTGCTTGAGCCAAAAACACAATTATAAACATGGGACAGAAAACAAGAGACGATCAAAATGGCAGATAACTCAAAATGGCGGCATAGTCAGCCTGTTTAAGGTTCATTCAATGCAATTTATAGTGCAATGCGAATGTGCTTTTATCAGTTGGTATTCATGCTAAATATACTTTTACAGATAAGTAGTGATCTATGTCCAGTATCCAGGTCAAGCCCTTCCAGAATCAAGCATTATTGGTTACTACAACCGTAGGTAGTCCATGTAAAGTAAACAAAAAGAGTGGTTTATGAATAATGAAGCCAAAACAGGAGCCAAAGGTTTCCTCTTGGTAGGGATGAAATGGCCCATCTTGGTGAAGCTATCAAACACCACTACTATGGTATTGTTTCCATCCACGGGTGGCAAATCGGTAACCCGGTCCATCATGATGGTATGTCAAGGTCTGGGAGGTATCGGTAAGGGCGGAACAGGCCGGCATGTTTTTGCTTGTACCGTTCATGTTGGGTACAGGTTGCACGTTTCTATGTAGGTTCTTGTATCCTTACTGATAGATAGCCCCCAACACGATTGTGATAACAACACCAATGTTTTCGCATGTCCTGGGTGGCTGCTGACAGAGCATCATGGCACCACTGTTACTCAAATTGCTGCAAATCAGGGGTTGGTATAAAAAATGTATCATCAATGTATATCAAGCCATCAATGATTATATATGAATCCTGGTGTAGTCCAGATGGGTTTTGTGGCACCCATCACTGAAGCTCCTCCAGTAGTCACCCTGACGTGTCACAGATGCAGACCACATGTCCTTCAGGAATGATCATTGGTTGAACTACAACTGCACAGGACTAGGCATCTAAGAGAGGGCATCTGCTTTCCTGTTTTTTCTATCCTGGACGATAAGTTACTGTAAAATCGAATTAGGAAAACAGTAGATGCCAGCGCGCTTGCCTGGCATTGGAACACTTGGTGGTGCGAAATGCTAGCAGATTGTGGTGATCCATATAAAACAGGACCAGATGGCGTGCCCCATGAAGGTGGTGTCTCCACTCCTTGAAGACGTCAACAATGGCAAGGAGTTCTTTGTCCATGATTGATTAGTTTCTTTCGGCTGGAAGTAACTTTTAAGAATAGTATGCCACAGGGTGTAGGCAATCAGTTTGAGGGCAACTTTGAGACAAGACTGCCCCAAGAGAAAAAGCAGAGGCATCTGCCTCCACAACAAATGGGAATTTGGGTCAAGGATGTTGGCGAACAGGGGCCTCAGTGAAGGAGGTCTTCAAAGACTCTAAAGCCGTTTTGATTACCTGTGTCCATATGTACAGTCTGTGTTTCTGCATCAAGGTGGTTAACGAATGAATGATGGCCGAAAATCCATTGATCAAACGATGGGGAGGGAGTTACTAACCACCCAGGTTACCTATGTCTGACTCTGGAGTGCTACACTGTTGGTAACTCCCTACTGATAATAATACTGAATAATGGGGGAAAGTTGGATCCCGGCTGGCTCTCAACTACAGGAACCAGAATTCCTTGCTGTAAAACCCTGGTTCTAACCAGTAGGATTCAATCTAGCACATCTGAAGCAGATCTAACTCCCTGAAGATTGTGGAGGCATGAAAGCATGCACTAGGAGGAGAACACCACTGGACTGTGAGCTAATTGCAGCTGGGATCCAGAGTTGGGCCCCTACAACTCCTTTTTTTGTCTACAAATGTTACTGGAGTCTGGGGCTCCAAAGGGGCTGCACCCATGTTACCTATGCCTCACTCTGGAGTGGCATACTGTTGGCAACTCACCCTCCTCCTAAGGGCTAATACTGAATAATGGGGGGAGTTGGATCCTGGCTGTCTCTGAACTACAGGAACCAGAATTCCTTTCTGCAACATCCTGGTACTAACCAGTAGGATTTCTGCAACATCCTGGTACTAACCAGTAAGATTCAACCTTGCCCACCTGAATATGATCTTCCTCCCTGAAGATTGATGAGGCATGAGAACACCACTGGATTGTGCGCTAATTGCAGCTGGGTCCCAGAGTTGTGCCCCTAACACCCCTCTTTTGTCTATAGATATATATATATATATATATATATATATATATATATATATATAAATATATATATATATATATATATATATATATATTTTCCAGGACAACACTTTAGTTCAAGTGCAGTTAGCCGGGAGGTATTTTGTTCTCCCTGTATTCCTCCCAGCTAGAGTCCTTCGGTCCTCTAGCTCCAACTATCTGCATATCAGACGCTTATCCAGCCAGAGAGTTGAGGGTAGATCTCTCTCTTTGGCAGGACTCTCCCTCTGGAATGGCCTCCATGCCCCTCTCCAAATTGAGCCAGATCTCCTTAAGTTCTGGAAGCTTCTCAAGATCTTCCTTTTCTCCTCTTTCTCTCTTCCCATCCCCTGATAGTCTCCTCCACTACGACTGGGTGCCTGTATCCCTTATGAGTCGTCGGGGTCTGGCCCTCCTTCGTCCAGTCTTCTCCTCTCACCCGTTCCTACCAGCACTTGCCCTCATGCACCCTTCTCTGCCTAGCCTTCCAGGCTTGTCCTCCTCCCACCATTACCCTTACCCCATGACTCCCCTAACACTTGCCCTCTTGGGCACCGCTTAGCACTTGCCCCGCCCCTTGGGCCCCCTCTCTCCAGCACTTCTCCCTCTCCATTCCCTGTCCTCACCCAACCACTTCCCCTGCACTGCTTCATACTGCACTTGCACAATCCAAATGTCACAAGGCCTAGTAGGACTGTTATTATTGTTTCTCCTCTGTCCCCTGCCCCCACCTTTAGTCTTGTGGCACCTGGAAATGCTTTTGGCCGTATAGGCGCCATACAAATGTTCAATAAATAAATAAAATAAATTAAGGAGACTAAACATAACGCAACACAACCCTTGAAATTCAGCATGTTGGTAAACTCAGGACTAGCTTAACTCGGTATGTTCCTGTTGATCTCCCCCATAATGCCATATCCCCCATAATGCAATGTATGGCATTGTGAATCCCTTCTCTTATAATACATATGTGCTTTTGGGCTGTGCAAGGGGAACACACAGAGTTAAGCCTTTGGCCTTGGCCAGTGGGCACGGTCGCGCCCCTGCCCATTGCCTTCGGCCATGCCCACTGTATTTTTTTGGGTGCCTTCGGCCATGTCCAGTAGCCACGGCCTTTGGCCAAGTCCACTGTATATTTTTTATCAGTAACAGGACACTAGCCATGGCCTTCAGCCATGCCCACTGTATTTTTTAAAACACTAACTGGCCACTGGCCATGGCCTGTGGCCATGGTTAGCGCCCACGACCTTAAGTTGTGCTCACTGTAGTTTTTAAATCACTCCCTAGCCACTATCCATGGCTTTCACTGTGCCCGCATGCCCACAGTATTTTTAAAATCACTCCCTGGCCACTATGCCTGGCCTTCAGCCTAGGCCATTGGCAGTGCCCCCTTTCTATTTCTTTTTCACTAATAGGCCACTGGACACGGCCTTCGACCATGGTAAATGACCACAGCCTTCAGCCCTGTCGACTGTATATTTTACAACACTACAAGGCCTTCAGCTATTTAAAACACTAACAAGCGTCTGGCCATGGCCTTTGGCCAGTGATTTGTCACCCACGACTTCACTGTAGCTGTAGAAATGGCCTTTGAATTTTTTTGTGCGACTTTTTTCCCATACCCGTGGCTATAATACCAATGTACTACATATAGCTACGATTATCGTTTGTTTCGGATAGCCGTGATTATCGGGAAAAAAGGAACAAAAAAGGTCCATCCGCACCACCAGGCATTCACCGGTTGCCCCTCTCCTCTTGGCAATGTCTCCCCACTCGCACAAACTCATATTTGCCTCCCCATGCCATACTCCCTCAAACATTTGTTCCCTGTGACTTACTTACATTGCGCAATCTTGTTTTATCCATTAGCCGCATTTACCGTAACGGATAACCGCGGCTACGGGAAAACGTTTGTGCTGCAAACCCAGTCCCTAGTCCACTTCCAACTCCCAAATGTCACATGGTGCCCTCCCCCGACCTCTAGCCTGATGCCATTTACCATTTCTCCGAATCCAAGTTGCTTTTTCATTTGCTATCCCTCTCATTGAAAAATAAAAGATGGCAAAAAGATAGCAGCTTTTCCATTTCTGAAAAGCCTCTCTGCCGCAATGCATCATGGGGTTATCACTATAATTTTGTGAGAAGGGGGCACCTCCTTCTCTGTCAAATTTTTAAAAATCTACTGGACAGAATAATGCCAAACCACAAAAGGATCGCAAGTCAATGCATCGTGCACAAGTTGTTTAGCACCTGGTTCAGTTTCGCTGTGAGGTGTAAGGTGGAGCAAACGTGTTTTGTTTTCTTAATAACTTTTTTATGGAATCTTTCCTGTCTAGGGAGCCTGGGCATATAAAATTGTCTGCTAAATTTCAGCCAAAGCCGGTGCACTAGTCAAAGGTTATTAGCAACTCATTTTCTCGCTTTTCTAACTCACAACTCAACTTAACTTAACTACTATAGGGCGGCAACCACTGCCCTAAAATACTTGTAAAAACGAATATGGAAGAACAAGACAAGTCCATTATCAATCTCTCCTCCCACCCCCTCTCAGATGACCAACTTAAAATTTTGAAACTTTGCCTCAATTTTTGCCCAACGAGCCATTACAACGAGCCAAAAAGTTTTTCGCCATCAACCCATCCAAAACAACAAGTCCACAAATGCTAGAAGGTCACACATCAGTTTCTATTCAAGATATGACCACATTTGGTAACCTCATAAGCCTGGGAACAGGAAGTGCACCATCTGATGACAACATTGATCTAGACTGGAACTCCATGAATATACATACGGATTGGCCAGGTACCAGTCAACTCAGGTGCAAATCAAGATTTAATCCCATGTTTAATCCGGGAGGACATATTGAAGCATTTCAGGACCTAGTCTTCAATGATTTGAGGAAAATCAGAAAGTCTAAATGCAACTATAGAGATAACCTCACACGTCATGAACTTGGTGTTTTGAAGGATCTCAGTACATTATCAGACTGTATTATCAAACCATCTGACAAAGGTACGAATATTGTGGTGATGAACCGTGTTGACTACATCAAGGAGGCGGCAAGACAACTCAATGATCAATCCTGCTATGCGAAATTGGGTAAGGATCCCACTGCAGGTATGAACATGAAACTTTTTGACTTGCTGCATACATATAAAGACAAGGGCCTATTAGAGGATGACATGTGTAAGTACTTACATCCAAAATTTCCAGTCATGCCGACTATCTACTTCTTACCTAATGTACATAAGAATATGAGGAAGCCCCCAGGACGCCCCATTGTAACACTCTGTGGGGCATTATATGAAAATACCTCAAAATTCGTGGACGAGACTTTGGTGTCCTTTGTAACGACACTTCCTTCTTATTTGAGAGACACCAAAGATTTCCTGAATAAAATTGATGGCATCACCTGGGAATCCACATACCCTAGATGTAGTTTCCCTATACACCTCCATAAGACATGAAGATGGGTTACGGGCTTGTGAATATTTTCTCCATACCAGGTCAATGAATTTTTTATCACACAGTCGCATGATATTGGACATGATTCACCTTTGTCTAACTAATAACTATTTTATATTTGACAAAGAGTTTTATATACAGCTCCAGGGTACAGCCATGGGGACAACTTTTGCCCCTTCGTATGCCAATTTATTCATGGGCTGGTGGGAGAAGTTTGTTGTTTGGGGCACAGAGTACAATGGTTATACATCTAAAATTGTACTCTGGCTGCGGTATATAGATGATTTGTTCATTATCTGGGATGGAACCAGCTCCGAGAGGTTAGATTTTGTGAAGAAACTTAACACCAATGAATTAAATCTGCAGTTTACAGAGAGCCACAACAAGACTGCTATTGTGTTTCTCGATATTCTTGTTAAAGTGGCCCTTGAGGAACTTGTAACGGAACTTTACAGGAAACCGACAAGTTCAAACATACCGCTACATGCCAAGAGCAATCATCCCACCTCCCTGAAATGGTCTATACCATATGGCGAATTTATTCGCATAAGAAGGAATTGTTCTAGACTGGAGACTTTCGATGCAGAATGTGGATATATGGCACATAAATTTAAACAGCGAGGTTACCCTAAGAAGATATTGGAACGAGCGTATCATAAAGCAAGGGACCAAGATCGCTCTTTATTATTAACAACAAAAGTGGTGCCATTACCACAGGAATGTCAGAGTGAGACACGTCTCATTCTTACTTATGGCACGAATTCCCAGAACATACGTCAGATCATGAGAAAACACTGGCATGTTCTACAATTGGATGAACACTTGATATGATATGATATGATATGGCATTTGTAACACGCCTATACACAAGTGTTTCAAGGCGCGACGAGGCAGGGAGGGGGGAACAAGGGGAAGACAGACAACGATCCTACTAGGCCAGGTGTCATTCAGACCGCGCAAGTGCAGGGTAGGGGGAAGGGAAAAAGTGCAAGGGGAAGGGGGGAGGGGGGAGTGCAGTACAAATAAATAGAATAGAATAGAATAAAATAATAAATAAATAGGGCCAGCTGGTGGCAAGTGCAAGGTAAGTGCAGAAAAGTGCTGGGGGGGGCCTGTAGTGATACAGAGACAGTCCCGCAGTGCAGGGGTTGCCAGGGAGGCAGTGCAAGTGAAGAGTGACTGGGCCCAGGACCGAGGTCAGTGAGAGTGGCCCAGTTGCAGAATCAGTGCAGTTTTGGTGAAGAATTTAGCAGGGGAGAGGGAGAGAGAAAGCAGAAGTGAAGAGGAAGGTTTTGAGGTGCTTCCGGAACCGGAGATGGTTCTCCTCATATTTCAGGGAGGCAGGAAGGCTGTTCCAGAGGGAGGCCCCTGCCGCGGAGAGAGATCTACCCCCAGCTCGTTGCTTCGAGAAGTGGCTGACCCTGAGGGAGTTGGAGACGGATGAGCGTAGGGCTCGGGAAGGAAGATATTTAGGAAGAGAGAGTTGAAGGTATTTAGGCCCCAGGCACCAGAAGGCCTTGTGGACAATGCAGAGGGTTTTGAACTTAATCCTCGCAGCCACTGGGAGCCAGTGTAGAGATTTCAGTCCTGGAGAGATACGGTCCCCGGGCTTGAGGCCAAGGACAAGTCTCGCAGTTCTGTTCTGGATGAGTTGCAGAGGGCGGAGAGTGGAGGCAGGCAGATTAAGATAGAGGCTGTTACAGTAGTCCATCTTTGAGAGAACCAGGGCTCGGGAGACGTTGAGCTTCTGGGGGAAGGAGAGGAAGGGAAGAATACCTCTGAGGAGGTGCAGCTGGTAATGTGACTTCTTAGAGACGTCAGATATATGAGGAGAGAAGGAGAGTGTGGAGTCGAAGATGACCCCAAGGTTTTTTGCCTTGCAGGTAGGAGCAGGAAGAGGGCCAAGAGAGGCCGGCCAGAGAGCTGCAGGGAAGGAGGGAGTGGGTGTGCCGATGAGTAGGATCTCAGTCTTACTAGCATTAATGCAGAGGTCATTGGCAGCACACCATTCCTGGATAGCAGACAGACAGTCAGAGATGAGGGAGGGAGAGGAGGAGGCCGAGGGTAGCCTGAAAATGAGCTGGGTATCGTCCGCATGGCACTGAAAGTTGGGGCAGAGGGCGGCGATGCGGTGGGCAAGGAGTGCCAGATACTGGTTGAACAGCCAGGGAGAGAGATTAGATCCCTGGGGAACGCCACAGGTGGAGAAAAAGATGTCAGAGAGGAAGGACCCAAGTTGGACCTGGGAGGGTCGATTGGAAAGGAAAGAGGTCAGCCGCGCCAGAGCTTGACCAGTGATACCCAGGTTATCACGGAGACGGTTGAGCAGGATGGCATGGTTGACAGTGTCAAAGGCAGAAGAGAGATCGAGCAGAATGAGAACACACAGAGTGTTGGAGTCGAGGTTCAAGAGCAGGTCCTCACGGATGTTCAGGAGAGCAGTTTCCATGCTTCTGGCCGCTCTGAAGCCAGATTGATGGTCATGGAGACTATCAACAGCTTCAGCATGGAGGTTAAGCTGGGAGATGGCCAAGTTTCTCCAGGAGCTTGCCCAGGAAGGGAGTGATGGAGATTGGGCGATAGTTAGCAGGACAGGAGAGGAGAGGAGAGGGTGCACAAGGGAGTGCTTGAGGGGGGATGGGAAGACTCCAGAGGCGAAGGAGTGGTTGCAAAAGTCAGCCAGGGCAGGAGCCAGGGAGTCGATGTGGTCCTTGATAGTTTTGGAGAAACAGGGGTGAATCTGTTTAGACGAGACTTTCATAGATCGGACTTGACTGGAAACCTCGTCAGCAGAAAAAAGGGGAAAGGCAGAGAAGGAGGGAGGAGGGGTGGCTGCAGAAGGGCCAGAGGAAGAGCAGGGAAGAGAGGGGGGGAGGTGATAGGAGGAGAGTGAGGACAGGATGAGGACAGGATGACACGCGCTTCATGGGTCGGATGACCAAGAAGGTGGGTGGCAATGATGAGGGTGGCTTTGCCTGTGGGGTAGGGAGGGTGAGGTGGGAGGATAGGAGAAAGAGATCACATCAGGAGAGAGGAGTGGAGAGAGGGACAGAGAGGGGAAGGTCAGAAGAGATCAGAGCATCAAGAGTGTGCCCTGCAGAATGAGTAGCCCCAGACGGGAGAATAGAGAGTGAGAGAGAGTCTCAGAGGTCACGAAAGAGTCCAGTGGGGGGACAGGAGGCATCTAGGTGGATGTTGAAGTCACCAAGAAAGAGGAGTTGAGTGGTAGAGGACAGGAGTGAGGAGGAGAGGTCAGCCCACTCAGAGAGGAAGGAGGAAATTTGACCAGGTGACCGATAGATAGTAGCCACGGTAAGGGAATGGCTAGGAGAGAGAGAGAGTCGGCAGACAAGACATTCAAAAGAGGCGTAGGTCTGCGTAGGAGTGACAGTGGCAGGAATCCACTCAGGGAAGATAAGGGCAATACCCCCCTGCACGGTTGGGCCTGGGCACAGAGAGGATCTTTTAACCTTCAGGTAGGAGTGTGTCAAAGCTCGTGGTAGAGCTGGCTGTGAACCATGTCTCAGTGAGACCGAAGACGTCAAGGTCCAGTTCCTCAAGAAGGCGACAGATATCGGAGGAATGCTTGATGGCAGAGCGAGAGTTAAGAGTGGCAAAGTGGAGAAGGTTGACATCCTTGAAGGACTTCCGGGGAGGGGTACAGATCAGAGGTACGCCCTGCGGAGGTGTAGAAGAAGGAGGTGAAGATGGAGTGCGAGAGGGGGCAGGGAGGGAGGGTAGAGGCAAGGTAGCCGAAGACAGGGGGGGACAGCAGGGGAGGAAAGGAAGTTGATGAGGCGAGGGAAGCGTCTATCAAAGAGGTGAAGGTTGGCCTGAGGGCCTTGGACCAAGACGGTCCCATTAGCGTAGACATTAATGATGGCCTTAGAGGAGCGGAAGGGGGCCAAGAGGACATCCCAACGGGTGCCACCATTAATGGGAGAAGAGGAAAAAGGAGAGAGCACAGAGACCATATGAAGGGTCCATAGGTCAGGTGAAGGCACGAAAAAGAGGATGTCAGTGAGAGTTTCCTTAGAGCAGACACTCGTGTAGGTGTCAGCGATAGGGAAGCCTGGGTTGGAGACCAGGATGTCCTTTTTAAACTTTTTCCTACCAGATTTAGTGAGGAGAGCAGGATAGTCAATAGAGAAGCAGTTAGAGAAGATAGGCGAGATAGAGAGCACCATGGAGTAGGAGGGAGTGTGGGGGCGGGAAGACAGACGATACGAGAAGCACGCAGGCAGGACGTGAGCGGCAAGCCCAAGTTTACCACATTTCAGAACAGTGAATGAGTATTAGGTACAGAGGCCACCTAAGTTAGAGAATCCTGCGAGGGGAGAAAAAACCCAAGTTTACCTCAACTGTGGAACACAGTGAGGTGAAGACACCATGCGAAGGAAGTGACCAGGTGTAGGTGGGATGGGCCGCGCAAAGGTGTAAATGGCAAAGTACAGGCGCTTTGTGTCCCCTGCGGACACCTGCAGACACACAGGGAGCCGCAACTGAAGGAGTCGCTCTTGGCCTTGGGGCCCTTAGCCGCAGGGGGCTGCCGGGCAGAGGGCTGCCCCAAAGGGTGTAGTTATAGGAAGAGGGAGGAGAGGGGGGTGTGGGCGGGCAGGGAGGCGGGAGGGAGAGGAGAACCAGGAAGTGGGAGGGGAGGGGGAGAGCAGGCACAACAACGCACTACGAGCGCAGATAAAACTTTTCTTTTTTTATTAAACAAACACACAATCTACTCACGGATGCCCGCTAGGGATGCCGAGGCAGGGCTTCCAGGCCTGCAGTTCCCTCTGGGCCACCGGCGACCGCTCTCCCACGCTCAGCTACACAAAGAAGCGAGCAGGGGGAGCGGGCGTCGAGTAGCCCAGAAGGGAGGCAGGCAGAAGCCAATCAGAGGGGGGGGTGGGCGGGCAGGGAGGCAGGAGGGAGAGGAGAACCAGGAAGTGGGAGGGGAGGGGGAGAGCAGGCACTTGGGAGGGATCCTGGGAGACAGGATGAACATTACATTCAGACGTTCTGCCTCACTAAAAGACAATCTTGTCTCTAGTTTTATGAGTGTTTCCCCGCTTTCAAGAGGCTCTACCTGGTTACATACATCAAACACATGCTTTCAAAAATGCAGGAAATGTAAGGCCTGTCAATTTGCTAAGGATGTCTCAAGCTACGATCACCCAATTCTGGCTAAAAGTATTCCCATCACATCGCGAATCACCTGTGACACGAGTACGTGGTTTATGTGCTCGCGTGTCCTTGTGGCAAGTGGTACGTTGGGAGTACCATAGGAAGACTTAAGTTGCGGATGTTGCAGCACATTCGAGCCATTAAACATGTTGATGCAACATATCCCATGGCTTTACACTTTAAAGAAGTACATGATGGAAAGCTAGATGGTTTTACATACTTTGGCATTTACACCATAGCCAAACACCCTAGGGGTGGAAATAGAGAATTGGCACTGAGACAGTTGGAAACCAAATGCATTCTTGATCTTGACACGAAGAAACCAAGAGGTCATAACTTAGATGAAGAACTTTATACTTTCTTAGGGACTTAATGACAACAATCTTTTCCCTTAAGTGATGTTATCAAGAGTTATATTGCTGTTCTTCTCTTTCTGGAATACACAAGAGACAACGTTTCCATTCTGTTCTCAACCTTTACCTCCATTTTCCTTTTCCACCCTTTCTCTCTTTTCCATATTAGTTGTAATGAGAGTGCCTTCCTGATTTACGTTCTTTATTAATCATATATTTTATATGTGAGACTGTATAGATATATCACTTGGGACCAATTAGTATACTAACAGTCTGAGATCCACAAGTTGATTGAGGGCTCTCAATCAGATGTACTAAGCTTGACGTGAGAAATTCATATATGGTATTTTTCATGAGATATTTTTATAAGGTATTTTTATAAGGTATCCCTGTGTGGCATTTCTATATGATCCTTTCTGGTTTTTGACTACATTTCTCTTATCGATTCTTTATAGTTAGCTTTATTCTTGTAGTTTATTCTCTACTTGCCCTTCTTTTTGCTCTACTCTTTGCCTCTTTAATTCTATATTTCCGCTTTTCTTTTTCAACTATAGGCATGCAATGCAGATGCCAGCGGTCATTGAGTTTCCCCGTAGGGTCTGAGGTTATGTTTGTATCCGCACTGCTTTTGCTTAAGGGGA